>NW_027468881.1:30547984-30552984 GCF_046254945.1 Alosa pseudoharengus | reverse complement strand
ATGTTTTGTTTTTGTTTTGCTAATTTTCCAAATATGATTTCATTTCACACATGAATGGCTCAGTGGAGGACAGTAATGTGAGCCTACGCACACTGTATGCTTCTTTGTGTGTGTGTGTGTGTGTGTCTGTGTGTGTGTATTTGTGTGTATGTGTGTGTGTATGTGTATGTGTGTGTGTGTGTGTGTGCACATTGGACTGTGTGTGCCAGAATTTCTGTATGCTTGTGCATGTATGTATGTATGTGTGCGTGTGCGTGCACGTGTGTGTGTGCGCGTGTGTGTATGGATATGCGTGTGTGAATGAGTGTCCAGCAGGCCTCCTCTCTGGTCTTAATCTCTTAATGATATGACTGGTGCTAGACTGGTGAGAGTGATGGTCCGGGGACGGCCGAGGCAGACTCCCTGATTTGCAGCTCACTCATCCCTCGCTGGACACCCACCCACCCCTTTTCACCCTTTTGACGGCTGCCATGTCCCACCTCTACACAATCTCTCAAACCAACCTCCCATCCATCCTTCCCTCTTCTCAAACGCCTGAGAGGACCATGTAGGGTCTGCTAAAAGGTGTGTGTGTGTGTGTGTGTGTGTGTGTTTGTGTGTGTCGGGGGTGGAGAGGACATGGGAGATGGGATAGTGATGAGTGTGATCTGGAGGAGTATACTGCAGACTCGAACGTGTCCTCCCCACCTCCATCCTCAACCCTTTCTCTACCCACCCCAAACTAATTCTCTCCCTCTTTTCCCCCTTTCTCTCTTCTCCCTTTCTCTCTTCCTCCATCTTATCGTTCTGTCTCATCTCTTCCTTCCTCTTCTCTTCTTTCCTCTCCTCTCCACCTTCCCCATCTCCTCTCTACCCTCTCTTCTCTCTTATCTTCCATATCCACTCCTTTTTCCATTCCACCCCCCCCTTTCCTCTCTCTTCTCTTCTCTCTCTCCCCCCTTTCCTCTCTCTTCTCTTCCCTCTCTCCCCCTTTCCTCTCTCTTCTCTTTCCTCTCCCTCTCCCTTCTTCTCTCCCTTCTCTTCCCTCTCTCCCCCTTTCCTCTCTCTTCTCTTTCCTCTCCCTCCCCTCTTCTCTCCCTTCTCTTCCCTCTCTCCCCCTTTCCTCTCTCTTCTCTTTCCTCTCTCTTCTCTTTCCTCTCCCTCTCCCCTCTTCTCTCCCTTCTCTTCCCTCTCTCCCCCTTTCCTCTCTCTTCTCTTCTCTCTCTCCCCCCTTTCCTCTCTCTTCTCTTTCCTCTCCCTCTCCCCTCTTCTCTCCTCTCCTCCCATCCCTTCCCTACCTCTCCTGTCTTCTCTTTTCTTCTCTATCTCCTCTCTCTTTCCTCTTCCCTTCCATGTCCTCTTCCCTTCATTCCTCTCCCCTCTCTATCCTCCTTCTCTCCATCCCCCTCTCTCTCTCTCCCTTTCATTAATCACCCCATCCTAATTAACAGGCCGGTTGTCCCTCGCCGCCTCACTGCTGAGAGGGCCCAGCTGCTCCCAGCCCCGAGGACCAGACGCGCGGGCTCCTGCGCCAGCCTCCCGGCCTCCTCGCCTCCCTCCCAGCCGCCCGGCTCCAGCGAACGCATTACCGACCACCACCCCACCAGCCAGCCGGCCCAGCCAGTCAGCCAGCCAGCCGGCCAGCCCACCGACCGGCCTGCTAACGCACACGTACGGGCGGGTGTTAGAGGGGAAAGCCAGTAAAAGTAAAAGTCCTACCATGTGTTTGTTCCATCCATTCACTAAACCAGATTATACTGAGCAGCAGCTCTTCAGCCAGGCTGAGCTAATGAGTGAAATCACCTGTTTTTTAAGTGAATAGGTGGAACCAATCAGAATCAGCTTTATTGGCCAGGTTTGCGTTAAACAAACAAGGAATTTGACTCCGGTTAATCTTTGCTCTCAAAGTACAACACTCACTTAACATACGGTATAATGGGTCCAGTAGGACTTTTTAAAGCGCTGTAGACACCGGCACCCACCTGAGTGTCACTTGCCACGCACATCAGCGCCCAAGTTTTTAATGGGCAAACCCAGGATGATCAGTGGATTTTATGGAGCGGCGCCGACCAAATAGAACTGAATGGTAATTTACACGGCGGCGGCGATGGTGGCAAAGTGTGATGCTGGTGTGCGGAGTTGTATTGAGAACAATGGAATCTGATGTAATTGAATGTAGAAAGCGGAGTGTGCTGCACTCATGCCGATGCCGGTGTGCGTTGGCCTTTTACTCTTTGAAGCCGGGTTTTCCCACCTCTGATAGGGGTGGGGTAGAGGGGGTGGATAGACCAGTGGAAATAGAGATGGAGGCATGTAGTCGGATGGAAAAGGGGAGGTAGAGGGTGGATGGAGTTCCATTGAGGGTTGGATAGACCAGGTGAGGTGGAGAGATGGGGGTGGGGGCAGAGCACTGGTGATGGGGTTGGTGGGTTGAACAAGAGGTACAATGGATGGGGAATTGTGGGAGGCAGGGGAGTGCAGGTTGAACATGGGAAATCTACCTGGGGTGGGTCAAAGGGCAAAGTTCATAGGTCTGCCCAGACAGAGAGCAGTGAGTGGTTAGTGAGAGTCTTCTTCACTGTCAGCGGTACCGTAGCACACTAATCAGATCCACAGTTCAGAGAGGGAAGTGTGTGTGTGTGTGTGTGTGTGTGTGTGTGTGTGGGTGTGGGTGTGTGTGTGCTCAGACAGGTGCAGCTGTGTGAAAGAGTGTTTGAACAGATGAGGTGCTGAACTAATGGGAGATGTGATTGGGGGGAAATCCCTTTTGAAACTGCACCAGGTCCCACCGCAGGATCACTGCAGGTCTAAGCTGCAAAGCCAGTCTTAAATTAGCCCAACCTGCTGATTTAATATCTAACGTTCTGTTCAGTTCTGTAGTTTTGTGTGTGTATTTGTCTGTGTGTGTGTGTGTGTGTGTGTTTGGAGGTGCAGCTGTATATGTATATGTATGTGTATGTTAGTGTATGTGTATGTGTATGTGTGTGTATGTTTTTGCATGTGGGGTGTGTGCATGTGGGGTGTGTATATGTGGGGTGTGTATAAGTGGGGTGTGTGCATGTGGGGTGTGTATATGTGGGGTGTGTACATGCGCATGAACACATTAACTCCTTTGTGTTATTGTTGCTTAACTCTTGACACTTTTAAATCCCATCTTCAAACCCAAATCTCTCCCACAGCTTGAGAGTTGAAGCAAAGCCTGTGGCGTTTCATTATTTCTCATGCAAATTATGGTCTGTCTTTTATGTCGTATTGTCCTATTATTTTGTCCTCTTTTATGGATTCATTTTTATTTTCTTTTTATTTACTGATGGTCATAAGCTTGAATTGATTCATCTTGACTATTCTGTATTTCGGTCAACATCTGTTGCTTTTATATGCGGTTTTGCAGAGATATTTGGATTGACTTGACTTTGACTTGACTTGACATGAAAACATTAAAAGCAGACATACTGTATGTACCCATGTAAATAAAACTGTATTTTTTAGCTTTTCATCAGTTTTACATAGAACATTCAATGAGGTCCAAATGTTGATGAATGCGTAATTGTAATCACTCTTCTCTGTTATGTAAAATAGGTAAGAAAGTTGCCATATGTTCAAGCCTTGCATTGCACAACTACATTTATTAGACACTTTTCATCCAAAGGACTTACATATGTCAATTCTATTACAAGGGACTGCATTGTCGCCGAAGCAACTCAGGGTTAAGTGCCTTGCTCAAGGGCACAGCAGTGCAAGCCGGGAATTGAACCCGTAACTTTTCAGGCTACTGCATGCTAGCTCAGCTCCTTAACCACTACACTACCACAGCCCCCAACTGCCCGCAACCAGTTATAGTGACATTGGCCGGTCTATAATCTTCCTCTGTCTTGGCCTTGGAGTGTTAAGCAGAGAGGATTTAGGAAAAGAGGTTTCTGTACAGGTACAGTAATACCCAAGGCAAAGTAGGGGCGGTGGTAGTGTAGTGGTTAAGGAGCTGGACCAGCGTGCAGTAGCCTGAAAGTTGTCGGTTCAATTCCCGCCTTCCACCGTTGTGCCCTTGAGCAAGGCACTTAACCCCAAGTTGCTCCGGGGACAATGTGATCCCTTGTAATATAGCTGACATATGTAAGTCACTTTGGTCAAGAAGTGTCTGCTAAATGTAATGTAATGTAATGTGCAAAGTCAAGTTACGAGCACAGTTCAGATGACATCAGAAAGGCCCCAACTACAGCCAGCAAAGCACGCTGAATGACCCTTGTGTATGAAATGAGAGTTGACTTGACGGAGCAGGAACTGAAGCTGTGGTGTGGGGGAGCTGAGGGAGCTGATGTTTGCCTCCGTTGTTTGCACTTAGTAGCTTGTCTTGCTCATGGTGTTAAATTGGCAAATAGATTAGGTGCAGAATAAGCGTTATTCTTTGCACTTTGCCTGACATTGTTGGCCCAATTTTGGCCCAAGCTGTTTAATGTCTGGTAGGCTATGAGGCGAGGAAGAGGGTTTTTCTCTCTGTGTACTCTACACTGGAGTCTGTGCATTTCCCACTCAACAAACCCCAGACAAGGTCCAACTACTGTATGATCTGAACTCCAAGTCTTGTCCAACTACTATATGATCTGAATTCTAAGTCTTGTCCAACTACTATATGATCTGAACTCTAAGTCTTGTCCAACTACTGTATGATCTGAACTCTAAGTCTTGTCCAACTACTATATGATCTGAATTCTAAGTCTTGTCCAACTACTATATGATCTGAACTTCTAAGTCCATTAACTCATTGAGTGCCAAAAACGTAATTTCCTTCCCACGTTTTTCCTTCCCATGCGTTGAGTGCCAAAAATTATATATCACGTTTTTAGCTTTTTTTTTAATTACGAAACTAGACACTCTAACACACCTTATATGTGATTTTCGGAACTCTGTGATGAATGGAAATGAAATATATGACGATCGAAAACTCATGAAAACGCACAATCTGGACATTTTATCTGGACATTTTATCATAACTCGGTTGCCGCTTTGGGTCGAATCAGTGACGC
>NW_027468881.1:30527984-30530484 GCF_046254945.1 Alosa pseudoharengus | reverse complement strand
AATGTGAAACCATTTAACAACAGTAAACAGTAGAAAGATAATAGGGTCAGGAATGAAGATTAGACACCTGCTATTGCCTGTACTTGTTACTCAATGTGTTTTACAAAGCATTTGTTTGCAGTGTAAACGTGGGATTATAATTTCCATACCATACCATAAAGTATGGAGGATAGGGTTCTCTCTTGTTAGGATTATACAGTCAGTGCTGCTGTTTCACCGGTATGTTTCAGGGAGTTTGTCTTTCATGAGATTAACTCTGTGACACCGTACAGTACAATAGACATGAAAATGACAATAGAAAGGAATGGAAATGGGAATAAACAAGACAATTCATACTCTCTCTCTCTCTCTCTCTCTCTCTCTCTCTCTCTATATATATATATATATATATATATATATATACAGTATATATTCATTCCTCTCCCTCTCTTTGTCTCACCCTTTCTCTCTATATATAAATTCATTCCTCTCTCTCACTTTGTCTCACCCCTTTTCTCTCTCTCTCTCTCTCTCTCTCTCTCTCTCTCTCTCTCTCTCTCTCTCTCTCTATATATATATATATATATACAGTATATATTCATTCCTCTCCCTCTCTTTGTCTCACCCTTTCTCTCTATATATAAATTCATTCCTCTCTCTCACTTTGTCTCACCCCTTTTCTCTCTGTCTCTCTCTATTTATTCCTCTCTCTCTTTGTCTCACCCCTTTTCTCTCTCTCTCTCTCTCTTTCTCTCTCTCTCTCTATTTATTCCTCCCTCTCTTTCTCACCCTTTCTCTCTGTCTCTCTCTATTTATTCCTCTCTCTCTTTGTCTCACCCCTTTTCTCTCTCTCTCTCTCTCTTTCTCTCTCTCTCTCTATTTATTCATCCCTCTCTTTCTCACCCTTTCTCTCTGTCTCTCTCTTCTTGTCATATCCTCTCTCTCTCTATCCACCTTTCCATTTCTTTCTCTCTGCCTCTCTTACCCCTTCTGCCTTTCTCTTTTTCTCTTCCAATCCCCCTCTCCCTGTCTCTCCCCCGTTTGTCTTTCTCTACCCCCTTTTACTTTCTCTCTTTTCTGCTTTTCTCCGCTCCTTCTCTATCCCCCTTTCCCCTCCTCCCACCCGTCCCCGTCCCCATCCCCAGTATCATCTGGTCCCTCGCCTGGTCTCAATCTCACCCTGATCTGAACGCATGTGCACCTTTGGAAAGGGAAATGTGCTTGGCTGCAGAGATAAATAAATACATAAGTAAATAAATAAATAAGGAACCCTCAATTAAAATCGGCCCGGCTGTAAATTGTGGCTTGGCGGCGTCTGTGCGTCAGCTGCAAAGTCTTTTGGTGGATGTGTGTGTGTGTGTGTGTGTGTGTATGTCTGTGTGTAAGTGCATGTGTGTGATTGTATGCATGCCTGTGTGTCTGTGTGTGTGTGTGTGTGTGTGTGTGTGTGTGTGTGTGTGTGTGTGTGTGTGTGTGTGTGTGTGTGTGTGTGTGTCTGAGCATGTGTGTGTGCGCGTGTGTGTGTGTGTATGCCTGTAAGCTACACAGATCCGGAGAGGCGATGTGTGTGGAGCATCGGCTCCTGCCTCTCTTTGGGAGGCTGACTGACACTTTATTACAGATGAGCGTCTGGAAGTTTGGCTGTGGGCCTCTCTGTCTCCCTCTCTGGAATTCCTCCTGCTCGTCCTCGGAGCGCGGTGGGGGAACAGACTGCTCATGGGAAGCCAAGGTCGCGAGTTCACCACTGATAGAGCATGTGCTGAGACATAAATATGGCCTCCTTAGCACTGACACACTGGGAGCGGTGTTGGATTAAAAAATGACTAATGTTTTAAGTAAATAACAGTGACAGAAAAAAAATATCCCCCTTGTCCTGAAAAGACCTCTGCCTCCACAAACACCCCTAGGCCATTCAGGTGTTATAAAAGCTTCAAGTGGAACATCCACCTGAGACGAATGATTTTTTAACTAGACACAGGGCCTAGCAGGGAATCTCCAGGGAAGACAGACAGTGCTTTGTACAGACACTCCCTGATTCACCATGCCAGCCACAGGAAGGCCATGATATCCAGGAACGAGAGCCAAACACTCTGTGCCATCCACATCCAGGGACAGCACACTGTGCTCACACACACACACACACACACACACACACACACACGTGAGCTGCTCACCCACCGACTATAGGATACGCTACCCAGGTCACACACGGCACGTGAGCTGGTGAGGTTAAATGGTTTTACAAACTCACGTTGAGTTATCAAAGCTGGCAACAAGGCCATGTACTCACAGTGGAGACTAGCACTAGTACATACAGTAGACTAGTACTAGTACATGCTATTCTGTATTACTAACCTTAACCCCAAATGTCAGTACATCTTGTAACAGGCATTTACATAAGAATAATTTGTTTGTGCATTGTACTAATTAATTAAATAAAAACTGTATTGAGTACAATACAATGCACCTAACGCTGCTTATTCACCATGGGTTTTAGCACTCATTGGTTTGGGGCTATTCA
>NW_027468881.1:30517984-30522984 GCF_046254945.1 Alosa pseudoharengus | reverse complement strand
TCCATATTTTTTTATCATCTTTGTTGTCCGTCTCCGTTTGTATTTCTATTTGCCCACGTATTTGAGTCGTAACATGAGAGGTCAGCAAAGCCCCCACACAAACTTTAGCATCGATACAAGACCACTGCTAATTAGCACACCTATTAAGCAACAGCATAGATCCCATCTTTGATGTGTCTATTCCTTATTCCCATACATACAAATGGGCTTGCTTTCCTGGGACGTTGCCATGGCGAGTCTTCACTGTGGCTGTCTGCTGGGGTGATCTCATTCTGAGCGCGCTCGGTAGAGGATTGATCGTGGGCTCTCGTCCTTTCGCTGCCTGGGTGACAGATTGGAGAGGGGGACCCGTTTAATGTATTCCATATGCGCGGTGGTACTCAGATGTGTGTGTCGCCAGATTTCAAGGCTAATGAGATCAACTTATCGAAAAGCTTTAAGCACCAAAGCTTAGCTAAATCAGTTCAAAACAAATCATTACATTTAAATGGCTAATTAGTATGTTCAGATGACCAAATGTCCTCATATTACTAACAAATAGATAGTAAAGATGTTGTGTATGGTTGGTCAGCACGGTCAGTATGAATGATGCCACCTTGCTGCATAGTCATTCACAGTGGACATTTCCAGGAAGTTGGCGTTGAGGAGGAGACCTCAAGGGCATTGTTTAGCTGGACACCACAAAATTGTATTTATGAAAGTAATTTACAATTCATGCTGTTCCTGCATTAATGTTGTCATAAATATCACTAGAGGTCACCTGCTTGACCACCGGTCCACTGTAAGGTCATCCCAAGTCCCTTACATGACAGTAATGACTCTAAAGACAGGACCAGTGGTTTTCTTGACAGATATGATGTAATCACTTTCAACTTTGCATTCTCAAATGAATATACATCATTTCAATAAATGTGTTAATACTCTGGAGTGCATTTTTAATCTTCTTTTTCCTATCTGTCTGTCTGTCTGTCTGTCTATCTATCTATCTATCTATCTATCTATCTATCTATCTATCTATCTATCTATCTATCTATCTGTCTATCTGTCTGTCTGTCTGTGTCTGCCTGCCTATCTATCTGTATCTATCTATCTGTCTGTCTGTCTGCCTATCTATCTCTATCTATCTGTCTGTCTGCCTATCTACCTATCTATCTATCTTACAGTAAGCCTGTATGTCTGTTGGCCTGTCTGTCTGTTGGACTGTCTGTCTGTCTAAATGTCTTCCCGCTCGTCTGTCTCTCTTTTTTTGGTCTGTCTATTTATTTCTGTCATTCCTCTTCTTCTCACGCCCAAATGAGAATGACAGAATGTTCCGGAGCCCTCCTTAAATCACCTTGTGACAGAGAGATAGAGGATGAGTGAGCGGGAGGAGAGAGAGAGATAAAGGGAGAGAGAGAGACAGAGTGTGAGAGAGAGAAGGGGGGGGGAGGATGGGGGTGAGAGAGTGTGTTACGAATGAACCTATCAATCCCGGCTGCCTATTACCCAGTGTGAAAAGCATCTCGATAGCAGACGCCTAGTTAGCGCGCTTGTTCAAAATGAATAAAATGCAAGTCGTGGGGGCTGGCAGCTACAGCGTGGATTATTGATTAAGCCGTGTCAGAAAAATAGAAGTCGGCACCATTAAAAGTACAAATTATGCGCCGCGTTTAGCTGCGCCTCTTATTCATGAAACGTCGAGCGAGTACAAATGGGGAAAAGACGACAGGACTCTTCTTCTTCCTCGTTCTCCTCTTCCTCGTCTACCACTCCTTGTCTTCGGATGGTCCCGCTGTGCCGCACTGTCTCAAACTGTTCCACAGAAGTTGAGTTACCTTTCACAATACCCCCTTGAAGAAGGAGGGAGGTAGAAAGAAAAACAGAGGAGGAGAGGGAGAGAAAAGGGGCATAAAATATAAATGAAAGGGACAGGAGATTTTTCCTATGTTTGTGTTTGTGTATGTGTGTGTGTGTGTGTGTGTGTGCATGTGTGTGTGTGTGTGTGTATGTGTGATGGCTTGTTGTATGAGTTTAATTTGAATAAATTGGCTTCAGACACATGCTTCCAAGGAATGTTGTCATTTTGGTTCTCTGTTGGCTTTTTGTTTAGTGTCATAGTGAATGCGAGAGCTAGTTGATTATGTTAAAGAATGAGCGAGGCATAGTGATCTGTTATTCCTGGATCTACATGTCGAGGACTAGGGAGACAAAATCCGGCTACCCAGACAGAATAAATCTTCATCCTCTCTCTACCTGTCCCTAATATTAAAGAGGAAAGTTCCAGAACAATTTGTAGTTCTTCCTATCTGATCAAAAACACGGTTATGAATTTCAGTGTGTGAGGCACTAATAGCGTGATCCCTGGGGCAAGACAGCAGCAAATGTCAATCACTTTTTTCTGCCCCTCACCAAAATAACAGTAAAGGTGTAAATTGATAGAATGATGGAGAGGGGTGAGGGGTGGGGTGGGGGTGGGGGGGCGTGACAGACCCACCTCCCCATCTCTCTCTCTGCTAGACTCTTCATTCTGAGTAAGGAGCATCCATTTAATTATGTAACAAATGAAATGATATTATTTTGACACTTAGCCAGATGGCAAGGCTTTGCCCCCTCTACATGGGCATGGGGGGGTTGAGGGTGACAGAAAGGGAGTGAGAGATGAGAAAAGAAAGAGAGAGACCATGAGACAGAGAGAGAGATGTGGTGAGAGAGAGAGAGAGAGAGAGAAAGAGAGAGATGAAATATGGGCAAAGAAAGGTAGTGAGAAAAACTTTGGAAGAGATCGGAAAAAAATGTGCACAACAGAACAGCACAGGAGAGTGAATGAGAAGGAGGATGAGAGGGGGAAAGAAAGAAAGAAAGAAAGAAAGAAAGAGAAAGAAAGAAAGAAAGAGAATGAAAGAATGAGAATGAAAGAGTGACAATGTTGAAGAGGGAAAAAAGACAGAAGAGGCAGAAACCTTAAGCAAGGCAGAGAAAGATGTAAGAGGTGAAATTAATTTGAGAACGCAGCGAGGACTCCGATGTGCCGTGAGGTTTCAGCACAGTGGAGTAACGAGAGACAGAGGCCACGCTGTGCTTCAAACAGAGCCCCGCGCCTCTCACCTGGCACACACACACACACACACACACACACACACACACACACATACACACACACACACACACACACACATGAAAACACAGTGGCTGTGAGAGGACTTTTATTTAGTGGGGCGAGGAGGCCGAGGCTGAGGGGGCCGTGCTCAATAATTCATAGAGGAGCGCCCCGCGTAAGCCGTCATGCACATGACACATCCTGGGAACCCGAGGCCACTGCCACGCCTACACACACACACACACACACACACAAACACGGAGACATGCACAAGTACACTCACAGGTGCACACAGACACATATGCAGACATGCACATAGTGTACACACCCACACCCACACACACACACACACACTCGCACACACATTCACACATACACTCACACACGTATAAACATGCTCCTGTCATGCACACACGCGCACACACACACACTCACGCACATGCCTAAATGTTCCGTCGTTTCTCATGCTACGGTGACAGGTCATTAATCTCATGATGCAACTCAGAACGACACAATAACAACAACAGAAGAAGAAGAAGCAGGAGGTGGGGGTGGGGGGGGGACGGAGAGCGCCAGGGTCCCTTTTTATGCCGAGCCACGGTGCTTTGTCTGGCAGAGACCCTGCGTTTTATGCATTTTTTAAAAGGCTTTTTGTTGTTGATGTTGATGTTGATGTTGATGTTGTTGTTGTTGTTGTTGCTGCTGCTGTTGTTTCCGTTAAGCCAAGAAGAAGAGGGTGGAGGAAGAAAAGGAAAAAGCAAAAAGGGATGAGTGTCTTAGATCTCAGGCAGGTCTGAAGAGAAGTCTGCAAACCTGAGGGGTCTTTTGTTCTATCATTTCCCTTCCATCATCAGTGGAGCCCAGCCTTTAGTATTATGGCCCAATGCTCCACACTCCAACACAACCTTTCAGTCTCTCTTACAAAGGGACAGCAACATACCATAGACCAAATGTACCATGTAATGCAATAGTGTAAAATGTGTAACATAGTGTAAAATGTATATGTAATATTATATCTAGTTTGAGACATAGACATACTGTATTACTTAAAACATGAATTACAAAAAATAGTAACTGAGGTATTTACAGATTGTTTTAGTTAATTGCAACTAATTGCAACAATTTTATAAACTAAAATAATTATCAATTATTTATAAATCTGCCTTGCTATGGATTGATATTCTCAACAACACAAATTGCTAATTAGCAATCAGGTAAATATCTCAGGGTGGGGGCTCTGAGATGAAAGAATAAGCTGATGGAAAGGTTGGCAAGACAGAGGGTGAGAGAGAGAGAAAGAGAGAGAGAGAGAGAGAGAGAGAAGGGGTAAGGTGAAGTATGCGGTGTCTCTCTCCTTTATGTTGCGTAATGGTGTTAATTGCAGTACTAATTGGACACTCATTACCCCCTCCTCTTTGGTTGCAGGAGGCCTCATGTGAGTGTGGACCAAGGCACACACACACACACACCATTAAAGTTTTTGCAGATTCTTAGTTCTTTCTTACATAACACACACATATACCATTACAAACTTCTGAATGCTATGTTTGTGAGTGCATTTTCACTTATGGATATGTTTGTTTCAAGAGTTGTGTGTGTGTGTGTGTGTGTGTGTGTGTGTGTGTGTGTGTGTGTAGGTCTGTGGGTTTATGTGATGTGGGGTATCAGCTGGCGTTGTGGTCCAACAGCTCCCCTGTGTGAGAGGAGAGGAGGATGAGTGTGTGTGTGTGAGAGGAGAGGAGGATGAGTGTGTTTGTGTGAGAGGAGAGGAGGATGAGTGTGTGTGTGTGAGGAGAGGAGGATGAGTGTGTGTGTGTGAGAGGAGAGGAGGATGAGTGTGTGTGTGTGAGAGGAGAGGAGGATGAGTGTGTGTGTGTGAGAGGAGAGGAGGATGAGTGTGTGTGTGTGAGAGGAGAGGAGGATG
>NW_027468881.1:30505484-30512984 GCF_046254945.1 Alosa pseudoharengus | reverse complement strand
CACCGCGGAATACATAACTAGGCGCTCTTTACTCTTCCCCTCCCATCTTTTTACGCTAAACTCCCACTTTCCCCTGGATCCTCCCATGAATGCATATGCATGACACGAAAAGCGCAATTAGACATTTTCAGCTCCTGCGACAGGCAGATTGCGCTTTTACCTCATTGAGGCCTGTTTGTACATACCTCGCAATGATTTTAAACGCAAGTTGCGAAACAAATACGCCTGAAGTGGGCGCAAAAGCGTTAGTACATCTGGCCCTGAGAGATCTACCTGTAAAAAGGCTAAGTGCTCACAAACAGATGCTGCTGCTCTCTCTCTCTCTCTCTATTCACACACACACACACACACACACACACACACACACATTGTCCCATCACTCTCCTGACCTCCCTCTCCTCAGCACTCTCACTGGAGCGCTCACAGGAAGAGAATGAAGAGTCTGTTTTACACCAGAATGCAAGAACAGAGACAGGCAGAGAGGGAGAGAGGGAGGGAGAGAGAGAGGGATATAGGAGCAGGAGAGACAGACAGAGAGGGAGGGAGAGAGGGAGAGAGGGATATAGGAGCAGGAGAGACAGACAGAGAGGGAGGGAGAGAGGGAGGGAGAGAGGGATATAGGAGCAGGAGAGACAGACGCCACATATGGGCCCATGTGGAGTTTAAACTCACAATTATGGACTTGGATTTGTGATAAAGAATAACATTCAAAAATACATCTTATGCACCGTTCTGTAAATTGGATTTTCACACTTTTTCAGTCGTATGAATTTATAGTGGATACTTAGATGATAATTCCAGCCTTTTAACATTATTCTATGTTTTCTCTGGTGAGTTGACCGTTGACCTATAGTTTTAAAAATCAGGCCAAGGGTACTGAGGACCCTCTGCCTTGTTGTCTTTGCTTGCCTATTTTCCCAAAAGGCTGAACTCGACGTGCTGTTCTCGTGTTGAGTCTGTCCTCCGCAGCGTTCACGGGATGTTTGTGCACGAGAACGCTCCGCTATCTTGATTGTTGTGCTCGCCGTCGTCGGGGTGGTGCTCCGTGACTCAGCTCCCGAGCGGGAAGCTGGGCTTTTAGCGGCGCGCACGGGACATAATATAGTATAAACACGGTAGGAAAACAGATAAAGATTTATTTCGAGAGAACGAGAGAAATATACGCCAGGCGCTGGCCTAAGCACATTTGGGCCAAGGTTATCTCCACACACGGTGACCTTGCGCTGCTAGTGGAGAGCAGGGGGTTGGGGGGAGAAGCTGACTGTTGGAATTCTTGAGGTGACAAACAGCAAGAACAACCCCAGTAATAACCAGCACCATTTCCTCCCATCACACACACACACACACACACACACACACACACACACACAGACACACACAGACACACACACACACCCATACTGTCTTTCCTTTGCAGCATATACCCCCTGATAATGCCCCTCCTTAGCAGTAACTCCGGGCTGCACTGCCTCACGTACACAGGGTAGGGAGGGGACAGAGGGCATGAGATGGTGCCCTTGGGGGCAGTAACGTCTCCTCGCTGGGGCAAAGGTGAAGCTGGTGTGTGGGCGGCTTTTATTCAGGGAAGGGCTGGCTGACCTCCATGTTCTCCACTGTGGTGTGTCCTCTCTCTCTCTCTCTCTCTCTCTCTCTCTCTCTCTCTCACACTCTTTCTTTCTCTCTCTCTGCACATCTTTCACACTGAAATACCTTTTTTTCTCTCTTTATGACACTCACTTCCCCTCTTCCTTCTTTCTTTCTCTTTCTTTCTCTTTCTTTGACACACATTATCTCTCATCTTTCCTGTACACAACCTCTCTCCCTCACTCCCCTTTGCTTCCTCTTTCCCTCTATCTCCATTCCTCTCTCTCTCTCTCTTTCTTTCCTTCCCACTCGCTCCCACCCCCTCTCCCTCTCACTCCCTCTCTCTCTCTCTCTCCCCCTCTCTCCCTCTCTCTCTCCCTCTCCCGTCCCTGCTAGATGAGATGGCCCTTGCTGGCTGCTGTGGCTCTCTCCTTCCTTCCTGTCCCATTGTGAGCCGTAGGGCTGGGGGAATCCCCCGTGCTCAGATGCAAAGGGCCTGCTGACGGCCACTTCCCTCCAGCCCAGGCCTCCAGGTCCCCCAGGCTCCACTCTAGGCTCTGCATCGGTCCGCTCAGGAAGACGGAGCTCTGGGTGAAGGACGATCCGCTCTTCCCTACCTACTGCTGCTGGAGGGATAGATTGATGGATGGATGGATGGATGGAGGGGGGGATGGATGAATGGATGGAGTATGGGGAATTGCATGAATGCACAGATGAAAGATGTGCTCAGGTGGATACATGTGCACACACACACACACACACATACACACACACACACACACACACACACACACACACACACACACACACACACACATACACACACACACATACACACACACACACACACACACACACACACACACACACACACACACACATTGGCATACACACGCATATGCACACACACAAACACACATGCTGAATGGGGTTATATTGACACCAAGGGGCATACATATGGATGATACATGAGGCAACTTTTTCACTCTTAACACTTTGAATAAGTGCCAGCAATTTAGATCATTGCTGACGATTTTTGTGGACCCACAGCGTATTCTATGTTATAGCTATGGGCACATGCTATGGCTCCTTTGAAAGGTGAGACTTTAAGCTCTCAGTGGGTATAAACCGTTTATTTCTACATGCCTCTGTTCCTGAGAAATCCCAAGCTAAACAGTGGCTAGTTTTCATGGGAACAAAAAATTGGCACTCAGTGCTAAAACAATCCAATGTGCATCCAATAGGGACAACACAATAACAACTTTTGTTATTTGTTTCACAGTATGTGTTGAAAATAACACAACTTGCATTGACACATTTAACACATATCTATGATAGATAGATAGATAGATAGATAGATAGATAGATAGATAGATAGATAGATACTTTATTGATCCCCAAGGGGAAATTCAGGGGGTCTCAGTAGCATACAGACATCACACACAACATGCACTTACAGCAGAAATGGTAAATATAAGTATAAGTATAAACATATAACCAAACTCCACTGTACAATAGAGACAGTAGGAGATAAGAAAAACTAACAAAACTAAATACTAAATATACTATATAAGAGGGTGATCAAGCATGAGACGCTTGTAGTGACAGGGCCCCTTTAAGAGCCTCCGATGTCCAGATAAGGATAACACATTTTGTGTTGTTTTGTTGAGCAATGTTGCAGGACAACCACATAACCGGTTCCAAGTGTTCCAATGATTCAATGGTTCTTACGAGAAAACTGATGATTAAAATTCTCAATTCTTAGTAGGTGTGAGAAAAGGAGTGTTTTGTGTGTGTGAGCAATCTACATGTTACACAACACACACACAGACACACACACGCACACACACACACACACACACACATGCACGCATACGCGCACACACACACACACACACACACATGCATGCGCACGCACACACACACGCATATGCACATACGCACATGCACACAAACACACATGCTTCCAAACATAGACTGCATGTGCTCACACATTCAGTAGGCCACACACTGACATGTAATGCACCACCTCTCATCTCCTCTCCCACATTTCAGCCTCATTTTCCAATGCGTGCTCACCAAATCAGCCATGAATCCAATCCCACTCACAGCCACCCCCTGATTTGCAGCCCATATGTGCAGAGTAGATGGCTACCCCGTGTCTTTAAGTCTTTAAGAGCCTCCGATGGATAGTGAGAGAGAGAGAGAGAGAGAGAGAGAGAGATTACCCACACAGCAAAGAAGGCATTAATCTGGGTGTATACCACCTAAACCAAATATTTAATCATGTAGCCCAAATCTCAAATTTGCCCATAAATAAAAACAAACAAAAGAAAATAAAATCAGACGAATGGATCGATTCTTCTCACTTCCACGCTAACGAGTTTTGACTAAAAATGGTAACATTGAACTTTCTTAAAACACATCCGAATGACATGATTTGGATGTCAACTCAACGTATGTACTCCCAATCATCCGTAAATTGATCTAAAGTGCATTTTACTCCGGATAATTCCTTTAACATCTATATAGACGAGCTGGCAAACACATTGCAGAACTCTGCAGGTCCAGGACTCATGCTGCAGGACACTGAAGTCAAGTGCTTGCTCTTTGCAGATGATTTGGTTTTGCTGTCACCGACGAAAGAAGGCCTCCAACATCACATGGATGTACTGGCAAAATTCTGCCAGTCATGGGCCGTGAAAATAAACCCTCAAAAAACCAAGGTACTTATCTTCCAAAACCGTTCCAGGCTACAGGAAAATAGGCAACATCAAAATTGATCATACAAACAACTATACCTATTTAGGTATAACCCTAACTTCAACAGGACACTTTGGCTTGGCTGTGAAGGAACTACAAGAAAAGGCAAAAAGAGCATTTTATGCAATCAAAAGATCAATTAAATTGGAACTACCAATTAGAATCTGGATTAAAATATTTAAAACTGTAATTGAGCCAATAGCACTATATGGCTGTGAGGTATGGGGCTTGGGGTATGAGTTTTCAAGCTGGGATAAACATCCAACCGAAGCCCTGCATACAGAGTTCTGCAGAAGTTCTTCTCCGGCTACAGAGGAGGACGTCGAACAACGCATGCAGGGCAGAATTAGGCCAATACCCCCTAATAATCAACATTCAAAAAATAGCCCTTAAATTCTGGCAACACATTAAAATGAGCCACCCCGACTCACTCCACCATCTAGCTCTGAAAAGCCAAGAGCAAAACATAGGAAGGAGCCCACTTAGCCAACTTGTCCTGAGACTCAGTGATGTAACACCATCCCACGTCACTGAGGCCCAGGACAATGTTACAGTAGCAAGAAAAAATACCCAACCAAATTACAAACAATGAAAAGGAAAATTACATCACCTATTGGAAAGAAGTCACTAAAACACAACCTAAATTACAATGTTATTTGGCCCTAAAACGGGAATACACAACAGCTACTTACCTGAGTACACTAAAAGACCCAAAACTCAGAAAAACCATGACAATGTACAGACTCAGTGAGCACAGTCTCTCCATAGAAAAAGGCAGACACAGGCAGACCTGGATGCCCAGAGAGGAGAGGCTATGCTCACACTGCAGCTTGGGGGCTGTGGAGACAGAACTGCACTTCTTAACAGAATGCCCAAAATATGAGGAAATTCGAACACTGTCATTCAGTAAACTAAATTCAATCCTCCCAGAGTTTCGAACTTTGACAAATGGGGGTAAATTGCCTTACATCCTCGGAGAGAACGAGGATGTGGCCATTGTGGCTGCAAAATTTGTAGCAGCCTGCCATAACCTGAGGGACAGCCAATGAGGCTACAGCCATAAACAATGTTAAATGATTGTTATTATTATTAGAATTGTCTCTTACCTTTTCTATCTTACTTAATTTACAGTTCTGTTAAACATTATTTTATTTATATTTTTGTGTACATGTAATTGGGCTTTGCCAATAATGTTATTGAAACATACATGCCAATTACGCTTTCTTGAATTGAATTGAATAGAATTGAGAGAGAGAGAGGGAGTAGGAAAGGTAAAGAACAGAGAAACATGAACGAGGACAAAAAGAAAGAGTAGGAAAGAAAAAGACGGAGAGAGGTGGTAGGACAGGTGGAGACAAATGAGAGAGAGAGAGAGAGAGAGAGAGAGAGAGAGATGTGTTGTGGAAAAAAGGTAGACAAATCAGGGCCTTAATGATGGCAGCAGACAGTGGTGCGACAGCGCTGATGAATAACACTCAATAGCATTAATTGGAACAATCACTGTTTATTTAAGTAAATCAGTGCAGCCGCTAAGAGAGAGCGGGGAAGAAGACTGCTGCAGCACTCCTGCCAAAGGTGCCATTGCACTCCTGCCTCCGCTAATATCACCCCTCACCTGCCAAGCTTTTATTTTCACCTTTCCCCATTTAACTTTCCCCTCTCTCTCTCTCTCTCTCTCTCTGTGTCTCTCTGCCTATCTTCCTCGTTTAGGGCTTATGCAATGGCAAAGGTGTGTATGCGTGTGTGTGTGTGTGTGTGTGCATGTGTGCGTGTGTGTGCGTGTGTGTGTGTGTGTGCGTGTGTGTGTGTGTGTGTGTGCATGTGTGCGTGTGTGTGCGTGTGTGTGTGTGTGTGCGTGTGTGTGTGTGGAGGTAATTTACAGTGTTTATTTAAGCTTTGCGTTTCACACAGCGCTGCTTGAGGCGGTGATGATCTGTTTTCCCTATTGGTGAGGGTGACTCATAGGTTCTTTACCAACCATGGCACTTTGCCCCCTGCTTAAAACACGTCTTCTCTGGAAGATTGCAGAGTCTGCAGTGGAGGACTTGGATCCTGGACGCCGTGGTGGCCAGACGTTTGCTAGAATTTTCCCTCATCGTCAACGGAGGGTTTATTTCTGTCTTTTTTTTTTTTTTTTTTTTTGCGGAAGGAGTTATTGGCCGCCCTGGTGGTGATTAGTTCAGTGGGTTGTTCCACAGCATCCTCCATTCTGTTGTTTAACCCGCCTTTTTTACTGAGAGGTTAACACAGTCTAAACCCTCTCTCTCTCCAATGTCAAATATGACAGGAAGTCGAAGTGACACACTTCCTGTTCAGGGGGCAGCATATGGTCCTGGCAATGGATTGTGCTCGGGGAGAGGAGGAGAAAATGACAATGTGCGTACGTGTGTGTGTGTGTGTGTGTGTGTGTGTGTGTGTGTGTGTGTGTGTGTGTGTGTGTGACAGGGTTTTCTCCCATTGGGCAATTAAAGTTGAAGCCAATTAAATCGTGTGTAATTGTCCCTGCTGTGTGAGTTGTTAAACAAGATAGGGGTTATTGTCCTCCCAGTAAATGACGTGGAACCGGAGACATCCCTCGCCTTTTGTTCCATACGCCAGCCTCCATTTGCCCCGGCTGCTCCTGAAGATTGGGTTTCTTTTATATCGCCCCATATGCATCTGTAGCAGAGCAGTCCCCTCTCAACACATTTGCACACACACACACACACACACACACACACACACACACACACACACACTCACATTGTCATTCCACAGTCTTTCACACACACACTGACTCACACACACACATAAACACACACATTCACAGAAGTACACACCCACATACACACCCAAATACACACACACACACACACACACACACACACACACACACACACACACACACACACACAGACACACACATCCACTTCCACTCACACACAGGAGCAGATATCACCGCTCGTCTGCCATGCGATACCCTGCAGGCCAGCAAACCCACACGGCCCCATTTGGAGGCACGGCGGCGTCGGGCCCTGACTGCTCCCTGGGCTGCGGCTGGGTTTCCCCCCTCTGTGTACCCAAAAGAATACACAGATCAAAAGTGATTTGGTTCAGATTGCTTTTATGGGGCTCGTCTGAGCGGCTCGACTCAGGAGCCTCAAAGCTCTCCCA
>NW_027468881.1:30492984-30500484 GCF_046254945.1 Alosa pseudoharengus | reverse complement strand
CTATACCGTAGCTATGCCCAAAAATAGAAAATCACAGGCAGGCATCCAAAAACATTTGGGCTATCCATCCTATAGCCTACAGACTTACTGTAGGCCTAACCTATGCCTATAAATAATTTCTTATCAAAAATATTTCTGGATACGTGCTAAACTCCTTACCTGGTTGTAGCCTAAGTTTTATCCATATGGAGATCTTCAAAGGCTTGTGCTATAATTCCAACCCTGTTTATAAACGAACCTGTCTGTTGCTGACAAGGCCTATCTCAAATTTCCCGTTTAACTCTTCTACAGTAGCCTACATAGAATAGGCTATAATTGCGCAAACATTTCAAATCCCGACTTTAAAACGACAAGGCGTGGACAGGCAAAATAGGCTATTACGCATAGGCTACAATTTCCAAATCAGTTTCAGTAGCCTACGCTACGAGCTGGCCTAAGATACGAAGTGGCAGACGGATAGGTTACATTACAACAGCAAGACAAAATATACACATTTGGACCAAAGGTCCATTTATTCGTTTTTTTTTACAAACTGTAGAAATCAAATTATTAGGCTGTTCACCTACAATCAAAGAGTAGAACACTTAGGATATGCTTTTGTGAAATGTTATAACATATATAGAGAACGAAAAAAAACGTTATTAACCGGTTTTGTGGATTTCAGAATAACGTTTCTGTTCCGGAACAGTTGAAGACCATTTTGTTTTCGTTTCCGTTTCCGCTCCTCGTAAAATTCCGTTCGTTTTCGGTTTTCGTTTTCGTTCCTTGAACCGGTTCGGAGCCCTGACATAGACACACCACAAAAAGTCACAGGCACACATTCAAAGACAAACACACACACGCACACTGGCAAATGCAATTAGAATACAATACATACACACACATATGCATAAAGGCACCACTGCGCATACTCATAGTTTCTGAAATGCTGAAAAAATTACGCCCACAAACTTGTCCTGATACGCAGACCTGGAAATTGGAAACTGTTCAGAGCACAATCACAGGATTACTAACACACGCACGCACGCACGCACGCACGCACGCACGCACATACTGTACAGTACACGCACACACATACACGCAACCAAATCACTGACACACACTTGCATACTGGTGGTGAGTTCCCCCACACTGTGATCTGCACAGCTGAATCCCCCCACTCTCCCCATTCAGCCCCATGTGCTCTGTGGCGTCATTAAAGCAGTGGTGCACGAAGCCTGCTGCCGCTTCACAAAGACCCACGCACGCATCATCAAAGCGCGTCCAGAGCGACCACAGGGCGATTAACATGAGGGGCTGCAGACGTCAGAGCCCTAACCCACTGTCCCAATTTCCCATCATCCCCCTGTCCCTGTCCCTCCCCCCCCACACACACACACACTCCCCTCTCTGGCTTGCGCCCAAGAAAGCCTCTCAAAGGCGGGTCCTGGGGGCGCCTGTGCCAACACTGTGTCCTTGTGTCCCCAGAGTGCTCTCATCCCACCATGAGCTGTGGAGCACAAGGACCTCAGTGTGCCGTGGTGATGACACTGCTATTGCCCCCTATCTGTCAGGAGGAGTCACAGCTCCAGGCCCATTGGTTGCTTCAATTCATTTAGAATCAATTCCACTCAATCTCATTTATGTAGTGACAAACCAATCAAATGGTTTAAGCATTGTTCAAATGGTGTGTGTGTTTGTGTGTAAGATGATGTTTGTGTGTAAGTGTCTGTGCATCTTTGTGTGCGTGTGTGTATATGTTCTGTGTGTGTGTGTGTGTGTGTGTGTGTGTGTGTACGTGTGTGTGTGTGTGTGTGTGTGTGTGTGTGTGTGTGTATGTGTGTGTGTGTGTGTGTGTGTGTGTATGTGTGTGTGTGTGTGTGTGTGTGTAAGTGTGTGTGTGTGTAATTGTGTGTGTGTGTGTGTGTGTGTGTGTGTGTGTGTACGTGTGTGTGTGTGTGTGTGTGTAAGTGTGTGTGTGTGTGTGTGTGTAAGTGTTTGTGTAAGTGTGTGTGTGTGTGTGAAAGTGTCTGTGCATCTTTGTGTGCGTGTGTGTAATTGTGTCTGTGCATCTTTGTGTGCGTGTGTGTAATTGTGTGTGTGTGTGTGTGTGTGTGTGTGTGTGTGTGTGTGTGTGTGTGTGTGTGTGTACGTGTGTGTGTGTGTGTGTGTGTGTGTGTGTGTGTGTGTGTGTGTGTGTAAGTGTGTGTGTGTGTGTGTGTGTGTGTAAGTGTTTGTGTAAGTGTGTGTGTGTGTGTGTAAGTGTCTGTGCATCTTTGTGTGCGTGTGTGTAATTGTGTGTGTGTGTGTGTGTGTGTGTGTGTGTGTGTGTGTGTGTGTGTGTGAGTGTGTGTGTGTGTGTGTGTGTACGTGTGTGTGTGTGTGTGTGTGTGTGTGTGTGTGTGTGTGTGTGTGTGTGTGTGTGTGTGTCTGTGCTCAGAGCAGAATGAATGAGAATCAGTCTTGGACCTGCTGCGCGTAACGAGGCCTCCTGCCGCCTCCCGCTGTCTCTCTCCCCAGCAGGCCTGTGTTTGCACAGCAATGTTCTGTGCCACACACACACACACACACACACACACACACACACACACACACACACACACACACACACACACACACACACACACACACACACACACCTCCTCCTCCCTCTCACCCTGTTCCTCTCTCTTTCTCCTCTTCCTTTCTTTATCGTTCTGTCTCTCTGTAGGAGGTGGCAGTAATTGGGCTGTTGTCAATGGCAAATTAGCCGGGATTACGAGTGCCGCGACTCCCGGAAAGCACTGTCGCCACTTTCCAAATGTCGAACTAGTAGGGTCAGGAGGAGGCAAGGAGTGTGTGTGTGTGTGTGTGTGTGTGTGTGTGTGTGTGTGTAGTATATATATATATACATGTGTGTGTGTATATGTGTTAGGTGAACCAGCAGCAGTGGCTCTATGACCCTGCAGGTGTGTTTAAAAGCACATCACATCACACACACACACACACACACACACACACACACACACACACACACACACACAGGGGCTTTAATGTGAGAGATGATGTCTTATACCTGCCTGCCCTAAGTAGGTCTACGGACAGAGTGTCCAGGAGACAAAGCAAGTATCTCTCTCTCTTTCTCTCTCTTCCTCCCTCTCTCCCTCCCTCTCTCTCTCACCCTTTCTTTCTCTCTCTCTCTCCTCTCACTGTGTACAGTAGTCGACACACAGTACACACAGCATGCTAATCAACTTTGATTAGCCCTCCTTCTACGCTGAAGGAGAATAAAAAAAAACATGTCAAATCCAACTTCAAAACTTCGGCTGATCTGCGGAGAGGGAGTCAGACAGGGCGTGACGTTAGTGGCAGTCAACTGAAGAGTTGCAGCCGGGACAGACAGCGACAGAGACAGAGACACACACACGCTCACACACACGTGGGTGACGCGACATGACATGACATGACGGACAGAATAAAGATGGTCTAGTCCAAATGCACGGCATGTCAGTGTCGGTGTCAGGCAGATGGGAGCATCCGTTAGCGCCCTGACAGGTTAGCGCGCTCCCCAGTCGCTGTCAGACGAAGTGTGTGATGGGTATGTGTGTGTGTGTGTGTGAGGATCAGTGGGCTGGGTTGACTCTTAGCTGTTAGCGCTGCTGTTAGCACTGTGATGTGTTTGGGTAGCCTGAGGGGGGAATGATAGTCTGACTGGGTGTCTTGGTCTCTTGATCCTTGAGTAGATGTGTTGGCAGTGACGAGGTGTCTGTTGTTGGCGTTTGACTAACTGATGTGGAGCACCTGGAAACTACTGTGACTGTAATTGCCCTGTCTGCTCAGTCTGTATGTGTGTGTGTGTGTGTGTGTGTGTGTGTTTGTGTCTCCTTTTCACATGTTTGTGTTTTCCCCACCTCCCAGTCTTTCATCTAGTTCTATTCTTTCTTTCTTTCTTTTTTTCTTTCTTTCTTTTTTGTTGTTGTTTATAGACGATGTCTATGAAATGCTCGGTAAATCCCTGAGTTATTAGTTCTCTACATTTATGATTTCTGCATGTATGCATTGATTGTTTTGTTGTCTTCTTATATTATAATATGTATGTATGTATGTATATTATGTATAGACTTCTTATATATAATCCCAGGTAGATACAGTAGCCTCTCATCGTCCAGTCCTAGTTAGTGTTATGTCTCCTGGGTTTGTGAGTGGGGTGGTGTCAGTAGATAGCGGCCAGCGCTTTCTCAGAATAAAGAGCGTCAGTAGTATGTTCTGTGCTGCTCTGTTGGTCATATGTGGAACAGAGCCTACTTCTCCACTGGGGATATGGATTTACCTCCCTCCTAACTCTGCCTGTGCCACCACTACTGTCCTGGGAGAAAACATGACCCAAAAACATGTGTGTGTGTGTGTGTGTGTGTGTGTGCGTGTGTGTGCGTGTGTGCGTGCGTGCGTGCGTGTGCGTGCATGCGTGCGTGTGTGCGTGTGTGCGTGCTGCCTCATCTGCCACAGGGCACAGACTGCAACACAGTAGGTAGCTGAGGCTGTGAATAGGATTCTCTGGTGGGTTAAGCTACGTGTAGGAGTTTCGTTCAAGAGCATCACATCACGCCATTGAAACGAAGCTTCAGTTTCCGTGTGTAGGATTCCTGCTCCCTCCATAACGGGTAATCCCCCCCTGCTCTGGAGGGTAATACGCAGAAGAATAACAAGAAAACAACACAAGTACTGTAAACAGGCCCACTCATGTCATTGAAATCACAGTCTAACCCGTCGAGCTGGTTGGGTTGGATGATCAGAGAGTTACTTTGGTATAAAGCGTGTTGGGAATGATTAGACATGAATGAAAGTTCAGAAATCCCCTGCTTGGGTTTGCATGTCTCTCTCTGGCACTACTTATTTGACAATGCACAATGTTCCAGAATAACATCAACGCGTTCTACTGTGTAGCGAAAAACAAGAGCTGTCTTTTTTCCCCCTTCTTTCTGTCTCCCTCACTCTTCTGAGGAGTAACGAGGGCCTTAAGTCATTTAGGGTGAGCAGCCCACAAACAAGACATTCTGATATTCCCATGACAACCACAACTGCTCGTGTTCTAGGGCTCTTGGCCGAGCGCCGATGCCAGAATGACTGTCCCCTGCCTGTCCTGTCTGTCTGCAGGCATACTTTTTGAGGTTCTCACAGTCAGAGAGAGAGAGAGAGAGAGAGAGAGAGAGAGAGAGAGAGAGACTTAGAGAGGAAGAGAGAGGAGAGAAAGAAAAAGAAAGAAAGAAAGAAAGAGAGAGAGATAGAAACCCACATTGGCTGAAGCTCACAGCCACTTCATCGTAAACACTTGC
The DNA here is from genome assembly GCF_046254945.1 of Alosa pseudoharengus. Taxonomy (NCBI): domain Eukaryota; kingdom Metazoa; phylum Chordata; class Actinopteri; order Clupeiformes; family Clupeidae; genus Alosa; species Alosa pseudoharengus. Next base: position 30,495,193 of record NW_027468881.1, on the reverse strand, counting down.
GGTAATTCGTTTCTATGAACCTCAAGTCGCTGACACACATTTGTGGATGTTTTAAAGCAGTACGACTTCATAATGGACCACTTCTTCTGTCTTGCCTGCATTTACAGCAGCATGAGTACAAATTTGTGGCGATGTAATTGTTTGGAGGTGAACTAACGTCTTTGGCAGTAACTCACGACCATCTATATGCTTTATACAGTCTACTTCAGTAATTGTGTGAAGCCACATTGTGGCCTGCATTAAAATTTGCTGCACTAACAGGCCTGTATGTATGTAACTTAATACATTATATGACCAGGTTCGTTTAACCCTAATCCTCCTAACTCTAAGTATAGTGCTAACAGCAGTATGTAGTGTCAGTGAAGTCATTAAATCTTACTATCTAACATTGCACTAAACTGCAACACGGACTATGTAGTATAAAATGTGTAAAAAACTCCATACTGCAAGATGATGTAAAGACTAAATATATCAGGATGCAAATTCTCATCCAAGTTAAGAAGTTCTTAATTGAGACAATGTAATGAAATATGTAAAAAAATTTAAAGAAATGTAAAAAAAAAATGTAAACAAATTTTGTGACAAAATTCATGATTTTCTTGTTTCAGTGAGGTAATAATTTGAGTATTTTGGAGCACCTCCTACACAGCATCACTGACTGTGAGGTCTTTTCTGTAATATTTCATGACATTGGATGACGAGAGCAGGATTAGAGCAGTGTTATACAGTACTACAGAATCTCCCTATCACTTCATCTGTTTTCTGGCATATCCGTATTCCAATTCAAACCGCAATGTCTCAACTGATGCGAAAAATCAATCTCGGACTTTGGAGTGGTTGTTGCAAAATGCTGACTCTGAGTTATTTTAATATGTAAGTACTTACAGTATATTTAATTTGTCTTTGCTTTATGGTCCCTTAAGACCCCTTCATTGCATGTTGTGGTTTTAACCAAAATGGCCAGCTTCGTGCAGTGAAACACTACAGGCACACACACACACGCTTTTTATAAAACACAGTATGAATTCATTTATAGTACTACTGTAGATATACCCAACAACTGCATTTTCTACAGTTTAGTGCTTAAGTCTTCTCTGAAATGTCAAAGATGTTCAATATGTATGTCCTTCAATGCTACATTCCTTCTTTTGGACAAATAATCCATGGCTTTAGTATAGAGGATGTGCTGTAACATCCGATTTGAAGGCTTGATGACCCCTTTAAAAACGTTTGTATTTTCCATCTCTGGCTAAACCACCCTTTATGGAGTGCGATGACCAGAGATCTGGTTGGCCAGTGAGTTTTTTTTTTTACACACCTTTAAATCTTGCCCCAGCCATCTTACATAGATTATTATCATCATTACGTGGTCCCATTGCCTGATTTATGGAGGTCAGCAGCCATTTTTCTCCTTTCATTTGTGCGTGCACCTCTCTCCCCGTGGTGAGATATGATGGACGACCGATGCATTTTACATGCCTGTTATTCCATTCGCAGCGCCTGGCTGCAGAAACAGGAAGCCAGGAGCCTCACTGGGGCTTGGCATCTGGGTCTGTGTGAACACAGAGCCCCAGCAGCACACTGGGTGGAGTGGATGGGGTGTGTTCTCTTTACCCCGTCAGCTCGCTAACGACACACTTGGCATCAGTGGTTTAGATAGAGGAAAAGGGAAATCTGTAAGAAATGCAGATACTGATATTATGAGCAAGTCTTGTTGCTGAAGCAAGTTATATTTTTTATAATGTATTTGTATTTTCAGGAATGTCTGTCTGAAAAACACACTCTGGCATATTCAAACTTTCACTCAGAACAGACACACACACTAACACACAATAACACCAACACACACACACACTCAGAACCTCTAACATACTGTAACAAGCGATTTCCTCTTAATAATAACACACTCTGTCATACTGTCTCTCTTCCATTCACCCATCCACTCCCTCCCTCCCTCACACGCACACACACACACACACACACACACACACACACACACAAAGACACAAACACACACACACACACACACACACACACACACACACACACACACACACAGACACACAGACACACACACACCTTCTGCTCTTGAAAAACAGAGCTCATGTTATTGCAGCCCTCGGGCAAACAGCCTCTAAAGAGCCTGAGAAATTCTGTGTAAGTCTATGGAAATGAACCCAGCTGCATAATACAAGTCACCAATATCTCA
>NW_027468881.1:30457984-30487984 GCF_046254945.1 Alosa pseudoharengus | reverse complement strand
GTGTGTGTGTGTATGTATCAGTGTCTGAGTTCCTATGAGTCTGTGTGGTAGATCCATGGAGGGTTTTGGTTAAACACCCACCCTCACACACAGCCCTCCCCGGCTGATTTACTGACAGGACCAGTGGGAATGGTGTGAGCGGCTGAGCTGAGCGGAGAGTCGTGGTGTGCCCGGTGTGCAAAGTGTGTGCCGCAGTGGCACCTGCATGATTTACCGGATTTCATTTCCATTCGAGTAGAGTCAATCTCTCTGGAAGGTCACTAGCCGGCGCTTCGGCATTAGCGTCTTTTAATCCTCATCCGTCAGGGCAGGCCATGGCTCGCCTCGGCAGAGCACGGCACGGCACAGCTCGTTAATTATGGATGGACGGGGGGTGGGGGGCCCCCAGCAGCCCCAGCCACCGTCTGCCCATTGGGGGTGGGGGGGACAGCACCTCAACCACCCGCCGGACTGCCTGCCTGGGTAGGTGTCTGGGTGGGTGACTTGGTGACTGGCTGGCTGTTGGTCTGATGTAAGGCTATTGAGTGCCATTATTGGTGTCTGTAAGTAGCTACATTCAGCTCCAGTGGATTAGATCTTTTTTTTTCCCTCAAAGACAATTTTTTTGTGTCATTTGAAGGCTTGCTTGCAATTGAACTCTTCTTCACCCGGCTGTGAGTGTGTGTGCCCTCTTTTACCTCGACACTTCATTTGGTCCTGGTGGAGAGGAAAGAGGTGTGTGTGTGTGTGTGTGGGAGCGGGGGATATAGTTAGAGAGAGAGAGAAGAAGAAAACAGAAACTGAAAGTGTATCGGGGATAGGGGGAAGATAGAATGAGAGTGAGAGAAGGAGAGAGGGAGGGAGAAAGAGAGACGTAAAGAAAGATGGAAAGAGAGTGCCGTCATGCCAAGAGATCGAACACAGACCTTGTCTGCTGCCCTCGACACTGCGTCCTGCCCGAGCCCCCATCATCCTTCGCTTGCTCAAATGGCCGCCGGGGGACAGATCATCGGCGGGGAAGGTTTTTGGATGTTCTTCAAAAATCCGGAGTGTGTCACGGTCAGGCTCGGCGAAAAGGGTCGTGGCAGGCCATAACCACTTTGTGCACTTACCTTAAAAGCCCATTTACCCCTACCAGAGACAGAGAAAGGGAGAGTATCTCTCACTCACTCTCTCTCTCTTTGTGAGTGTTAGTGTGTGTGTGGTGTGTGAGTGTGTGTGTGTGTGTGTGTGTGTGTGTGTGATGAGAGAGACAGAGCAAGACAGAGAGAGAGGGAAACAGACAGACAGCGAGTGAACGAGATTGAGTTGGGGCAGGCAGTCTCCTGTCACCTTGCTGGTATGGATCCTCTCTGGTGTGTGTGTGTGTGTGTGTGTGCACGCGTGCAGGGCTCGTTACTGAATATCAATGTCTGGGCGGACGCCACGGGTCAAGGATATCCCGACTCTCCCTGTCATCTGACATTCAGGAGTGGAGAGGAGAGGAAATGAAACTCACCTGGACAGACGTCTCTCCCCAACTTCACTCTCTCTAGCTTATTACTGCTCCAAAGTATTTCTGATTCTCAGCAGTGCATTACGGCTCTGTAGTCATCACTTATGCACACACATATAAAGTATTTGCCGTGAAAGCCCAATCAATAGTATTCAGAGTGGAAATGAGCACGTCTGAATGAGAACATTGTCCTAATAGCAGTGAATGGACCTCCAGCCTGAGCAGCTTCTCACTGATTTTCATAAGCTTTGTTGACGTCTGCTCTTTGTGAGCGTCTGTTGGTATGTCTGCACTTGTCTGCTCTCTCTCTCTCTCTCTCATTGGTTCCCTGGCTTGTTATAAACACACGTTTAAACACACACACGCTCTCACAGGATAAGTGCGCCCTGGCTGTTAAATGCCATTGATTGGTGTACTGATTGATGCTTAGGAAATGTTTATTACCATCAGTGATGATATCACCTTGATGGTTATAATGATTATCTTGTTTTCAGCCCCCCTCCCCCTCACCTCTCTCCCTGTCTGTCTCTCTCTCCCTCTGTCTCTGTCTCCCATTGACTGTCTGGGCTGGGGATTGGGGTGGGCAGACAGACTCTCGGCTCCTGAAGGACAAGAGGAGGAGAGGAGACAGGTAATCTTTTAATCTTCCCTCCATCTCGCTCGCCTTTTTTCTTTCTCTTTTTCCGCTCCATTCTCTTCTCTGCGGAAGCATTTCATATTCAAATTGGCCCCGATTCCCGTTCTAGTCCCCCACAGTCCCCCCCCCCCGCATACACACCACCTCCCACACCACACCACACCACCCCCTCCTCCTCCTCCTCAACCATCGTCGCCCCACTTCATGCAACTTAATGCTTTTACATCACACCGAGCTCTGACAAAACTCAAGAACATTCTCATAAGTTTATTGAATTTTTTCCCCACCACCGTCTCTTTTTTTTTTACGTTTCCTAGCATATGAAGGCATAGTTCCTTCTCTTCCATCACACCCCCACCCCCTCCCTCCCTCCTTCCATCCTACCCTCCCTCCTTTTCCTCTTCTTTTCTTTCCTCCATTCTTCGCCCGAAGGTTACCGCTAAACGTGCATCATTCAGCGAAAAACAAAAGGCCCCTAAATTGATTCGGTTATCAGCCCGCAGAGCGACTGGGCTCTTTGATCAGGCCTGAAAAAGCAGCGCTACATGTCAGAAATGTGCAATAGCAGCTCTTTCTGAGTTTTGCTATTCCAACATGACGGGGTCAGATCCAAAGTTTCTACCCCCACACTACCCACTCCTCTCTCTCTCTCCCTCTCTCTCCCTCCCTCCCTCCCTCTCTCTTTCTCTCCATCAGGGTTAGAGCCTCCAGCGATAAGAATTATTATAAGTCTGATTCTCTCTTTCTCAGGCACAGCGTGGGTATGATGGAAAGATGGGAGTCGTGTTGCGGCTTCAATTGAGCATCTCATTCCTCCTCCTCCCTCTCCTGTCTTCCCCAACGCTTTTCTATTAGCTTACTGATGTCTCTGTGTGTGCTACTCCATATAAGATCTGGGTGACCTCTTATGTGTGTGTGTGTGTGACCTATTGTGTGTGTGTGTTGTCAGAAGAGTTTGAAGTGTGTTTCTGCTGCCATCCAATGTCATTTGATATCCCCATTTTTGTTGTTGTTTTTGTTTTGCCTTGTCTGATCTTGGCTCTTTCCTCCTCAAGGCCAATTTATAGTCCAGCTGAGTCCAGCAAGTCCGACAAAAACGAATTGCTGCCGACAGATGTCGTGGAGCTGTAGGCTTTCATAGTCCAGCGCCGGCGACAAATTGTTAAATGGAACGCCAACTAGTTTCTATAACAACTTAGACATTAACCGTACATGTCTCTGTGAAACAAAGTGAACTGATATTCAGGAGAAATTTTTGTTGATATCCAATCAGAGTACGCAACATCATTTTTTTTTGCTATATGTGACAAGCTCCGAAACACTCCAAGAAGACAGAAATTGTGTCTCTTTTACGTTAGATAATTTCTGAAGCATTTTTTACTATTTATTTTAATTCAAGTGTTGACTTGCGTTTTGATAGACGAGTGTTATAATCTTCACAGAGTTTGAAGATTAGTACATTGACTAATGGTACAATGGCTTTGTAGGTTGTACATTGTAGGTTCGAACGTTAAAATATACAACATTTTCTTACTGGGGAGCATGCCTAGGGGGGCTCATGCCCCAGTGCAGCTGTAGGTCTAGTGATGCTCCTGTAGGCCTATAGCTTGTTTGGAGGTGATGCCAGACTCACTGCTGACGTGCGAATGCGGATGAATGCTCCCATATCCCGTCAGTGCATGTTTTGGTGCTGTGGAGGAGTGGCTGGAGAGGGTAGCCAGTAGCCTGGGTGTTCCCATGCTGCCTTGCGCGCGATTTGATTCACGCTACTAAGGCAGCCTGGAGACCATGGAGCAAATTTTCGCCTGAGATAGGAGACCAATCACAGAACAAGGGGGAAAGCAAGACAATGATGAGCTATGCACAGACGCATTTGATCGACATCCGTGGCACCCAATAAACGGATCTGGGCATTTTTTTCAAATACTAGAAAATGAACTCTTGGTTCCCAGACCACGTCTCATTGAGAAGTGGTGGCGCTAGCCAGGTTAGGTAGCCAGAGGGTAGGGGTGAGATTTCTTTGCTTGTATTCTTTCAAAATCTATCTTTTCTGGCTGCGTTTTCCAGGATCTCTTACCCTATCTTTAATGGAGGGTCAAAGTGACACTCTCGATGGGAACACATAGATCCCACAATTCCTTGTCAATGCTTGCAACAATACAGGGTGTCCCCATCCACATCCAAGAAAAAACAAATAAGCTACACCATGTGCATATCCACCCAAGGTTTCATGAACTCGGTGTTGTAAGAGGAGGACCACGAACATTAGCTCAAGCTGGTGTTAGCAACCTTTTGGCTACATATATTTTTTATGGACAAAACAGATATTCTCTTCTCCCTCGTGGAAACCCAAAGGTCCAGAGTTCAAAATATATTAAACAAACAGTGCAGAGAGAATGTGTGTTTTGGCTGAGTCTCTGCTACGTGATGTGAATAGCACTGCTGTTTGTCATCGGCCTAATGTACTGCCTGGAAATCCACAAATGATCATGAACAGAAACTAAAAAGGTTCACAGCGCCTGTCTGCCTGCCTTCGTGCAAATGAGCACCTTGGCTGTAATTGGCTGCGCTGTACTTAAGGCAAACAGCTATTAATAAGCAATAGAGGCCGAGGGAAACCGACAATAACGGCTGCCCTACATCAATTACAGGATACCTATCCATCACAGGGGCGGACTTCTATGTGACCCTCGACACCTGTCTGCCTGGATATTGACCGGTTAGGGCTGCTCAGGCAGCGCAAGTGACAAGTGCCATTTGCAATCACATTTATTAAGGGGCTGTCTACAGACAGGTTTTTTATTAATTTGAGGAGAAGTTGGAAAAAGGAGGAGAAGTACTTGAATTAGAACATGATGTGGTGTGTGTGTGTGTGTGTGTGTGTGTGTGTGTATGTGTGTATGTATGTGTGTGTGTGTGTGTGTGTGCATGCGTGCGTGTGTGTTTATTTTTTCATGTGGTTGTAACTATTAGCCCAATGTTGGTATTGTCAGGTGAGACATAACAGGCTCTTTGAGAATATTTGGATGCTGTGTTGTTTTTGTCATTCCAATTCCAATTCCAAATAAAATAATCAAAATGTGTGTGTGTGTGTGTCCTGTCTTCTAAATGGCCTTGCTGATGGAGCGGTGTTGGCAGTGTTGTGGACAGAAGTGGGGGTCACGAGTGAGGTCTTTGCTAATACTGTCAACTGAAACATAAAGATGTACTACAGTAAGGAGCATGTGAGATCATCTAGAGGATTGGGTCAACTGTGTGGAGAGGATTGTCAGTAACTGTGGTAAGGATCTGGTGCACTTATGTCAAGACTTACAGTATGTCTGTATGCTTAATGACAAGATCAGAGGGAGGTATACGTAGTCTTCAGCTCTGGGTATTAGTGTAGTGGATTATGCATTATCAGTGACATGAATCCCTAATTGGCATTGAATTTTTTTCAAGTTACAAACTTGTTTCCAAATTTACTGGAATGGGTGGCACGCCATCTCATGCCAATCTCCTGGTAAGGACATGAACTCTGTTTAACTTGTCTTTCCAGTCTTTTTTTATATAATGATTTTTATTTACTTTTCAGAGATTACATTGGAGTCCCAATATGCATATCAAACTGAATATTAGATCTTTACCATCATTATCTCAATTTACAACAAATCACTCAGTCACACAATACATACTGTAGGCTTCCACCATACATTTGTCTTTCCAGTCTTATGTAGATGATGCTGGCTCACAGTTCTTAGCATAGCACAAGCTGTTGTTTGGACTTCTATGCTGTTTAAACCTGTCAACCTGGACACAAATACACATTCGAAATCCTGCGGGAGATCTTTCTGTATCTGACTGAGCAAAGATAAGCCACGGTCATCCAAGCCATAGTTTCTCAAAATATTTTGGGGGGTATATGAGCTGTAAAAACACATGTTCCAAGTGTCGGTCGACTAATCTATGTTTTTTTTAAGAATCCATGGATTTAAGAATCCATTTTTTTAAGAATCCAAGAATCCAGAATCCAGGACAGCATCTTGTTGTCAATTCTTGTTGTCAATTACCTACTCATATTCTTAGTACTTCAACTGAGCCTTTGTGGGAATATGCCTTCTGCTGGTGTAAGGCAAGACCATCACTTCTGGATTTTTTTGCGTATGTTTGCCTCCAGGGGTCATGTTAACCCATTCCATATGCACACATGTGCATAAACAGATACACGCGCACACACATACATTCACAGTAATCATACGTATGACACATACTCACACAGTAGACATATGTACACATGCATGCACATGCACACACACAGGCACACACACAAGCACGCACACACACACACACACATAAACATGTACACGCACACATTCACACATGGGGTTGTATAAAATTTATTTTACATGTGAAATCTATGAACTAATCATGTTTTGATACTTGTCTAGCAGATACCAGTGAGAATTGAGTGTGCATAATGCAATTTAGTGACACAGTTAGAATCATATATGCCTTTCAGCGTATTTTTGTGGAAAAAATGTGCTGGATTGGGCGGCGGTCATATTTTGTACCACTCTGTACATCTAGATGCTAGTGGAGCAGTTGGAACAATGGACTGTTGGAACAACTACATTACTGTAGATGCTAGTGGAGCAGTTGGAACAATGGACTGTTGGAACAAATACATTACTGTAGATGCTAGTGGAGCAGTTGGAACAATGGACTGTTGGAACAACTACATTACTGTAGATGCTAGTGTAGCAGTTGGAACAATGGACTGTTGGAACAACTACATTACTGTAGATGCTAGTGGTGCAGTTGGAACAATCTCCTGCCCCTGGACTCCCATTTCAAGACATGGAGGCCACATCCATGCTTTATGCAGATAAACTGCTACTCCTGTTGCCCTCTGAACAGGGCCTACAGCAGTGCCTGATAGAGATGCACTGCCAGACCAGGGCCCTTCCAAAAGTCATATATTGTATTTATTGGTCTGTTTTGGTTTGGTATTTTGGTATTTATTTAAATACAGTATATTTGGGTTTATCTCTGAGTGTGTCTGGTTCAAAGGAGTTAAGAATAAGGAATAAGTGTGTGTGTGTGTGTGTGTGAGACAGAAAGAGAGCAAGTAAGCGCAAGAGAGAGAGAGAATGTGAGAGAAAGAGAGCGAGAGAGAGAGAGAGAGAGAGTATGCACATACATGTGGGCAGATTACAGTGTGATGGCCAGGAGCTGATTTGGCGGTGCAGTGTCATCAGTTTTAATGATGTGTATATAAAACGGCCGTGTTTGTGCCAGCGCTGCAGACCTGCTCATGACACTGGTGTCAAAACAGACCTATCGTCTGTGCTGTCGCCGAGCCAAAGCCCTATCCGAACACTACAACAGGACAGCGTGAGGGAGGTGTAGGGGGAGGTGAGAGAGCAAGGGAAAGAGCCAGCTATTGTGTAGTGAAAGAATGACGAAAAGAAAGAAGGAGAGAGAGAGAGGGGTGAAGTGGCATTAGGTAGGGTACAGAGCACACACACACAGACACACACATACAGTCTCCCCTGGCTGGCCCTGTCTGCTTGAATTATGCTGCTCTTAATTGGCTTCTGTGCTGCTTAAAGCAAACAGTTTAAATAAGTAAAAGGCACTTGGATGTGGAAGCAGGCCTCGCAATTATTGGAACTGCATCCGTCAGGGCTCCGGACCGGTGTGTGTGTGTGTGTGTGTGTGTGTGTATGTGTGTGTGGGATGGGGGGTGTATAGAGATGAGGGGAAGAAGGGATGAAAGAAGAGAGAGGGGGAGAAAGGGAAGTGGGAACAGAGAAGTAGGCAAGGGCGTGTGTTGGCTGTGTGTGTGTGTGTGTGTGTGTGTGTGGGGGGGGGGGTGTCGGTGAATAGAGTGATGGGCAGTTAAGGGATGGAAAGAATAAGAGAGCTGGAGAGAGAGAGAGAGAGAGGGGAAAGAAGGAGAGGCACAGTGTGTGTGTGTGTGTGTGGGGGGGTGTCAGTGAGTAGAATGATGGGCAGTCCACAGGTACCGGATCCATTATCTAATGGGCAGTCGCTTAATTACACGGCGGGCTGACATGTTTATAAGGCTGAACTTTGCAGTGCTATTAGAAGGCAGAGACCTGGGGCGCCGCAGGGCAGAGTTGGCCCTTTACCATCCCGCGCACCCCTATTATATGCTAATTACGGCCATTTCTAAACCTAGGTTACAAGGAGTTAATTTAGTGGGCCATTACACAGGTCCATATTTCAACCAGAGGCCCCCAACCTGGGCTCCGACAGGAGTGAGGAGTAGGGGGGGCGAGAGGTTTTTGGAAAGGTGCTGAAAAGAGGGGATGTGTGCGTGTCTGTGTGTGTGTGTGTGTGGCGGAGGATGGAGGGGTATTCGGGAGAAGGGTGAAGGGGTGGTTTATGCCCCGCAGGGGAGACGGGCGAACGGGGGTGCGGCGGAGGGAATGGCAGACGCGGTGAGCGAGAGAAAGAGCTGGCACTGGCACTTCTGTGAAAGAGAGTGATGGGGAGGGAGTCGCTCGGGGCCGGGTGGCCTTTGGGCATGATGGGAAGGTGGAGGTGTTGCTGGGGTGGATGTCACTCATATGATTCAATGATGCAGGTCATGCAGACAGCAGATCAGGCCAAACACTAAAGCCACACGTGTGGAGCAAGAGTTTGTGGTTTTTTTTCTCTTATTTGTGAAAGAACTAAGCTCATGTTTTCACTTACGTCGTTGCCTGTGTCTATATCTATCTGTGCATGTATGTATGCTTATCTATGGACATTTCTGTCACTGTATGTCTCTGCATTGATAACAGTATATGTCTGGATGTGTGTGTGTGTGTATGAGAGAGCGAGAGAGAGAAAGAGAGAGAGAGAGAGAGAGAGAGAGAGAGAGAGAGAGAAAGTGTGCAGACCACCTTTACAGAGATGGAAGTGTACTAAGCAGCACTTGAGCTGGGATTTACGGCTGACATTTACGAGAGGGTGCGAGTGAGTGAGAGAGTGGCAGGGTGCGGCTTGACTGATATAGGATACGCCATCACCACCGACAGGAGTCAACTACTCCCATCCCGTCGCATCCAAAAGGGCAGGCTTTATAGCTGTCACTTGATATATGCTGTTTTATGCTGCGCTTTTAATTTAAAGCCCCCCTCCCCCTCCTCACCTCTGCGCACTGCTCTCTCTGCAGAATTTACAAACATATTACATGACGGATCCTCCTTTTTGTAGATTTTCAAAAAAAATTGCCATTTTATGGTGGGAGAAATGGGTCATCTCATTAATGTTAGGAGAATATTTGTAGAACATCGTCTCATATTTGATGATTTGGAAAAAGTTCTCTCTTTACTACATTGGTAACCAACTGTTGATTGCCTTTTAGATTCATTTTGCTGAATTATTAGAAAGCAAATGGAAAACATTTATTGGACACTACCCATACAAGCACCTGGATGCATTTAAAACTCAAAATGAAACTCATACAATTTCTCTTAGGATAACTCTTAGGATAACTTATCAATAACTGATGATGCCATCGTAGGAAATGCTTTATAAACCCATTTAATTGTGCATTGAAGAAAAAAATCAAATTGTTCACAAGCACCTTTGGTAGGAGATTATATACTGTATTATATGTCATTTTATCACCCGGAGAGAAGAAATACTCTTTTCTGATTGGCTGGTGGGGTGGCTATTAATTCTGAATAACGGGACACCTATGAAGTAGATTTGGTAAAAAAAAAAAAAGTTTAATCACCGTTCCATATCAATGCTTATGAATGGTAACTATACCAACCATAGTAGGACGATGGGTAAGCCTGGAAACAGGCTTCGCAACAATGGAATCAACTGTAAACAAGCTATATGTCCATGCTATTGCTGTTATAGGGCCAAAGAAAGTTTTACAACAAACTGAACAAGTCGGCATCTTTTTAAAAGGAACCACTTGTTTCCTTTGCATGCTATAGGCATGACTATTGCCTATAGTGGCAACCGGGTGATAAGCGGGATAATGGCCTTCGAGGTGTCCTATAGAATTACTGTAATGGACTTGGGCGGAGGCAACTGCCCTCCGCTGCGCATCTGGGAGTTCTTTGCCTCTCACCCTCGTTCATTAATTCCGTAAAACAGGACACCTCGGCGGCCGTTATCCCTTATGTAACTGATGTGTGTTATGCAAGCGAGATGATCGTTACACAGGGTGTGTAATCTTGTGTTTCCTCCTTATTCACAATGCTTCACTGTTTCCTGGTTTAGTCATGTTCTTAAGTGTGTTTCGAATTAACTTCTTTTCCGCTCAGTGCTGAATATATGGAAATATCCCAAAAAGATTGTCTGTGGGCAGCACACTAATCTGTACAACAGATACAGATTATATTCAAGAAATTCACTTGGATGTTCTCTCTCTCTTGCTCTCTCTCTCTTTCTCTCTGGTTCTGTCATTCTTGTTCTCTTTCCGTATTTCTTACTATCGTACACTTGTTTTCTATCACAAACACAGATATCCACACCCTCTCTCTCCCTCTCTATCTCTGTAAGGCCCCAATAGAGAAGAGAATAAGACAATCTACAACAGAGGCTTGTTGGGGGCCAAATTAATCAGGTGAAAAGGAGGAGGGAGGTATGTTTGGCAAATTGCTTGTTGGGTTCAGCGAAGTCGGCTGTGTGGAAAACCAGGAAGAGTAGGATGTTGGGGACTGGTTCAGTTGACCCTGTGAAGGTCCTTAGAGGGTTTGTGGCTGGTCGAATTAAAATTGAGTTTGCCTATTACAGCCTGGTGAAGAACGTGGAGGGCTTTCTGGATGTGTGGGGGTTTGTTTATTGTGGGTGGGAGGGATGGTCAGGTAGATTTTAATATATGATGTATTGGGATTTTTATGTATGAATGTTTGTATGGTGTGTGGTTTTGCATCAGGTATGTGTTGATTACATGGTTTGTATGTTTGTAGGGTTTTGGCCTTGTATGAGTTGACTTGGTGACTTGATGGGTTGAGAAATGATCCAATAAATGACTGTTGAACCTCTCTCTCTCTTTCTCCTTCTCCCTCCCTCTCTCTCTCACACACACGCACAAACACTGCACACACGATGCTGCTGAAATATTAACGCGCAGCGACGCCGTCCTGAGCCTTTTCCAGGAACAGGTGGGGGCTGAGAGCATCTCCCGCTCACTTCCTGTCTGATGAGTCACTGGCCTCACTCCTGACTCCTCAGAACTCCCTGCTGCCCACCCATAGCCAGGGCTAAGGGAAAGCCCACGCAATCAGGAAACGAAACCCAGCAGAACACTGAGCCCGACTGTCATAGATGGGAAATGACCAAAGCAACGAGCAATTGGTAAAGCTAACTAAAGCTAATTCGATAACGTGACAAAATAATTTTGCTATTTTAATTATCAAGATCTTTGAGTCCTTACATACAGTAGGTGGGTCAGTGCAATGCTCCCACCTACCCCTCGATATCTTACATTTTTAGTTTATTGTTTTGTTTATTGCCTGTCGATTAAATGAAAGCCCACTATCTCTAATTCCAGATCTTTTCAGCATGCCTGGCAACCAATCATAAAAGTCCTGTTTTGTCAGTTTTTTTTAGTAGTATGACTACAAAGGTAACTGTTTTAAGTATATTTGCCCTTCTGTCATTGTAATCTTATGTTATTTTTTAACATGCATTAATTTCTCAAATGAACAATTACTTTGTGGTAATGTCTGAAGTTCTACCATGGATCCAAATTTTTTGTGGAAAACATGCCTTGGTTACCTTGTTTCAAGCCATTCTAGCGTGGTATAGAAAGCCTGCAGGAAGACTCAGCTCGATTTGCGCCAGTTCTCATTAATATTCAAAGATCTAAGTTGCTTGACTCTGATTGGCTAACAGCTAGTCGGTTTTGTCCATAACATGAGTCCATAACATGACAACCATAGACATAATATAGAGTAGACGCTGCATCGACCGCTACTCCCTACTGGCGCTGACAAGACGTGGGGCCGCCATCTTGGATCGGTCATCCACTCCACTCAGTGTAATCGGTTTGGCCGGTGCAATGAGCTGTCAGCGCATTTAATTAATCATACCTCAGTGAATACCGAACAGATTTTCACACATTTTTTTTTGCTGCAAAGGTCATACATGTAGCTATGATACAGGCCACATGTTTTTTAATATTCATATCAGGTTTAACAGTAATAGAATATTTTGATATATAATATAAAGTGACCTGACGTCCGATATCAAAACTGGGAACATAATCCATGTTTGACAGCATAGACAAAACTAGTTTGATACAAGTTTAATGAGTTAAATATAGTTCACAGTTGACAGAAAAGTTCCATCAACAGTATTATTCACAGTTCCCAGAAAAGGTCCATAAACATTTAAGTGAGATCAGTGCCATTCAGACATCTGAGGGGTATTCCAAGTAGGCCTATGTGGTTTAGTGACAAACTTGGGTAAATTGACTCAGAATAAGGTGTAAACCTCCCAGTAGAAATGCTGTATGATACAGTAAACATGGTTGTGTGTATTTTAATATTCATAGTGGGCTTAACAGTAATAGAATATTCTGATATATGATATATTATAAAGTGATGACATCCAATATAAAAACTGGGAACATAACTAATCCATGTTTGACAGCATAGACAAAAACTGGTTTGATACAAGTTTTAATGAGTTAAATTGACAGAAAAAATCCATTAACATTTTCAGTTCAGTGCCATCAAAAATAAAGTTTAATGAACAGACATTGGTGTGGCATAAGTAAAGGAAATGGAGTAACTGGGTTCAATATCAACAGCATTTGTTAGACAAGTTCCATAAATATTGTAAAGTGCAAGTTTGTAGGTTTGTTTCTGATCCTTAAAAAACAGACATTGGTTTGACATAGTAAGTGTAACAGTTCATCAATTCAAGACGAGTGACTTGTCACTTGTACAGTGCCAATGGGTTCATCAACAGCATCTGTTATTTACAGTTCACAGAAAGGTTCCAGCCCCAATGAAGAGATTAAACTAGATGTACCGCAGAGCGGTACAAAATATGACCGCCGCCCAGTCCAGCACGTTTTCCACAAAAATAAGTCACTCTGAAAGGCATATAAAAAAAAGACCAACATACAAAAAAAGGTGGACCTCCTAGGCCCTACAGTCCTCGAGATATTCACAGAAAATTGTCTCCGGCCACCTACAGGCCAGTTGGTGTATAGTAACATAAATTAATTTATTGTGAGGCCCCCCATGAACGGAATTCCCTGAAACTTGGCGTGCATTCAGAGGGTGTCATAATGATCCTACACTTCCAATTTCGTGCAGTTTTGACTACGTTAGGTCACATATACCTGCGATTACAACACCTTTTTTTTTACTTTTTTGTGTTTAACTAGGTGGCGCTATACATGAAATGAGTGGTTATGGAATGGGTTGACATGGCCCTTTGAGATCAACATACAAAAAAAATGGTCCTCCTAAACCGGTTCTCGAGATATTCACAAAAAACTGTGTCTGCCCTACCCTCCTTTCGGGGGGTCCAGTCCAAGGGGGCAGGCGAACGTTCGGAGAGCGTAGACACTATGGCGGATCTGAGGCTAAATAGTAGACCAGTTCACCTAGCCATCCCTATTGAAGCCCATTCAATTTTGGCGCCACTTTGACATCAAATAACGTTACAGCTGAAGCGTTTAAGCCTTTATATGAACTTTTTCTATTTCCGGAGTAATACAACATTGTGTGATTAACGTCATAACCTCATAACTGACTTACAGACTGAGTAAGAATTTTTTTTCTGAAATCAATGCTAAAGTGACGTAATAAGCATACAGCAAGAGCGGGTGAAAGTGTTGCACAGGAGCAAAATAACCGTATTCTCTGGATAAGAACGAAAGCATCGGAGCACAACATTTCAGCGAAGTTTTGATGGATTGACAGTAGCCTAGGCTATGAATGTGGCGAGTGCTGTTTATATTAAATCCCATTTATCTACGAACAACTAGGACATTTAGAACAGTAATGTAGACATGGTGGTAACGAAGTAAGTGGCTACATACCCAATCACTCGGTGCAGCTATCACAAGAGTTACACAAGTCAGACTACGTGCCTACGTTACATTTACGTCCCCTGAGCCTGCGCAGAAAGCCTCGTCGACCAACAGGAAACGGTTGAAATTTGCTTCACCCGCCTCGATTGACGTCTACGTGATGACTCTGTCCATATCTTTTACTGTCTATGGTCCAGTCCAGCGGGGGGGGGGGCTACAGATCAAAACAAAAAAAGATGGTTCCATGCTATCCATGTGGGGTTACATGCCCACCAAGTTTCGTGTACCCCGGTCTTACAGTGTCCCGGGAATCCTTGACGGAAATTTGGACATGCGAAAAAAAAAAAAAAAAAAATCTGACTAAACCTTCGCTGCGCGGCGGTCATAATAAAGAGGAATTAAGAAACATTTTAAAAACTTTAGAAGATCAGCCCCGTTCATTGCAATCAGTAAAGGAGTGTCTTCACAGGCTCAGTGAGACAGAGGTTACTGTCATGCAGTTGGTTCTATGATTTCGACAACTGGTGCATGTAATTATGACCGCCGCGCAGCGAAGCGGCGGTCATATAGGTTTAGTCAGATTTAGTCCGAAAGGAGGGTAGGGCAGACACAGTTTTCTGTGAATATCTCGAGAACCGTAAGGTTTAGGAGGACCATTTTTTTTTTGTAAGTTGATCTCAAGGGGCCATGTCAACCCATTCCATAACCACTCATTTCATGTATAGCGCGACCTAGTTAAACACAAAAAAGTAAAAATGAGGTGTTGTAATCGCAGGTATCTGTGACCTAACATAGTCAAAACTGCACGAAATTGGAAGTGTAGGATCATTATGACACCCTCTGAATGCACGCCAAGTTTCGTGGAATTCCGTTCATGGGGGGCCACACAATAAATTAATTTATGTTACTATACACCAACTGGCCTGTAGGTGGCCGGAGACAGTTTTCTGTGAATATCTCGAGAACCGTAGGGCCTAGGAGGTCCACCTTTTTTTTGTATGTTGATCTCAAGGGGCCATGTCAACCCATCCCATTACCACTTATTTCATGTATAGCGCCACCTAGTTAAAAATTAAAAAGCAAAAATGTAGGTGTTTTCATCACAAGATCTCTGGCTGACATGGTCAAAACTGCACGAAATTGAAAGTGTAGGATCATTATGACACCCTCCGAATGCATGCCAAGTTTTGTGTACTTTCGTTCATGGGGGGCCTTACAATAAAATAATTTATGTGTACATTTAGTGACGTACACCAACAAGGATTCCCGGGACACTGAAAGACCGGGGTACACAAAACTTGGTGGGCATGTACCCCCACATGGATAGCATGGAACCGTCATTTTTCATTTTGATCTGTAGCCCCCCCGCTGGACTGGACCCCCCGAAAGGAGGGTAGGCCAGACACAGTTCTCTGTGAATATCTTGAGAACTGTAGGG
Organism: Alosa pseudoharengus; assembly: GCF_046254945.1. Taxonomy (NCBI): domain Eukaryota; kingdom Metazoa; phylum Chordata; class Actinopteri; order Clupeiformes; family Clupeidae; genus Alosa; species Alosa pseudoharengus. Next base: position 30,472,428 of record NW_027468881.1, on the reverse strand, counting down.
CCTAGGATGACCATTTTTTTTCCGTATATTTGCCTCCAGGGGTCATGTTAACCCATTTCATGTGCACACATGTGCACAAACAGATACACACGCACACACACACATTCACAGTAATCATACGTATGACATATACTCACACAGTAGACATATGTACGCTTCCATGCACAGGCACATACGCAGGCACACACACAAGCACGCACACACACACACACTCACACACACACACACCCACACACATAACATAAACATAACACAAACAATCAAGAATTTCTCAGAATTATGAACAGGCAAGATGGAGGTGGGGTTGTATAAAATTAATTTTACATGTGAAATCTATGAACTAATCATGTTTTGGGACTTGTTGTCTAGCAGATACCAGTGAGAATTGAGTGTGGATAATGCAATTTAGTGAGACAGTTAGAATCATATAGGCCTTTCAGCGTGATTTCTTTTTGTGGAAAAAATGTGCTGGACTGGGCGGCGGTCATATTTTGTACCGCTCTGCGGTACATCTAGTTTTGTATTTAGTTACACAGATTCAGTGGTTACCTGTATCAATGCCCTTTACAAGTAAAGAGTCAACTTTACTTCCACGTCTGGGTTTTCATTCAACACTACTGACTGTTTAGCTATCTGTCAAATCGTGCAAAATAGACACAGACGCTGGAGGACAGAATACCGGTCCAAGATGACGGCCGCATTTCTTGTTTCCAGCAGCCAATGCGGCATCTATCTCTATTATGTCTATGATGACAGCTGTTATCAACTAATTTGGCATGAACTTAGCTTGGCTAGCGAGTGCTAGCATTGTCCAAATGGGCATAAAACCTGCTAGGCTAGCGAGTGAATTAAACCTGTATAACATAACACTTCCTTGAGTTGACAATAACGTTTTACTTATGGACTGGGCACTGGTCGTAGACTACCAAGATGGTAGCTGTTATCAACTAATTTTAGCTTCAATAGGGTGACCAGATTTGGGTTTGTGAAAAAGAGGACACTTCAGCTGGGGGGGGAGGGGGGGCCTGGCCTCAAAAGACTATTTTGAAAACATGAAAGTTTTAAATGTGCAAAAACAATAATTACAATAACAGCGGGGCTGTTGAGCTCTATACTCGCAAGATACATTTGGATGGCGACCCATCTTTAATGTTGCATAGCCTATCTCTAAATTTAATCCAAGGTGTTTCTGAAAATACATGAATCTTTTACAGTAGCTCTATAATTTTGAACAATCTGTTTTAGAGCTTAATAGTCCTGACCTATGAAAACAGTTGTGTTGATGGGGACTGATGTTAACCTGACTCCGCCAGATGGATTTGCTCCGCATATCCATCTGGGAACTTTTCATTGAAGAACTTTTGGGAAGGGGCGGACATACTGGTTAGCTGATTGGATAAACCATCTGTCTATCACCACCTTTGTTGGTTATCGACGGGCCAAATCAACCAATTAGATGAACAAAGTATTCTTCTAATGCCGTTTAACATACAATTAAGTTAGGTAACGTGACAAACGTTAAGATGTTTTAACTTACCATTTATGAACCAAATCAACGACAATTCCCATCAAGTTTTCACGGTAGGCCCTACACTTCTGAAGATAGTATATTCCTCCATTATGAACTGGAATCAGCTGTGGAGGATGTCTGTGTCGTTCATTCCTCCCAGCTGCATGGCTGAGACTCATAGCTTCACAGTTTACCCAGGAATACTTTCTAATTTGAATAAAACTTGCGCGATAGCTATGCTCATCTCTGTGGATGCCGTCATGTTGTTCGTTGCGTCACACCTCAACCCGCCTCAAAGCCAACGCTGATTGGACGTTCGTTTGGTGAACTGCTCCAAATTTTCTTTAACGGAAAGTATCCAGACTGATCTGCGAGTGAAACCCTGAAGCTCGCGAGATCAGGATGGTCTCACGAGGCTAGACTGATGTGGATATGTTGTCCATTTTCTTATATCTATTCAGTCATGTCTGGTCTATTATTAGGCCTACCTCTTTTCAATCCATTATTATTAGATATTTCTTTTGTAAAGAAATAGGCCTACATCTATCCCTCATGTTATGCCAACATATTTAATTCACCTGAATATAGGCTGCAGTAGTCAGTGTTGTGCCTGAACGTGTTCATTGAACGAAAGTTCATGAACTCGTTCATATTTTGAGCGAACGTGAACTGAACGTACTGTATTACTGCCTGATGAACGTTACTGTGAAGGGCCGGAGTGGGCCCACTTTTCAGCCCGGGAGTTTCAGGCCCAAGACCGGCCCACGTTTTCCATAGTGGTGGAAATTGGATAAATGAAGCAACATTTCAGCTCTTACTATCCTGTAGTTTTTATTAGTACCATGGTTCAACAAATGTGTAAAGGTTATATTAATTCACTTCAACTGAGAAGTTAACAAAAAATATTCCACTATTCCACAAGTTAACAAAAACAGAAAGAAAGAAAGCCTTTGAAATGTAGCCTATCCCACGCTTCCACAAAGAGGCATATTGAACTAATGTTTAGGCTACATGTTTTTTGCATGGGTAGGCTATATTGTTGTTTGGTGATTTAGCCTACTCCTTTACTACACCCTCTTTTAAGAAAACAAGGCATATAGGTTTCTTACATTAAATAACTTTAATTTATCCTCTCTACTTGTCCCTGTGGCCTCCTCATCACTAATTTCGGGCTCATCATTTTCAGTAGTCGACTGGTTGATCTGCTGCTCAGAGGCTACAATTTTTACCGCATAGGCCTACACAGATCAAACTTCAGTTTTGTTATTAATATTTGCATACTGCAAAGTCTATGAATCGGATACAAAAGGCTAATATTTTAAGAAATGTAATATGTTACAAACGTCCAATATTAGCCCAATAACTGCTAATAATCATTGCCTATAGCTATCTCTCTTTACCAGTTGCCACTTTTGTCTGTAGGCCTAATCTAGAAGCTTGGCACATTTAGCAGCATCTACCTGGCCGTTTCAGTCCCTCCTGGCCTCTTTCTACCATCCATCCTTCCTGACGCTTATGGCTACTGAAGGGACCGGCCCGGCTATCCGTATCTGAGAAATCTTTTTTGGAAAAGACGGGCTATGGCAGACATCCCAAGTCTCCCGGAAGTTCCGGGAGTCTCCCGCATATTGATAGCGGCTCCCTGACGCCCGCAAATTAAACTAGATGTACCGCAGAGCGGTACAAAATATGACCGCCGCCCAGTCCAGCACATTTTTTCCACAAAAAGAAATCACGCTGATAGGCCTATATGATTCTAACTGTCTCACTAAATTGCATTATCCACACTCAATTCTCACTGGTATCTGCTAGACAACAAGTACCAAAACATGATTAGTTCATAGATTTCACATGTAAAATTCATTTTATACAACCCCACCTCCATCTTGCCTGTTTATAATTCTGAGAAATTCTTGATTGTTTGTGTTATGTTTATGTTATGTGTGTGTGTGTGTGTGTGAGTGTGTGTGTGTGTGTGTGTGTGCGTGCGTGCTTGTGTTTGTGCCTGCGTATGTGCCTGTGCATGCAAGCGTACATATGTCTACTGTGTGAGTATGTGTCATACGTATGATTACTGTGAATGTATGTGTGTGTGTGTGTGTATCTGTGCACATGTGTGCACATGAAATGGGTTAACATGACCCCTGGAGGCAAACATACAGAAAAAAATGGTCATCCTAGGCCCTACAGTTCTCAAGATATTCACAGAGAACTGTGTCTGCCCTACCCTCCTTTCGGGGGGTCCAGTCCAGCGGGGGGGCTACAGATCAAAACGAAAAATGACGGTTCCATGCTATCCATGTGGGGGTACATGCCCACCAAGTTTTGTGTACCCCGGTCTTTCAGTGTCCCGGGAATCCTTGTTGGTGTACGTCACTAAATGTACACATAAATTATTTTATTGTAAGGCCCCCCATGAACGAAAGTACACAAAACTTGGCATGCATTCGGAGGGTGTCATAATGATCCTACACTTTTAATTTCGTGCAGTTTTGACCTTGTCAGCCAGAGATATTGTGATGAAAACACCTAATTTTTTGCTTTTTAATTTTTAACTAGGTGGCGCTATACATAAAATAAGTGGTAATGGGATGGGTTGACATGCCCCCTTAAGACCAACATACATAAAAAAGGTGGACCTCCTAGGCCCTACGGTTATCGAGATATTCACAGAAAACTGTCTCCGGCCACCTACAGGCCAGTTGGTGTATAGTAACATAAATGAATTTATTGTGTGGCCCCCCATGAACGGAATTCCACGAAACTTGGCGTGCATACAGAGGGTATCATAATGATGAAAAACGATGGTTCCATGCTATCCATGTGGGGTTACATGGGTGGGGGGGAAAAAAGTGTGTGTGTGTGTGTGTGTGTGCGTGCGTGCTTGTGTGTGTGCCTGCGTATGTGCCTGTGCATGGAAGCGTACATATGTCTACTGTGTGAGTATGTGTCATACGCAGTGCCGGCCCAAGCCTTTTGGGGGCCCTAAGCAGAATTTGATTTGGGGGCCCCCTCCCACAACGCAGTGACCTGTGCTTGGTGATAATTGACAACTTCACACTATAATGTCATATTATAAATTAATACAGTGAGGTTATGTATTAATACAGTGACTGATTATGAACTACTGTCCCCTTGGACACAGATGCATAAGGACCCTCTCCCCCTACCCTCTTTGTGCAAATGTGGGTACAAACGGGTGTGGGTGTGTGTGTGTGTGTGTGGGTGGGGGGGGGGGGGGGTTAGATGTGATTTCCTGTATTCTGGTGCATTTTTGGGATGGTCAGCTGGAGAAGGGCAGTACCTAAATTTGTTCAGATTCATAGCCTTTTGCTTTTTGACTTATTGGTAGTGAATTCACACAACTACTTGGGGTTCAGGGTCCCTTGACCTCTTGGGCTCGGTAGGCTCATTCAGTAATCCATCCTTGCTCACATGCCAAAAATGTTTTGGGGCTCCAATCTAGACTTCTGGCCCCATGTGCTTGGTAAACCAATGTATTAATATAGTTGTTATTTACACCAACCCTGTCACCTTTTAATCTTAGAGGGTACTAAAATCACAGATTTATTTGAAACATTCATATTCAAAGTGAAGCACTAAGGGTGGTTTACTGAAGTTGAATTGACAAATAACAAAATACAACAGCATTTGTATTTGTTGTAAACAAGTACATCAGTTTAATGACTTGTTTTTCATCAGATTTGCTGAACAAATCCGCAAATGTGCATTAAATGAGCAATTTTCAACTACAAAATAAAAACAAAATAGACAAACATTAATAATCAAAAATAAAATGTCCCAAAAAATAGATAATTATTCCTACTTCATTCCTGGTTTTTAGGCATCTGCAACTCTGCAGTGGACGAATCTGCAATGATTAAATAAATACATAAATAAATAAAAAAAAACGATGTTAAATGTGTCGTGTCATATTAACAGGCTATGTAACCATTTGCCATCAAGAAAACCTCACCTTCTGGTAGGTAGAGTTAGGTAGAGGTAGAGATGTGCTCCAAAGGACTTCAACAGTGTCTCTGAAAAAAAAAAAATATTGCATAAGTGCATAGTTGATCGAGCAGAATGAGTTTATTTTGCTATCATTACTTACACTCAAATAACAAGCAATTCCACATGTAACAATTCATATTCTATTGGTAAATGAGGCATACTCAAAAGAGTATACTTAATTGCAGTATGGTGAACGCTTAACATGGTGATCTACTGCAGCCTAAATATTAGGGTAGCACCGCTACATCACTTGCCACTATCTTAATCAAATGTAAGTTTATTTTCATCACAGAAGTCTCCCCACCCAACATGGTATATTTTCTCAAACACTACCATCTCTCTCCAAAGATCTTAGAGCAGAGCGCACTGCTGTTCCATCTTTGCCTATGAAGCTGGAACGTTACCGATGCCCAGAGTCGCGTTAGTCAGTGGGTTGGGTTGGGACTGGGAGCCTGGGCTTAGTCTGTTGTTGCTATCAGACTTACCACTATGTCACATATTATAGAGCAGTAATAAACTATCAACACTTTCAGGTACGAAATCAGAAACAATCCCTCTGTGGTAAATTTGCCTTCAGCTACGTTTTCATGTAGCTACTGTAGTGCTAATGCCCACTTCAGTCAGCTAGCTAACTTTAATTTACGACATAATAAGCCCACCTAGAGCAAGGGTACATGCTTGATTGAACATCCAAAACAATCCCAATATCCTTGACATCTGAAATACATCTAGATAAATATATATTAATGGGAGACATTTCTCTGTTGATGGCGGAGATTTAACGTTAGCTCTGGTGATGGCTTATATTAGATCATGACAGCTAGCTAGCTACCTCAAGCACAAAACATACTGTAAATAATCATGCAAAACATACCTGTATCTTGCTCGTTTTTCTCCTCCTCTGTCATTTTCTTCGTTCTGTTTTCGGCACCAGAGAGATACGTCCTTTTTTGTGACTTGTCTTAACATTACCGTCTCTTCCGATTGTTGAACTTGATGCAGTGTCTGCACGAATTGTATATGCACCTGAGGTGTCTAACGTTAGCACTTTATGCGCGTGACTCAAAGGCTGGCAGACACAGTAGCAGTAGGCAGGCATATTGATCATGAAATCATAATTTTCTTGATTTGAATGATAATTGTTTCATTTATTCATTCATTGATGTCACTTGTTTACGTTATTTATTATGTAAAAAAAAAAAAAAAAAACTCGATTGGGGGCCCCCTGGTGGCCAGGAGGCCCCAAGCAGCCGCTTAGTTCGCTTATGCCTTGGGCCGGCCCTGGTCATACGTATGATTACTGTGAATGTGTGTGTGTGTGTATCTGTTTGTGCACATGTGTGCACATGAACTGGGTTAACATGACCCCTGGAGGCAAATATACGGAAAAAATGGTCATCCTAGGCCCTACAGTTCTCAAGATATTCACAGAGAACTGTGTCTGGCCTACCCTCCTTTCGGGGGGTCCAGTCCAGCGGGGGGGCTACAGATCAAAACGAAAAACGATGGTTCCATGCTATGGGGTTACATGCCCACCAAGTTTCGTCTACCCCGGTCTTTCAGTGTCCCGGGAATCATTGACAGAAATTTGGACATGCGAAAAAAAAAAAAAAAAATCTGACTAAACCTATATGACCGCCGCTTCGCTGCGCGGCGGTCATAATAATAGCTCGCAGCAACATATGGAAAAAAAAAACTATGAACTAGTTCATTTTTGGAAAGTGTGAACTTAATTCAAAATTTTGAATTATGAACTGAACTAGTTCATTTTAAAATTTGTGAACTGAACCTTGAACTAGTTCACATAGAAAGTGAACTTTCCCAACACTGGCAGTAGTTATTATGACCGCCGCGCAGCGAAGCGGCGGTCATATAGGTTTAGTCAGATTTTTTTTTTCTTTTTCGCATGTCCAAATTTCCGTCAATGAGTCCCGGGACACTGAAAGACCGGGGTAGACGAAACTTGGTGGGCATGTAACCCCATATGGATAGCATGGAACCATCGTTATTCGTTTTGATCTGTAGCCCCCCCGCTGGACTGGACCCCCCGAAAGGAGGGTAGGGCAGACACAGTTTTCTGTGAATATCTCGAGAACCGTAAGGTTTAGGAGGACCATTTTTTTTTTGTAAGTTGATCTCAAGGGGCCAGGTCAACCCATTCCATAACCACTCATTTCATGTATAGCGCCACCTAGTTAAACACAAAAAAGTAAAAATGAGGTGTAATCGCAGGTATCTGTGACCTAACATAGTCAAAACTGCATGAAATTGGAAGTGTAGGATCATTATGACACCCTCTAAATGCACGCCAAGTTTCGTGGAATTCCGTTCATGGGGGGCCACACAATAAATTAATTTATGTTACTATACACCAACTGGCCTGTAGGTGGCCGGAGACAGTTTTCTGTGAATATCTCGAGAACCGTAGGGCGTAGGAGGTCCACCTTTTTTTTGTATGTTGATCTCAAGGGGCCATGTCAACCCATCCCATTACCACTTATTTCATGTATAGCGCCACCTAGTTATAAATTAAAAAGCAAAAATGTAGGTGTTTTCATCACAATATCTTTGGCTGACATGATCAAAACTGCACGAAATTGAAAGTGTAGGATCATTATGACACCCTCCGAATGCATGCCAAGTTTTGTGTACTTTCGTTCATGGGGGGCCTTACAATAAAATAATTTATGTGTACATTTAGTGACGTACACCAACAAGGATTCCCGGGACACTGAAAGACCGGGGTACACAAAACTTGGTGGGCATGTACCCCCACATGGATAGCATGGAACCGTCATTTTTCGTTTTGATCTGTAGCCCCCCCGCTGGACTGGACCCCCCGAAAGGAGGTTAGGCCAGACACAGTTCTCTGTGAATATCTTGAGAACTGTAGGGCCTAGGATGACCATTTTTTTCCGTACATTTGCCTCCAGGGGTCATGTTAACCCATTTCATGTGCACACATGTGCACAAACAGATACACACGCACACACACACATTCACAGTAATCATACGTATGACATATACTCACACAGTAGACATATGTACGCTTCCATGCACAGGCACATACGCAGGCACACACACAAGCACGCACACACACACACACTCACACACACACACACCCACACACATAACATAAACATATCACAAACAATCAAGAATTTCTCAGAATTATGAACAGGCAAGATGGAGGTGGGGTTGTATAAAATGAATTTTACATGTGAAATCTATGAAATAATCATGTTTTGGGACTTGTTGTCTAGCAGATACCAGTGAGAATTGAGTGTGCATAATGCAATTTAGTGAGACAGTTAGAATCATATAGGCCTTTCAGCGTGATTTCTTTTTGTGGAAAAAATGTGCTGGATTGGGCGGCGGTCATATTTTGTACCGCTCTGCGGTACATCTAGTTGACATCTGCTGTTGTCAGTGTGAAGGCTACCCCTTAAAGGCAGTTTAAAGGTTCAGCTAAATAAATAGCTCAGACAATGGCAGAAGTGCCATTCGTCATGTTATATTTACAGTCTATGGTTATGAGGTTATGTGCCATCAAAATGATTTTGGAGACGTAATGTTAAGGTCTCTCTGTCACTTTAGCTGATGAGCTCTCACCCTCGCTGCCGTTCGATGCTTTGCTGAACATTGTGTAGCCTACCTGTAGGTCGTTGGCACCTTTATTTGCGACCGACGCGTAAGTGCCTGCTTTGCAGGTCCGGCACTCAGCTTCATGTTGATATCGACTGAGACAAAAACATGGAAATTTACGTTTTAATTGGGGAACGTAATTGGCATAAAACCTGCTAGGCTAGCGAGTGCATTAAACCATGTATAACATAGCACTTCCTTGAGTTGACAATAACGTTTTACTTACGGACTGGTCACTGGTCGTAGACTGCCGTGATGGCAGCCTACTGCTCCAGGCTTCAACAGCAACCTTTTTGCAAAGCCTGTGGCATTGTTCCAAAAAATAAACTGTAGCCATTTGATCCTCAACTAAATTTTGGCCATTGAGTTCTTGGCCAGAATGCATTGTTGCGAATAGTAATGAGCTCAATCAATTTCACGTCAAACTGAAGAGCTTTTGCAATTGGCCTGATTTTCCCCTTTTCAGTGGTTAGAGCTGACAGAGGAGGTAGCTGTTCATTTTTACATTCACGACATAGCAGAAACACATATGGACCTAACATATTTAAACAATAATAAGTAGGTAAATAAGTAAAAACGGTTTTGTGTGGCAGGGCACCTTTAAGAAAAATATTGTTTATTTCATTAGTTAGACAGCAGCAACTCCGTTCACTGAATAATCCTTGGCTGAATATGAATAAAGATCATAAGTGCTGTAACTGCATTGCATGATATTGGTATGGCAGCAATTTACAGCAGTCCCTTACTTGGTTTTCATCAAAGTCCACACTCACAATGCTACGAGACACATCATCCTATTGTGGCTGAGATGGAAACCAAAAAAGGCAAATGAGTTAAACCACCTGTCATGTCTGTGGCAAAGCGCTCAGCAGAGACCACAGCCACCGCTGCCATAGAGGCAATATAGCCGCCACGGCTACTGTGCCGATTTGGGCCGACCAGCTCTTGTTGCCCAGACGGGCTTTTAGCGATGATACCTTTTGAGCTACGACCATGCCAGGCTGCATATTGTAAGAGGCACCCCTCGAATCATCTCAGAGACCATTACAGGGGATCAATGTCGCTCTCCCTGTTTATCGACTGGGATCAGATCATTGCGTTTGAGCGCGATCCAAGGCCCGATCTGAGACCATCATCATCGTCCCGGCATATTGCACTGTTCGGAGTTAAATGTTTTAGAGGCCCATAAAGCACAGTGTTAAGATCCTTTTTGGCACGGCGTTTGGCTGTGTAAGTGTATGTTTGTTCTGGGTTTATGGGTTCGGATGTATTCAGCATGGTCATAAGACTCTGTAATTGCAAAAGCTGATCATGCATATTAAAGCTATCTAGTACGGATGAAAGTTGTTCTCTCTCTGTGAGCTCTGACAGTCTTGAAGTATGTCCCAAAGTGATGAATGCTGGCAGCTCCCCTTTGCTGCTGTAGTAATTATGTGCCATAATAACTAACTGTGTTTGGTAACTTTATAGCCTGGCACTGTATTGGTGTACTCCAGGCTGGGTATCATTAGTGCTGCTGGTGGTGGTTGGTAATGGGCCTGGATGTGGGGAGGATGTCTTGAGAGTTTGGTCAGATTGGACAGGATGGCGTGGAGGTGGACAGAATGGCAATTTATGATCACACTTAAGAGGAGAGAGAGAGTGAGACTGAGAGAAAGTGCAAGAGGGAGGGAGATAAAGCAGCTCCACATGTTTGAGAGGCTGGAGTGCTTCCATTTCCCTTTGAGTAGCGGCTCTACTGCGGGCAGGGGCATAGCACAAGATCCTGGGCCCCTGCATAGGCAGTCGTGAAGGGCCCCCATGTTCCTCAACCCAGGTAAAACTAGATGTACCGCAGAGCGGTACAAAATATGACCGCCGCCCAGTCCAGCACATTTTTTCCACAAAAATAAATCACGCTGAAAGGCCTATATGATTCTAACTGTCTCACTAAATTGCATTATCCACACGTACTCAATTCTCACTGATATCTGCTAGACAACAAGTACCAAAACATGATTAGTTCATAGATTTCACATGTAAAATTCATTTTATACAACCCCACCTCCATCTTGCCTGTTCATAATTCTGAGAAATTCTTGAATTGTGTGCATGTGTGCATGTTCATGTTTATGTTGTGTGTGTGTGTGTGTGTGTGTGTGTGTGTGTGTGCGTGTGCGTGCGTGCGTGTGCGTGTGCGTGTGCGTGCGCTTGTGTGTGTGCCTGCGTATGTGCCTGTGCAAGCGTACATATGTCTACTGTGTGAGTATGTGTCATACGTATGATTACTGTGAATGTATGTGTGTGTGTGTATCTGTTTGTGCACATGTGTGTACATGAAATGGGTTAACATGACCCCTGGAGGCAAACATACGGAAAAAAATGGTCATCCTAGTCCCTACAGTTCTCAAGATATTCACAGAGAACTGTGTCTGCCCTACCCTCCTTTCGGGGGGTCCAGTCCAGCGGGGGGGCTACAGATCAAAACGAAAAACGATGGTTCCATGCTATCCATGTGGGGTTACATGCCCACCAAGTTTCGTGTACCCCGATCATACGTATGACACATACTCACACAGTAGACATATGTACGCTTGCATGCACAGGCACATACGCAGGCACAAACACAAGCACGCACGCACGCACACCCACACACACACACACACACACACACACTCACACACACTCACACACACACACACATAACAAACATAACACAAACAATCAAGAATTTCTCAGAATTATAAACAGGCAAGATGGAGGTGGGGTTGTATAAAATGAATTTTACATGTGAAATCTATGAACTAATCATGTTTTGGTACTTGTTGTCTAGCAGATACCAGTGAGAATTGAGTGTGGATAATGCAATTTAGTGAGACAGTTAGAATCATATAGGCCTTTCAGCGTGATTTCTTTTTGTGGAAAAAATGTGCTGGACTGGGCGGCGGTCATATTTTGTACCGCTCTGCGGTACATCTAGTTATTTTATATTGTAGTCAATAAGCCTAATGACAACAAATTCAGGCATGGTTCAAGAGCATAAGACTGAGGCATGCACAGTCTCACTACGTGTTTGTTTGGGAAACTTGTTTGTAAAAACTTGTGACTTGTAAAATCACTCTTAGAGAATTCTTGTAGCCACTAAGATTGTAATTGGGAAACAGCACCCAAATCTGTCATCCAATTGCTGGTTATGCTCCTTCCACCTTTATGTTTCACACTGTCCACACCTGTAACTGACTTGTGTTTATATACTCAGGAGGAGCAGATGGAGTCTTATATGACAGTTGCTAGTGTAACTGTAGTATAGTGGTACTGGAGACTCTCTCTCTCTCTCTCTCTCTCTCTCTCTCACACACACACACACACACCACACACACACACATACACACACACGCACATGCACACACACTTTCTGGGGCTGGAAACCCCACACTTCTATATGCCTTAGGGGCTTAACACCTCCATTTCACACAAAACTCTGGGATATGAGACATGAAACAATAACAGTCAAACAATGTCAAAAAACAGTCACATTATACACACACACACACACACACACACACACACACACACACTATCCTCGCTCTGGCTGGATGTGCGGGTCCCAAATCACACACACTCTCCCCAGCTGCGCCCTGTACTTCATTTCATCTTGCTAGTTCATTTTCTTTTGCCTCAGTTTGGAATTTAGTAAGAAAAGCAAAAATCTCCTGTCTTGAGCATGTCTGGCTGCCTGGGAAAGTCCTCTCTTTTTTGGTGCTGGTGGTGGTGGGCAGGGGGGGGGTTTCCTTCTACACCACCCGATTATATCGTGAGAAAACGGACCCGTCTAAAAACCTCTGAAGGGGATTGGCCTGGGTGGGCCCCTGGGGGGAAGGCACTCGGGGTGAGGTGTGTGAGTGTGTGTGTGTCTGTGTCTGTGTGTGGGTGAATGTCAGTGTGTATGTATGTGTGTGAGTGTTGGTGTGTGTGGCTGTGTGTGTGTGTCTGTGTGTGTGGGTGAATGTCAGTGTGTATATTTGAGTGTTGGTGTATGTGAGTGTGTGTGTGTGTGTGTGGCACTGTTTGCTCTGGATCAGGTGTACAGCCTGAATTCTCTCCACAGTCAGCACAGGATCTCCCCAAAGAGGACAGAAAATCCAGAAGGAGAACCTGCACAAGCAGTATGGGAAGATAGAGATAATGAGCAAAAGAGAGGTAGAGAGAGAGAAAGAGAAAGTGGGGGATATAAGGAGAGACATAGAAAAGAAGAAAGCAAAAGAGGGGGATAAATAGAGAATTGACCTGACAGAAATCTAGGGGTACCCTGCCCTCCAACACAAATAATCTCTTTGTGCTTCAAATAAACAGAGATGTGAAGAAAAAAACCTGGGCCATCTAGAGGAGCAATCTGGAAGTCAAATAGTGATGTTAGCTGCCACACGTAGCCAGAGAGAGAGTGAGACAGAGAAGCACTTCTTTCTACACTGTGAAAAATGTGAAAACATTAGACGAGCTTCCTTCCCCTAATTCCAAAGAGATATCCCACATTAGACTGGGACAATAATGAAAAAATGACCATACTCCTTGGCCCTCTGCAGCCCTAGCAGCCTATCTTGAAATGTGAGGGTCTGAGGGACTCAGCCTAAAACAAATTTGTGTCTACACACCACACACACACACACACACACACACACACATGCATACACACACGCGCACACACGCACACTGTTCCCATACAGTCATGCTAATAATCAACTTTGAATTTGAGTGAGAGAGAGAGAGAGAGAGAGAGCAAGAGATGTGACATTAGAAAAAAAAACACAGAACAGAAAAAAGGGAACCCATCACGCTGTCAGCCCTGCCCTTCTAGCCACCTTTGACCCCAGCTGTTTGGAGGTCAGGTGCCTTACGACACCCTTAAACCTGGCGTGAAGATTCTGACCTGTCCTTCTCCCTCACTTACTGCTCTCTCTCTAACTCTCTCTCTCTTTCTCTCTCTCTCTCTCTCTCTCTCTCTCTCTCTCTCTCTCTCTCTCTCTCTCTCTCTCTCTCTCCCTGAGCCCCGCCTGCTCCTTGCAGTGCAATTCAGCCCGCCAATAATCTCCCGTCCAATCAATAGTAACTGTTCTCTCAATAATTCATAACATTAACATGCGCTCAATGGCCCAGTGGATGGATGGGGAAGACATAGGAGGCCCATCATTCCAGTATTGATTCCCCCTGAGGGAGCCGATAGCCGGGGATGTGATGGAGTTATAGCTCTGCCTCTTCCAGAGGGCGGGGGCGCTGGAAAGGAGTGTGTGTAGGGGCAGCA
>NW_027468881.1:30435484-30442984 GCF_046254945.1 Alosa pseudoharengus | reverse complement strand
TAAACGTTCTGTTTCTTAGGAAGAACCTCTTAGAGGTTTGTTTAGGTGTTTGTTTTTTTGTTTACATCCCCCAACCCCACAGATTGCATATGGCGAGCTTGTTGTTGTGAAATGTCTTTTTATCACACCATCCAGGTGTTTGTTTCATCCAACATGTGGTGGGTAGAGAAAGTGTAAACCCTGCTGAACAAAAACAGCTAGAAACCATCTTATGCTGGAAGCTGGTTTTAGCTGGTCTTTGCTGGTTTTCTTCCAGCTCTTGCTGGTCTGCTGGTTGGGCCACCAGGTGGACATGCTGGCGTGACCATCTGAGGAAGCTGGTCATGCTGTTGTGACCAGCCTGTCATATGGGATACAGCTGGTGTAAGATGGTCATGCTGGTGACCAGCCTGCCAATCTTGATATTGTTGGTGAAAGATAGTCATGCCCATTGTAAGCTGGGTAAACCAGTTGGACGTATGTTTTCACAAGGGTTTTGCTGGTGTAGCTGGCCAACCATCATAGGGTGGTCAAACAAGTGCTTTGGATCTCCGAGAAAGCTGTAGGTTACCGTTGTGTCTGTAGGTCAGTCTTATTCATTTTTTTCAATTCAATTCAATTGGCTTTATTAGCATGACTGTTCTTTTACAGTGTTGCCAAAGCAGTGCTGTATAAAAATAATAACATAGTAATTGTGATAATAACAGTAGTGATAATAAAAATAATAACATAGTAATTGTGATAATAACAGTAGTGATAATAAAAACAATTACAGTGGAAAAAAACAACAATAACAACCAGCAGACAATAAACAACGGTGCTGGTTAGAAACAGACAGACATGGATACAAATAGGATGGAGATCTAGTGGAGATGGCAGGCTTTGACAAACTGGGCAGCCGGAGGGGCTGTTTGCCCCTCTCCCAGTATTATAATCATTTGATCTGCACTGCTCAATGAGTCAAAATAGGGTATTTCTTTTGAAAGTTTTGAAAGGAAGAATTCAGCTCTTTCTTTTGTTAATATATCACAATGAAGGAGAAAGTGCATCTTGATTGATTGATTCATTCCATAAGGGGTAATGAGACAGCTATTGCTGCATGAAAGAATGCACTCAGGCCGGGTTCGTGGTCCTATTCTTGGACCGTATGGGGGTTTGGAGGGAATGGAGGGATGGTTTCAGGCGCCTGTTGTGTGTATATGTTCCTGTCTGTGTTTGTAAGAGTGAGCTGGTCATCTCTTTGGGAGAGGACAAGGAAAACAGCGTGACCCGCTTTCAACTTTCCCCTGCAGAGGAGAAGAGCAGTTCAAGTGTGTGTGTGTGTGTGTGTGTGTGTGTGTGTGTTTATGGTACTGTGTGTGTGTGTGTGTGTTTATGGTACTGATACACAAATGCATGCTTTTTATTGTGCGTGCGTGTGCTTGTCGCTTGCTGTAAGTTTGTGTGCATGTGTGTGTGTGTGTGTGTGTGTGTGTGTGAGAGAGAGAGTGTGTGTGTGTGTGTGCATGTGCGTGTGCGTTCGTGTGCTTGTGTCTCTTACCATATGTGTGTATTGTGTGTGTGTGTCGGTCTCCTTCAGTGACCCCAGTGAGTTATCGCATCTCCTCCTCGTCTTCCCCATTCCTCAACATGTCATGCACTCCTCCTCCTCCTCCTCCTTCTCCTCCTCCTCCAACCATTACCCTCTCTTACCTTCTTTTTTTAGTGGTCATCTGCATAGTCCCCCCGGTCCCTCCGTGGCTCTGTTTATGAAGTCAGATTGGGGATGAACTGTCTCGGCCTGCCACTGGAGTGGTGACAATATCCGCCGGTGATAACCTCAAACCGCATTCTGCCTGTCCAGTCAGCGTGCACAAATAACCCCAGGCCAGCGATTTATTAGAAAATCAACCCAAGCTGACGTCTCCCCAGCCCAGGAAAGAGAGGGGAAGCTTTCTGATATTAAAGTGTGTGTGTGTGTGTGTAGAAGAGTGAGTGGTCTCCATATCTAGCCAGCTTATTCTAATCACATCGCAGCTGTCTCCCCTCTCACGCTGTTTTCGTCCCACTTTTCTCTCTCTCTCTCTCTCTCTTTTGTGTGTGTGTGTGTGTGTGTGTGTGTGTGTGTGTGTGTGTGTGTGTGTGTGTGTGTGTGTGTGTTTTGGTCTTTATCCCGCTCTGACTGAGTGTGACTGTATCTTTTCCCCCCTGAGGCTAAAAAAGTTATGAGACCTTTTTTCCTCTCTCTCATTGTAAATTGTATAATATGTGTGTGTGTGTGTGTGTGTGTGTGTGTGTGTGTGTGTGTGTGTGTGTGTGTGTGTGTGTGTGTGTGTGTGTGTGTTCATGTGTGTGTGTGTGGAGAGTAGTGTGTGTCTGCAGTTTTTGCTGTGGTTCTGTTTGTGATATGGCTGTGATCTGGCTTAAAAATTATGCATCCACAATAACTGTCTCAGGTGAGCAACAGACCCACTCTCCTTTGGTCCACCGGTGTCTACAAAGGGAGAACAAAATAATGGAGTGAAAGAGAGAGAGATAGAGAGAGAAAGAGAGAGAGAGATAGAGAGAGAGAGAGAGAGAAAGACAGACAGACAGATGGACACACAGAAAGACAGATAGACGGTTGGACAGCAAGCCAGCCAAACAGACAGACAGACAGATCAGGGACGGAGATAAACAGGAAGACTCCGGTCATTTGGTCAGGCACATGTGGGCGAGTGTTGTCTCTATTTATGTTTTTGTGTTTGTGCTGTGTCGTCTATTCCAGCATGGCCTACACATTTCTGTCTATGGATGTCAGACAACTTGCTGTTTTTTTTTATCTTTTTCATGCTGCTGGTATTCGTCAACACTGAAATGTGTAAATATGTTTGTGTCTGTATGTGGGTGTCTCTCTCTCTCTCTCTCTCTCTCTCTGTGTGTGCATGTGTGTGTGTGTGTGTGTGTGTGTGTGTGTGTGTCTGTGTGTGTCTGTGTGTGTGTGTGTGTGTGTGTGTGTATGTGCGTGTGTGGGGGTGGTGTGTGTGAAGGGAACAGTGATAAGGAAGATATACGTCAGCAGCTCTTCAGAGCAGCACGGTCCTGGCTGTTTCTCCAAAACAAGCGATCCGCGGGCCTCCACCACCAGGTCAGGAGGGGGTGGGAGCGTAGCCCTCCGGCCCAGAGGCGAGCTCTTCCCTGGGGTTCAGGATGACAAGGCCTCCCCCCACCCACCTCCTCCTCCGCGAGCGGGAAGAGCCATGGTTTGTGGCTTGTTGTTTGGTCTCTCAGCGCTATTTACAGACACACACCGACCTGATTCTATTTGGAGGGGAACACAATTTATAAAAAGCCCCAAACACGCTCACTCACACATACACACACACACACACACACACACACACACACACACACACACACACACACACACACACACACACACACACACACACACGCACAAACATACACATGCACAAGAACATGTGTTGCACAACAAGCATGAGTCGCTGGAGTCCAGAAAGAGACACAAAGACTCACCACCTTGTTATGCATTTGCCCTCTGGACACCTTCCATTGAGTGTGCGTGCCTGTGCGCGCACATGTGTGTATGTGTGTATGTGTGTGTGACAGTGAGTGTCTCTCTCTCTGTGTGTGTGTGTGTGTGTGTGTGTGTGTGTGTGTGTGTGTGTGTGTGTGTGTGATTGAGTGACTAACATCTGTATTATTGCCGATCATTGTTGTTTCCTGCGCTGACTGACCAGCAGCCCCTCATGCGTGCATGCTAAGGGGGAGATGATGTGCTGATGTGTGGTATGCCGCTGCGTTGTGCTGAGATGGGCACGCTGGACCGCCCCCTCCGAGATCCCCCCAAATCATCACAGCGCTCAAGGCCAAACATCCGCGAGAGCAACAGCAACAGAGCTGTGGTTCAGTCACTGGGCTAAAGCTCCAGTAGGTCATTAGCTTTAATCTTTGAAGATCATTCAAATAGTTCATGCCACTAAATGCTATATGAGATAATGTATGTCTGCTTCTCAGGCATGCACGCATGCACACGCACACACACACGCACACACACGCATGCACGCACACACACACACGCACACACGCATGCAAGCCACACACGCATGCAAGCACACACACGCACACATTATTTACAATACACACACAATATCTATTATACAACAAGACTGTCAAGGCCAAACTGTTTTCCCTGCAAGTGAGCATTCATTTGGTCTCAATCAAAGTAAATATATATATATAATATATATGTGATATATAATATATATATATATATATATATATATATATATATATATATATATATATATATATATATATATATACAGATTGAACAGATAGAACAGATTGTTCTAAACACCAGTCTGAAGTGTTACATTGTCGACATTGTTTCCCCCTTATAAAGAAATTGTTTACCTCTCTTCCGGTACATTCCATTAACCTCACCATAACACTTGACCCCCTTCCTTCCTACCAAAAAAGCTGGTGGCCTCTTATCAACTCTCTTAATCCAGCTCAGTGACACTCTCTTCCTGACCCGTGCCCTGACACCAGTGGTCTGCAGATGGCCTAGGTCACATGTGTCGGACAATCAGGTTCTTCTTCCTGCTTCTGTGGGTTCAGGTTTTCCTGGCCCAAAATGTCTCCTGTGATTGGCTGGTTGACCCGGAGTGGACCCTACCTGACCCCTGCACGGTGCGGCACAGAACAGCTGACTCCTGTTGAAAAACAGCAGGGCCTGGAAAGTCCCTGGCTATACCGAGCTGGAGCTGTGGGATCCGGCGGCAGTCTAACACACACACACACATACACACACACACACACACACACACACACACACACACACACACACACACACACATACACACACGCAATCATAGCCTGGGCTCTTTTCCACAGCGTAGGGGAGGAAGTGGTAGTTTTTTGCACCCCCATCCCCCAAAACTCACACACACACACACACACACACACACCGAGTCACACTCACTCTCACACACCCATTAGAAAAAGCTCTGAATCAGGTTGGATGGGCAGAAGTAATGATCTAGGGAGAAAAGGTATTCACTGCAACCATGTGATCGCTCTCTTCCCGTTTGGCAAAGGGTCGCGTGCGGGGGTGGCGTAGGCGGACGGTGGCAACGTTCCCGACACATCCGTGCCTAGAAACCCCCTCCTCCCCCTTACATACACACACGCACACACACACACACACAGACACACACACCCCTCAGCTCAGTCCCCCAGAGTCTGCTGAGCCTTGGTGACACACCACGTTTGCTTCGTGACCACATCACAAGCAAGCATGGTCCACATTAACCTCTCTTTCGCTCTCCTCTCTCTCTCTCCATCTCTCTCTCTTTCTTTCTATCCCTCTCAGCATGTGCTCATGGCCTATTTTTAGCCCACAGCCTGACCGTGTGTTATTTCTCACGGGTGTAGGCATAGACTTACTGTAAAAGTGTGTGTTGAAGTGTGTGAGTGTGTGTGAGTGTGCGTGAGTGTGTGAGTGAGATCGTGCATGCGTGTGGGTAAGGGAGAAAGAAGGATGAGATGAGAGAGTCTGTGTCTATGTGCGTGTGCCTGTGTGTGTGTTTCAGAGAGAGAGAGAGAGAGAGTGTGTGTGTGTGTTTTGGGAAGGTTTTTTTCCATTAAATGTGTGTCAGCGAGAGCATGTATGTGTGTCGGTGTAAGACGAGCTGAGTGAAGGTGTGTGTGTGTGTGTGATTGAGAGCCAAACATTCTCTCTCTCTCTCTCTCTCTCTCTCTCAGTGTTTTTGTTTTTCCCTCTCTCCCCCCGTTTGCTGTTTTTGTCGGTGTGTGTGTTTTCCCAGAAGTGTGTCGAGTGGAGGGCTTAACAGCTCAGCTGTGTCATCCTCTAAAGTTTCACCTTGGCCACCGCCGCTCACATCTTAACGTAAACCTCTCCAAAGCTAGCACCCCACACCCCTCACACACACACACACACACACACACACACACACACACACACACACACACACACACACACACACACACACACACACACACACAACCCTCTCCTTTTCATCTTTAGCACACCAGCCAGAGGTAAAAGGGCCACAGAAATAACCAAATAAACTTCACCACTGACCTCCCAGGCATAAAACAAGTGTGTTTTTTTTATTTCACAGACATAGATCGATCATACCACTGATTCCGATAGTGAGTTACAAAAAAGGACGAGAGAGAGAGAGATAGAGAGAGTAAAACAAATGAATAACTTTGAGAATGTTGAAAGAATATGGGAAAGTCTGTCCCCGTGGCCCCAACCCGGCCCTCTCCCGGCCCTCTCCCGGCCCCCATCCGGCCCTGTCCTCCCTGGGTCTGGGCAGCTGGCTGCTGGGCACAGGTGAACCTCTGGGTGGGAAACAGATGGAGGAGCGCAGAGGGGATAGCCACCACCCCTACCCAGACCCCCAATTTCAACCCCCCTCCCAAATCTAGCTCCAAGACAGTAGCCGCGACCTTGGCCCTCTTCTAACACTCTTACCCCACATCACCCTTTTAAATGTCATTATATTCTAGTGTTTCTATATTCTGCCTTAACTTTTTCCTCCTCTTTTGTGAGGCACTTTGAAGTAGCATTAGCATTTGCTCTGGCATCTGCCCTCACCTGCCCCTAGCACACTGTGCCCTACCTGGGGGGCAGGGGCATCTTGGTGGACACCTGCGGACTGGCAGCTGTTTTTGAGGGGTGAGCCCATTGTGCCCACTGCCCCCCTCCTGTCTGGGCACAGCGAGAAGGCCACCTCTGGGCTTCTGATCAGCCGAGACAGAGAAGGACGCCCTCATAACACGTGCACACACACACACATATGCACACACACACACACACACACACACACACACATACAGGTGATAATGGGCCCCCACACAGTCAGGGAGCAGCAGCCTATGTGTTCTGTCAAACTTTAAATGTGCTGAAATATTCACTCTTTAGTCCAGTGAGTTATCAAGCAGAAATGTTCAGTTCTCACACAGTGCTTAGGCATAACCATTCAGTCTTGCGTCGTAAAATAGCTAGATAATAGCTTCTATCATTCCTCTCTTATAGAATACAGTCATCCTGGTGCAAAACATTCAGTCATTATTTGCAAGATAAAAGATAAGTATTCAGTGTCTATAGTATTTTTTTTATTTTACATTTATTTATTATTTAAATTACATACAAAGGTACACAGTGACAACAATTAACATAGACATGACAAGGTTCACCTGTTCACAGAGCTACCTAAGCTGAACTAGCTGTATTGAGCAGCAACATGTACACAATTATTACAAGGAGCAGACATAGTATCAATAGTAGATACAGTGTCTATAGTATGAATTTAATATGTATAAAATATAATCTTTTTTCTCCTGTAATGAGAATATATATTTTCCTGTAATGAGAGTATAGTATTCCGTCCCTTGTAAGCCGAAGCCCCCTCAGTTTTCTATGTGCAGTTGAGTTCTGTCTCCATGTATGAGCGTGGACCTGGTCACGCTCAGCAGATCCTTATCTGCCCCACATGCACACCTAGC
>NW_027468881.1:30428688-30430284 GCF_046254945.1 Alosa pseudoharengus | reverse complement strand
GTGGTGTTCTGTGAGTGTATGTTATTGGTATTATTTTGATTAGAGATGTGTGGCTGGAGATGAGGTTTCACTGCTAATGAAAATGATCTGAAAGCCAGCGGTTCCCCACATTCAGGAGGAGGAGGAGGATGAGGAGGAGGAAGAGGAGGAGGGGGAGGGGGAAGAGGACAAGGAGGAGGAGGAGGAGGAGGGGGAAGAGGAGGAGAAGGAGTAATGGCTTCCTGATGGATGCTTTGAAAGGAGGAAAAAACCCAGAGACCTCGGTCTGACCACCTGCAGCCACCCTCCTCCTTGCTGTCTCCTTCTGCATCCTACACAATAGATCTATTCTATTTATCTCTGTTCTATCTATCTCTGATTCTGTCCATTTTTACCTTTCATTCATTCATCACCATTCATCCCTCTCTTCCTCACAGTGTGCAATATATTCCTATCCTTTCTCTCACTCTTTCGTCTCCATGCCCCTCCGCTCTGTTCTTCTTCCTCGGTTTCACCCCCCCTCTCTCTCTATCCCTCGTTCTCTTTTTCTCTTTGTTTCTGTCCTCCCCTACTCTTTCCTGGGGCTGCTCGTTGGTTCCCAGCTGGCTGGGGGTGTACAGTGGGGTGCTGGGTGACCACATCAGTGCGGCCGGTGCAGGGTGGGGTAGAGGGTGGTAGGGTGAGGAGCTCTTAGTCAGCAGTGCTCAGCTCTCCTGCTCTACTCACACACACACACACACACACACACACACACACACACACACACACACACACACACAGCTGCAGACTTCCTGCTGTGAAATTATTGAATATGCACCCTTTTCACCCAGTTCTGTAGTCACCTATACGACTGCATACATACGTGTACGTGCATACACTTGTATGAAAACATACACACAAGCGCGCACACACACACACACATCAGACACACACACATAGACACACAGACACACACACATAGACACACACACACACACACTGAAGTGCACAAATGCACACACAAACATATGCACACACACACATGCACACACACTCACACACACACACAACACACACACACACACACACACACCAGACACACACATAGACACACACACATAGATACACACACACAGACACATACACATAGACACACACACACTTTCATCCTTTGCCTCACCTTAACTTCAACCTGAACGTCCCCTTTCTCACACCCCTCCCCCACCCCCTTCAGCGTTTCCATGCTTCCATATGTGCAGACGTTGGCTCTTTGTGCTGACGCTATCCGCTCACCTCCTCACCTGCACAGTCCACCCACACACCCACCCACCCGCCTGCCTGCCTGGCCGTTCCGCACAGCTCAGCTCGGCCCGCCCGCTTGTACAGTATGATCTAACGATCACCCGATACCCCCTGGCGTCTTAGGTCCCAGGCTGCCAGCCCCGTCTCACTCACTCACACACACACCCACACACACGCCACTACCACAACCACCACCACTTGGCTCCCAAAAAAATCACCACTCATTTCTCTAGTCGACTCTCTAACACACACACACACACACACACACACACACACACACACACACACACACACACACACACACACACACACACACACACACACACATCAACAAAC
>NW_027468881.1:30416188-30418688 GCF_046254945.1 Alosa pseudoharengus | reverse complement strand
CCATGTGATCGCTCTCTTCCCGTTTGGCAAAGGGTCGCGTGCGGGGGTGGCGTAGGCGGACGGTGGCAACGTTCCCGACACATCCGTGCCTAGAAACCCCCTCCTCCCCCTTACATACACACACGCACACACATACACACACACACACACACCCCTCAGCTCAGTCCCCCAGAGTCTGCTGAGCCTTGGTGACACACCACGTTTGCTTCGTGACCACATCACAAGCAAGCATGGTCCACATTAACCTCTCTTTCGCTCTCCTCTCTCTCTCTCCATCTCTCTCTCTTTCTTTCTATCCCTCTCAGCATGTGCTCATGGCCTATTTTTAGCCCACAGCCTGACCGTGTGTTATTTCTCACGGGTGTAGGCATAGACTTACTGTAAAAGTGTGTGTTGAAGTGTGTGAGTGTGTGTGAGTGTGCGTGAGTGTGTGAGTGAGATCGTGCATGCGTGTGGGTAAGGGAGAAAGAAGGATGAGATGAGAGAGTCTGTGTCTATGTGCGTGTGCCTGTGTGTGTGTTTCAGAGAGAGAGAGAGAGAGAGCGTGTGTGTGTGTTTTGGGAAGGTTTTTTTCCATTAAATGTGTGTCAGCGAGAGCATGTATGTGTGTCGGTGTAAGACGAGCTGAGTGAAGGTGTGTGTGTGTGTGTGATTGAGAGCCAAACATTCTCTCTCTCTCTCTCTCTCTCTCTCTCTCAGTGTTTTTGTTTTTCCCTCTCTCCCCCCGTTTGCTGTTTTTGTCGGTGTGTGTATTTTCCCAGAAGTGTGTCGAGTGGAGGGCTTAACAGCTCAGCTGTGTCATCCTCTAAAGTTTCACCTTGGCCACCGCCGCTCACATCTTAACGTAAACCTCTCCAAAGCTAGCACCCCACACCCCTCACACACACACACACACACACACACACACACACACACACACACACACACACACAACCCTCTCCTTTTCATCTTTAGCACACCAGCCAGAGGTAAAAGGGCCACAGAAATAACCAAATAAACTTCACCACTGACCTCCCAGGCATAAAACAAGTGTGTTTTTTTTATTTCACAGACATAGATCATACCACTGATTCCGATAGTGAGTTACAAAAAAGGACGAAAGAGAGAGATAGAGAGAGTAAAACAAATGAATAACTGTGAGAATGTTGAAAGAATATGGGAAAGTCTGTCCCCGTGGCCCCAACCCGGCCCTCTCCCGGCCCTCTCCCGGCCCCCATCCGGCCCTGTCCTCCCTGGGTCTGGGCAGCTGGCTGCTGGGCACAGGTGAACCTCTGGGTGGGAAACAGATGGAGGAGCGCAGAGGGGATAGCCACCACCCCTACCCAGACCCCCAATTTTAACCCCCCTCCCAAATCTAGCTCCAAGACAGTAGCCGCGACCTTGGCCCTCTTCTAACACTCTTACCCCACATCACCCTTTTAAATGTCATTATATTCTAGTGTTTCTATATTCTGCCTTAACTTTTTCCTCCTCTTTTGTGAGGCACTTTGAAGTAGCATTAGCATTTGCTCTGGCATCTGCCCTCACCTGCCCCTAGCACACTGTGCCCTACCTGGGGGGCAGGGGCATCTTGGTGGACACCTGCGGACTGGCAGCTGTTTTTGAGGGGTGAGCCCATTGTGCCCACTGCCCCCCTCCTGTCTGGGCACAGCGAGAAGGCCACCTCTGGGCTTCTGATCAGCCGAGACAGAGAAGGACGCCCTCATAACACGTGCACACACACACACATATGCACACACACACACACACACACACACACATACAGGTGATAATGGGCCCCCACACAGTCAGGGAGCAGCAGCCTATGTGTTCTGTCAAACTTTAAATGTGCTGAAATATTAACTCTTTAGTCCAGTGAGTTATCAAGCAGAAATGTTCAGTTCTCACACAGTGCTTAGGCATAACCATTCAGTCTTGCCTCGTAAAATAGCTAGATAATAGCTTCTATCATTCCTCCCTTATAGAATACAGTCATCCTGGTGCAAAACATTCAGTCATTATTTGCAAGATAAAAGATAAGTATTCAGTGTCTATAGTATTTTTTTTATTTTTTATTTATTTATTATTTAAATTACATACAAAGGTACACAGTGACAACAATTAACATAGACATGACAAGGTTCACCTGTTCACAGAGCTACCTAAGCTGAACTAGCTGTATTGAGCAGCAACATGTACACAATTATTACAAGGAGCAGACATAGTATCAATAGTAGATACAGTGTCTATAGTATGAATTTAATATGTATAAAATATAATCTTTTTTCTCCTGTAATGAGAATATATATTTTCCTGTAATGAGAGTATAGTATTCCGTCCCTTGTAAGCCGAAGCCCCCTCAGTTTTCTATGTGCAGTTGAGTTCTGTCTCCATGTATGAGCGTGGACCTGGTCACGCTCAGCAGATCGATCCTTATCTGCCCCACATGCACACCTAGCACAAACTTTACTCCACAAGCCCACGCATGGGCAAATACACACAGGATTGCGCGCGCACACAC
>NW_027468881.1:30401188-30408688 GCF_046254945.1 Alosa pseudoharengus | reverse complement strand
TATATATATATATGAGTGTGTGTGTGTGCCAGAGCTAGTGAGCGGAGCGTGAGCGAGGAGCGGAGCGGATGGAATTTTGTTGGAGCGCGGAGCGCTTTTTAATTTAGAGGCCGGAGCGGCCGCTCTGTTCCGCTCCAGTTCCGCTCCAGCGCCGCTCACACCACGAGTCTGAAGCATATGCCCAAATCCACCTAGAACTCACGTCTTCATAATGAAACTAAGACCGTTACATTTCTAAATGAAGACACTTGTCATAGTGATGTAACGGATTCGTGGCTGCAGCTAGGTGCAGAGACCGCGTTCAGTGCCTAGCATTCAGAAACAGGAGCAGGGACGCAGGCCACAAAAAGCGCACACTCTAGGCAGATCAAACGCACACACACACTACACATACAGGGCTGGACGCACCCCCCCCCACACAAAAAGGATCACACACGAGGAAGACCTAAAAGGGTAACATGCTACACTAAAACACGGACATTAAAACAGTAAATAAAGACATTAACACACACAAACAACTCCCAGAGTTCTCCCCCGTATCCCAGAATGCATTGTCCCAGAGTCCGTAGCACATAGTCCAGCTTGCCGACGTTACAGTGAGTTCATTGGGGATGAAGTCGCTAAATATTTTAGAAAGGAAACTGAAAGTCATAGGGCTTACAAGCGCACTATTCCTACAAAACAACTAGATGCAAACAATGTAGAGCAAGAACAACTATGTCGTGACACTGTTCCAGTGAGATTTATTTTGGAATTTAAGAAGACACATTTGCACACACAAACATGAGTGTGGAGAGCAAAGAAAAACGTGGGCAATTTGAATCGCCTGCTTTAAGTAAGTACGGCTGAATGGCCTGCTTTAAGTAAGTAAGGCTGAAGTTAAACTTGGACGCTAAACCTGTATTATTTAGGCAATTAATCTCACTGATCCCTTTAGTTTGAGGCTTATGTGTATTGACGTTGCCAAGCTTGTTCGTTGTTGCACTGTCGGTGTTGCATTAGGCTATCTTTTGCAATACATGTTCTATGAGTGACATTGCTGTTTCTCTTAGTTCTTTGGGATTTAAGTTTTCTAAGGTGACAATTCGGCTTGTAAATTATTTCTCCCTCTTTTAAATTGGAGCAGGTGTGGAGCGATTTCACTGGAGCGGGAGGATTTTGAAGTGGAGCGGGGAGCGAAATTGAGCGGAGTGACCAGACGTGAATTTGAGCGGAGGAGCGGCCGAGTGAACAGCCACCTGAGCGAGGAGCGGGATATTCGCACCGCTCAGCTCCACTCACTAGCTCTGGTGTGTGTGTGTGTGTGCGTGTGTGTGTGTGCATATGAGGATGCGTTCCTCTCTACATGTATATTTAAGAAGCTCTTGAGGACCAAACTCTTCTTGAACACCTCTAACAACCCAACACACCTAACATGCCCT
Source organism: Alosa pseudoharengus (assembly GCF_046254945.1). Classification (NCBI taxonomy): domain Eukaryota; kingdom Metazoa; phylum Chordata; class Actinopteri; order Clupeiformes; family Clupeidae; genus Alosa; species Alosa pseudoharengus. The sequence continues at coordinate 30,407,267 of NW_027468881.1, read as the reverse complement.
TCCCTTGCACCACACTTGCTTCCCTCCTCTACCTCCTTCTTCTTGTACCACTACCTCCTTCGACTAAACTAAACAAATACTTCAACTTCTGCACTCTCCTCTGGTAGTAGTAATTGTTGTTGTAGCATTACTTCACCTAAAGTCTCCTCTGCTATGTGGCTTGAAGGCAGTGTTGGGAGGGTTACTTTCAAAACGTATTCCGTTACTGAATACAGAATACATGCCCAAAAATGTAATCTGTAACGTATTCCGTTACGTTACTCAATCTGAGTAACGTATTCTGAATACTTAGATTACTTCCGCATTGAATTGCATTTTATAAGTGTAGGAATGCGGCCATCAAATCCTGCTTAGGCCTACTAAACAGGCCTATTCTGGTGTGTTCTTCTGTTCCAAATGGCTGAAGTGTTAGGCCCACATAGGAGAATGTAAAGTCAACTAAGCTACCTGATACAAATTTAAAATAGCAAGGTGACCACTAAAACTACTGTACAGCAGGCGACTAGGCTAATTAAAACAAACTAAATAAATAGGCTACTTTAAGGGCGTAGCCAGAAAATATATTAGTGCCTGTGAGATTTTTCGGTGGCATCAATCCAGTACAAGTGGGGGGCGCATATGACAGGTGGAACGCAAATGACCTGTAAATGTAGTGTTTACATTTACAGGTCATTTGCGTTCCACCTGTCATATGTCATATATCTAGGCTACTGTATATCAGTGCTCTCAAAATGACAATCAAAAACCGCACGTTAAAATATGCTAGCCTACTCGCAAGAATAATTCTTCAGAGGCTGCACCATATAATTCATTTTAAAACGTAAATGTAGATCTAATTAGAAAAAAAAAAAAATCCATAAAGCTATTTTAAGTTAGAATAAAAAACTTAGAATGCAGTGCCTATTTTAGAGATTGGTTTAATTGTAGGTCTAAATCAACACGTGAACTAGGCTCTGTTTATTGATTAGCAAACTGTGTAACCGATTGGCCGAAGTAGCCTGAGCTATTAATACTTGGGAAAATATCCTTTGAACAGACATCAGGAACCGCGATCAGTGAGGAACAGGAGTTAGCCTACCTCCACTTATTTTACTCCTCCGATGACGCGTCCATAATGCGCGCTGGCTGCGTTTTGAGGCTAGTGCAAGACGGCGGGGCTTGGATTTAAACATGAAAATCATAGATTGCTTTCAGGAGCTTCTGGGAAATGGAGTTGCCTTCATTTATTTAGAGAGTGAATAAACTTATGAAACAGAGAAGTATCGTCATGTAATCCATTGATTTCAACAATGTAACTGTATTCTAAATACCAACTATTTAACTTGTAACTGTATCGGAATACAGTTACTCATAATTTGTATTCTGAATACGTAACGCCGGTACATGTATTCCGTTACTCCCCAACACTGCTTGAAGGTTATGGCTCATTTTTGTCAGTCGCTTTGGATAAATAAATTAATGTAAATGTAATTTAATGTCTGTTTGTGTGTGTGTGTGTGTGTCTCCAGGTAATGACACACTCCGGAACAGACCTGGCTCTTTAGCTGACCCACATGTTCCGGAACCTGGCCAGAACCCAGTTAGATGAGGGTCAGATCTGGACCGTACTCCTTCCAAGTGTGGTCTGTTAACTTACCTTGGCTCCCCCACCCATGAGAATGGTCTCATAATTACTTCAATCTGCCCCAGTCTGTCAGACAGTCACACTCAGTCAGTCAGTTCCTTTGGAACAGGAAGTCCAGTCTATTGTCTGATTGTCTCCCTATGGGTCCCTCTGTCTGAACACGGAGATGCCAAGAGTTTCTGTCTTTATCTCTTTCTCTCGCCCTCTCTCTCCCTCTCTCTCCCTCTCTCTCACTGTTTCTCTTTCTCCCTCTCTTTGTATCTCTTCCTCCCTCCGCTCTGTCTCTGTGGAAATGACACATACCAGATCAGCCTGTCTGTGCTGCAGCAATCTGTTAGAAATCACAGTAAATCAGGCTGTTATTACAAAGCCACACCTCGAGACCCCCCCGGACACACACACACACACACACACACACACACACACACGCACACACACACACACACATACACACACACACACACACACACACACACACATACACACACACACACACACACACACACACATATACACACACACACACACACACACACACACACACACACACACACACACACACACACACCACCAACCCTTCTGCCGCCCCCACATTCGCCCCCGCACTCAGATGCTATAATAAGCAGCTGTGTACTGTGTACTAGTCCAGCAACCCAACCGAGCCCAACCCAAGTGAACCCAGACACATGCAGACATCCAGCCCAGTGGAGCCGCCTCTGATTCAGCCTGTCCACAGAGCAGGCTAAATTGGATGCAGCTTCGCTCTCGAAGGGGGTGGGAATGGGGGTGGGGGGTGGGGTCGTGATGATCTACCTTCCTCTTTTTCTCTCTGTCCTTTTTTGTCTATATCTGTTTCCTGTCCTTGGAGAGCTAAATGTTAGAAAAAAGGTGAGAACAGCCTCTTTGGACGCTTCAACCTTTTTCATCACACGAGAGCGTGCCATACAGTTTTGTCGTGGTGTGTGTCTGTGTTTGTGTATGTGTGTACATGGGTGTTTCTTGTTTCTCTCTCTCTCTCTCTCTCTCTCTCTCTCTGTAGTGTGTGTGTGTGTGTGTGTGTGTGTGTGTGTGTGTGTGTGCGCGTGCGTGTGCGTGTGCATGTGTGTGTGTGTGTGTATTTGTGTTTGCTTATTTATTAGTATTTATGTGTGCATGTATGCGAGGCAATCCATGTATTTATGTTGCTGTCTTGTCTCCCGAGGCTCTGACCACAAATGCTAGTTTGGCTGCTTCCGGCCATGCGGATGTCATTTATAGATGTCCCCTCCATGGACCAGGGAGCTGCACTTACACCAGCCGTACTAAGCCCGTGGGTTCAATGCCCAGGGATGAGGCAAAGAAAACACACAGTAAGTATAAGTTTAAGTATATATACTCTTTTGATCCCGTTAGGGAAATTTGGTCTCTGCATTTATCCCAATCCGTGAATTAGTGAAACACACTCAGCACACAGTGTACACACAGTGAGGTGAAGCACACACTAATCCTGGCTGGTGTAAGATCAACCATTAGCCAATGTCATTTTAGAAACGTGCTTAGTTACACTTCACTTGACAGTATCGACATAAGAGTGACATGACACTGTCATGAACGTGTCATAAACAAGTCATAAACGTTTATGACATAATGCTTCTGTCATTAAGTGTCATTCGGTTTTTGTCATAACAAGTTAGGGTTAGGATAGGGTTAGGGTTGGAGTTAGGGTTAGGGTTAGAGGTTAGAGATTAGGATTAGGGTTAGGGTTAGGGTTAGGGTTAGGGTTCATGTGTCATGACAGTGTCATGTGTTCATGACAGTGTCATGTCACTCTTATATCAATACTGTCAAGTAAAGTGTTACCAAGTGCTTTTTTATGGCTTTAAGTTTATTTAAGGTTTTTTTGATATGGACATTGCACATTAATAAACATGAAATGCAAAAATGCCAGAATTAGCCAAAATGACTATTTCACATCTGTTGTCCATGGAATGGTGTTAAAAGGTCAGATACACCTAAAAGAAAATGCACATCATGGTACTGTATATTTAATCAATAAGCCCCGAGAGGCCGTAGGTTACACTGATTTTAGAACAGCTAAGGGGTGTTGTTAGACACGACCCGCAAGCGGAGTACATAATAGTACAAAGTAAATGTTATGTAAGGGATAATGTATAGAACGCCGACAGGGCGAACCGCTCTTGCTTCACCCTGAAGGGACTTATTTTCTTTTTTTGGGCAGCCATGGCCTACTTTTGGGCAGCCATGGCCTACTTTTGGGCATCCATGGCCTACTGGTTAGCACTTCGGACCTGTAACCGGAAGGTTGCCGGTTCGAACCCCGACCAGTAAGCACGGCTGAAGTGCCCTTGAGCAAGGCACCTAACCCCTCACTGCTCCCCGAGCGCTGCTGTTGATGCAGGCAGCTCACTGCGCCGGGATTAGTGTGTGCTTCACTTCACTGTGTGTACACTGTGTGCTGTGTGTGTTTCACTAATTCACAGATTGGGATAAATGCAGAGACCAAATTTCCCTCACGGGATCAAAATAGTATATATACTTATATACTTATACTTTTCCCAATAATGACTGGTGTTTTATACATTATCCTGCTTATTATACGGCTACTTGCCAAAACAAAAAATAAATTCCACGATATGTCTCTTTATATTTATTTGTTACCGTTTCGTTGTGGCTTTTGCTAAGAAACAAATAGTTTGCAACACACGCTGAACTTGAATCGAACGTTCTTTAGAACACAGCTGATCAACCGTCTGCCTTCACTTCTGAATAAAAGACTGTTGCCATTGACAGTGGTCATTATATCAGAGGTCTTTAGACAAAAATAATGACCGGTAGAACTTTGGGAAATCTCATTCAAATCAATAAAGCGTTCTACTTGCATTGTGAAGAGCCGTATAATAAAAGGACACAAAGCACATACAAGCATACGTATATCCATACATGTCATAATGTTGGGTGTGTAGGGCTTATCATAGCACTTATGTCATGTCTGTTTATAAACAGTTATATAGAGTTTTAATAATGTGTGTAATGTAAACTGTACACAGTAAACTGTCCCCTGCCACTAATTAGTATGACCTGTTTATAACATTGTTATGTCAGCCCTATGACATGCATACGTATGACCTTAACTCAGCACAACTGTAGCATACAGTATTAGTGGTAAAATCAGCATGGCATTTTAATCTCACTAACTTCCCCACACCATCTTAACTGAGGCCCAGCCTTGTTACCTTTATGTGCTCATACATGTTTGTGACATGGTAATCACTTCTGCACATCATCTTCAATGGGGCACAACCCAGCTCTTAGCCCTGTTTCCCTCACCTGCACGTTGTGTCTATGGCACATTTATTGGGAGTCTTATACCAGTTATTGCAGTCACCTCCGAACACCATTTTAACAGGGCGAAAGCATTCCTATTCCCGCTGCCCTGTCCAGGCTGCAGGCCTCTCGTGCGGACCGTGAGAGCGGGATCGATGCTGGAGAGGGACGTGGAGAGAGTGCTGCTGGGCTGCACGGAGGCCGGCGTACAGGCTGGCTGCTGGAGATCAATCAGGGCCATGATATCTTATTACCAGTGTTAATTCACTCAGGGACGCAATAGGGCTCTGCTGCCCGCGCCCAATGAACCAGCTACAGATTTACAACAGAGAGAGAGAGAGAGAGAGAGAGAGAGAGTGAGAGAGATAGTGAGAGAGAAAGAGAGAGAGAGAGAGAGAGAGAGAGAGAGAGAGAGAGAGAGAGGAATGGTAAAATAGGGGAAAGAAGAGAGACGGAGAGATAGAGGGTCAGGAATAGTACAAACAGAAACATTTATGATATAGAAACAGAATGACTCAAAGGAGGGTAAAACGCTGGGACAGACACACGTAGACAGTAGGAATAGGGGAAAGGACAGAAGCACCTAGACAGTGGGAATAGGGGAAAGTGAGCGAGATGCTTCCTTTTCATCATCACTGTCATCGCTCCACTCTCCTGGATGCTGTTCATGCAGGAGCAATCCTATGCTCTGGCATCACCCACACCTCTGACGTTTGCACGCGCACGTTGCCAGGTCTGTTGATGTGACAGATCCTCTTTTTCACACGTGTTGTATTTCTCCGTCCCAGTCTCTGCGTTTGTCTCCGTGCGGAGGGCAGACAGGCCCACTTAAATCACTCAGAGCCAGTCGCCTGGTTAGCGGTGGGCTGAGGCTCGCAGCGAGCTGCTGGCTGTGTCCTGATTAAAGGGACACATTGGTATGCGGCCGTCCCGAAAGGGATGTTTTATTCATGCCGGTTTGTTGCTCTGTCGTCGCACGTTGTTTTGTTGTGTCTTGTTGTGAAACATGGAGGGGGTTGAGGTTGGTTAGGTGGGAAGGGTGTGTGAGTGTGTGTGTGTGTGTGGGGTGTTGTATATGGGGGGCAGAAAGTCTTTCCTCTGGGGAGACAAGAGACCCCCCAGTGAGGCTGT
>NW_027468881.1:30381188-30396188 GCF_046254945.1 Alosa pseudoharengus | reverse complement strand
TAACAGTAGGCTACTACTGTGTGTGTATATGCGTGTTTGTTTGTGTGTGTGTGTTTGTGTGTGTGTATGTATGTGTGTGTGTCTGTGTGTGTGTGTGTGTGTGTGTGTGTGTGTGCGTGTTTGCTTATTTCCTGTATTTACCTTTGTTGAACCAGGAGTACGGGTCCATATGAATGACAAACAGAGCAAGCACTGGATAGCGTCTGTACAGTATGTGTGTGTGCAAAATCAATGCTTATGGGGTTATAGCTATAGTGAGGCCGCGTTTTCTTCCATTTTCCAGTTTCCAACATATTCCATTACCTACTGCTTTTGTATTCATGGTTGAAATTGTGTCTATATAATTGTTTTACCACTTCTTCAGCATACATTTGATTTGTACATACAGTACATTGATCTATACAAGGATGTTTTTTTTAAGTGTCAGGGCCTTCTGATAGCTGCTTAAGGAATAGACCTTAAAAACATTTTGACCAGAATAAAGACTTTACCATAAAGGCACTGTGGCTGAAATTTATTATTGACTCAAAACCAAATGACTGCAGTAAATATAAAATACGTAAATAAAAATAAAAACAAACCAACTGATTACCCCATCCTCTCCATAAGTCAGTGGTCGTCTTTGCAGAGACAGATTGATTGACAGATTTTATAGGGGGTGATCTTTACAGTCCCCATGATTTATTTTCACATCTTTAATTTACAGTTGTAATCTCTGGTAGTGGAAGTAGTGTATTTTATGTCTGTTGTAGCTCCAGTCCCAGATAAACCGGAGGTACTTTCAAAATCATTCAAATAAAAGCACATTTCCATTTTTCATTTCACTTGAATGTGAACATTTGCACACATACAGTACAAGCAGTTAGAGGAGGTGGTTCTTGGCGAACAAACATGGACACAGGACCAAGTGTCCAAAAGTTAATGATATCGGCAAAAACAACAGTTTTAAAAATAGCACTAGTTAATATGAACGACAACGTCCATACCGCGTGCTTTAAGGATAAGGGGAATTACTACAGACAGCTAAAGACAACTGGGACTACAATGATAGTGTCAACACTGACCAGTGATAAGGAATGTCTCTCCTCATGCTGATGAATATGATATCTAAAATTTGATGGATTCTGAATTGCTGTCAGCTTTCTATCGATCTCAAAAAATCACTCTGAAAGTGATCCCCAACAATATCGTTCTTCATATCATTAAACATCATTCATTCAACTCCAATGCCTCTTTTCACAGAATTTGAATTGAAATTTGAATTTCACTAGACTTAAGATGCTCTTTAATCTTGATCCTGTGGTCTGCTGTGAGAAGAACTGCTAACAACACCAAGAGCATGGGTTACATATGTACTATTGATATGTACAAGAGCATGGGTTACATATGTACTATTGATATGTATAAGAGCATGGGTTACATATGTACTATAGATAGTTGCTTTGGATGAAAGTTTCTGCTGAAGGAACAGACGTGTCAAAAGAACGCACTGTGATGATACTGTAGGCCACAGATCTCATCCTGAACTGATTCTGCAGCTGCAGCCAGGACGATGCTGTCTCTTGGGAGACCCTGTGGTGAGTGATAGAGTTTCTACTGCTTGATTTCCTCCCTGTTGTTATGTCTATCTATCCTATGTGTCTGTTGTAGTGGGTGTAGTCTGTTATTGGTTTGACTGGTTTTGTTGTTTTGCAATAGTTGGATTTTGGAATTTCCATATGAGCTGTGTGTGTGTGTGTGTGTGTGTGTGTGTGTGTGTGTGTGTTTGTGTGTGTGGTGTGTGTGTGATTGTGTGTGTGTGTTGTAAAGCCTGCTGGAGAAGTCGGACAGCACTGCCTGGATAATTTGTTTGTTTGTTAGTTAGTTTATTTATTTATTTATTTCTGTCGCTCTTCAGACTCATTTTCCCTGCTCATCCCATTCGCTCTCTATTCACTTATTGATCCGTTCTGCCATTGATCAGCGCATCGACCCGACCGCTGATCCAACTGCCCATCCGTCCGGCTTTGACAGGCTTTTAATTGATGAGAAAGCTGGTGAAATTAAGCAATTAGGCCAAGTGGTAGAAAAAGAGACAGAGTGATGCGCCATTTCCAGGTAGACTGATGGGAGAGGGAATGGAGGGAGTCAGAGAGAGAGAGAGAGAGAGAGAGAGGTGGAGGGAGGTAGGGAGAGGGAGGGATGGATGGAGAGAAGGGGTGTAAAAGGATAATGAATGCGAGAGGAATAGGCAGATGCCGAATGTTTACGCTTTTTCATTTCAGAATGTGAATGAATTTTTCATAGCTATTCATAAAAAATCCATCAATATTTCACCTGGGGAGAGTGAAAGAGAAGGAAGAGAGAGAGAAAATGAAAGAGAAAGACAGAGAGAGAGAGAGAGAAGAATAAGAGAAAAAGGCTGAGAGGAGATAGAGAGAGAGAGGGAAAATAAAGAGAACCCTCACGGAATGAGTTGTCATGAAAGTCCATTGAAGCAAGTGGAGTCACTTAAGAAGAAAGGAAGAAGAGACAGAGGAGAGGGAGGAGGAAGAGAAGAGGAAGGGTGGAGGACTGGGAGAGGGAGGACTGGGATGTTTATGTGGAACAACTGAAAAACACCTAGAAAGGAGGGTAGGGGGTTGGTTGGTAGTAGGATGGTGATGGTGATGGTGCTGGAAGAGTGCTTCTTTCTGGGTGGGAAAAAGGAACATGCTGTTGTCTCTGTGTCTGTGTGTGTCTGTGTGTGTGTGTGTGTGTGTGTGTGTGTGTGTGTGTGTGTTTGTGTTTGTGTGTGTGTGTGTGTGTGTGTGTATGTGTGAGTGTATGTCTGTATTTGTGTATGTCTATTTCTCTCTGTGTGTGTGTGTGTGTGTGTGTGTGTGTGTGAGTGCATGACTATGTGACTATGTGTATGTGTCTGTGTCTGAGTGTGTTTAAAAGCTGGGTGTATGAGGGGGGAGTGTATCATCAGTCTAAGCCGCACAAGGAGGAGGAGGAGGAGGAGGAGAGGAGGAGGAGGACGAGGTAGCAGTCAGACACAAAGCCTGCACACCTCGCACTAACAACAACAGCAGACTGCTGCTCATTTTCACATTGTCAATACTGCCTCACGCAGAGGAGAGGTGAGGAGCTGGGTGCTGCTGTCACCCCCCCCCCCACACACACACCCATCACAGCCTATCCCTCTCACCCCTCATCACCCCCCATCTCAAGATGGCCCTTTCACTTTTGTGAGAGACGTGGGAAAGTGTGTGTGTGTGTGTGTGTGTGTGTGTATGTATGTCTCTCCTGGCTTTTTTGACAGGCAGGTAAACGTCTACAGTCTGTGTGTTGTCATAGGTGCGCGTGTCAGTGCCGGCAGCCCAGAGTTGAACTTTGACCCCTGGCGACTGGGCCACTAAATCCACTCGCAGAGGAAGGCGGGGTCATGCGTTGTCCCATTTGCATGAATTTATGTGCGCGTGGGATGCCATCATCCGTCTGCAGATAGTCAATTAAATATCTAATTAACTGAGAAGGCCCTTAAATAATTCAGCACCATCGACTGGCCTCCAGGAGGGGAGATTTCGCTGTAAATCATGCCTCGCTCCAGTGGCCTTAGCTGGGCTGGGAACCACCCCAACCCCCCCCTGCCATGGGCCATGGCCTGGTCTGGTCGGTCTGTATAGGTGTTGGGATAATAGCCAGTCCAGACAGACACGCCTGTGTGTGAATGCACCAGTGGAGAGGTCACTGATTACATAGTGGCTGATTGCAGTGGGCCTTTAGAGACAAGTCTGTGACAGAGACGCTTTTTTACATTTACATTTATTAATCTAGCTGATGCTTTAATCTAAAGTGATTTACAAGGAATAAGGAATGACTTTTAAGCTACAATTGGAGACCTAGAGTAGCCATAAATACCTTACCATGCAATACAAAATAACTAGAGGATCGATATGGTTTATCTGTTTTAGCTTGGAATGCCTGCTTCCTAGAATGCCTGCTTCCAATGCTGAGAATGCAGGTATGGTGACTATCTAACAGAACAGGTATGGGCAGACGTATATAAGTATAAGTATATATACTCTTTTGATCCCGTTAGGGAAATTTGGTCTCTGCATTTATCCCAATCCGTGAATTAGTGAAACATACACATGAATTAGTGAAACATACACAGCACACAGTGTACACACAGTGAGGTGAAGCACACACTAATCCCGGTGCAGTGAGCTGCCTGCATCAACAGCGGCGCTCGGGGAGCAGTGAGGGGTTAGGTGCCTTGCTCAAGGGCACTTCAGCCGTGCTTACTGGTCGGGGTTCGAACCGGCAACCCTCCGGTTACAGGTCCGAAGTGCTAACCAGTAGGCCACGGCTGCCCCCTAACGTACAGAACATTCAGAACCATCCATCCGTGAGTCTCTCTATGTGTGTCTGGAAGGGGTACAGAGCAGTGCATCACTTTCTCGATGAGTAACGTGCTAATGACAGACTATAGATCTTAGTTTGCTTGCTGCTAGCATGTCCATCTGCCGTGCGGATTACTGAGACTGCAGGTTTGAATTCAAAGGGGGACTTTCTTCCTTGGAATTTCCCGAAAAAAAAAAAAAAAAACACACACAAACATACACACATTCACACACCCACACAAACACACACAACCATACAGACAGCTCATTATGAGCTATCATCTTCAGCTCCGGACTGTCTGGCCATGACCTATTCGAGCCCCCCAGGTTAATTCTGGACTTCTCAGAAGCACACACAGATTGCTTAACGCTTGCGGTGGCCCGAATTTAGAGAAGGCAGGTTACGTCCTCACAAACCTAGTGGTTAAGGTCTTGAATTAGACCCTTTTGTGTCATTTACAGGATGAAATGCTTCTTTTTTTCTCATTTCAAATGTCACAGCAAATGGCTTTGGCACGCAAACCTTTAAAAAGACACTGCACTGCATACGAACTTGTCTGGGCACATCTTGAACTACCTTAACGTGCACTCACAAGGAGCAATTTTCCACTTCTCAATTAAAAGCTTGGTGTTAACACGGCAACCTCTACTTCTCCTTAATTAGATAATTGTTTTTTTTATCCCATAATGTGTTAGGCACAGGCAGAGGCACTACAGTGTGTGATTATATCATTATGCTGTGATTATCATACAACGGCTGTAATTTGGTTATGATAACAGTAATAGGAACAGATGTTAATGATAGAAATGAACGTGAGATTATGCCGGAGGTTGCGTCGCGTCGAGCTGCTTTAAACACTCCGTGCCTTTCTCAGCCTCCTGCTGCAGGTGGGAAAGTGCTAGATAAGACGTTTCAGGAGATTTTTTACGCAAATCTCTGGTTTCTGTTTACAATAAATCAGTGTCGACACTCACACAAACACACAAGCACCCATACAAACAGTATGGGATAATAAACAGACACACACTCACACGAGTGATAATAAACACACACACACACACACACCTATACACATCTACAGTTAGTGTAAATATGGTCTGGCTGGATGTAGATTTAGTGTGTGGAGGAATTCTCTCTCCGGGTGCTTTTGTTCTGAGGGGTGGTAACGGACGAGTATCAGCAGCAGGATGAATGAGAGCCCAGGCAGCAGCGAGCATCACTTCCTCTCACACCTATTTATACATCAGCATACTTCCATGCAAATAGAGCAGAGAGACTGGGACAGTCCATCTCTCTCTCTCTCTCTCTCTCTCTCTCTGTTATCATATCCCTCTCTCATTCCTTTATTCTCTCGCTCTCAATGCATCAGCATACCTCCATGCAAATAGAGCAGCAGGTCTGGGAGAGAGAGAGAGAGAGAGCGAGTGCTCTCATTCTCATACCCTCCCTATCTCTCTCTCTCTTTCTCTCTCTCTCTATCAGTTCCCTCACTCATACAGTCCTTCTCTCACTCTCTCACCCAGCCTATCCCGATTTTCACCTCTTTCCATCACTCCCATAGTTTACTCATTTTCACTGTGTTTATTTGGTGCTGTCGCTGCTGTGATTTTATCTTCTGTATCATAATGTCTTTGAGGAGAAGGGGATCATATTGGCACACACACACACACACACACACACACACGTACACACATGTACACACACACACATACACACACACGCACACGCACGCACACACACACACACACACACACACACACACACACACACACACTCAGGGCTCGTCAGAGCCAGCACTTGAGGACAGCTCCACATGGGAGGATTCACAGACACAGACCTACTATACTATACAGTATGCATGTATATAACATACATTGTATGAGACAACATACAGCATACGGTATATGCTTTTAGTTTGGGCTCTCCTTTGTCTGTTTGTTCCTGTGTGTGTCTCTCTCTCCATATGTGTGTGTGTGTGTGTGTGTGTGATGTCATCTGTTTGGAGATATCAGCGCTTGTGTGTGGTGTTTTTCAGTTCCTCTGTCCCGGTTCCTGCAACCCTCCCCTCCCCTGTCTCCCTCTCCTCTCCCCTGTCTTCCTCTCCTCTCCTCTTCCCTCCCCTCCCCTCCCCCACCTCCTCTCATCTCCTCTTCCCTCCCCTCCCCTCCCCCACCTCCTCCCCTCTTTAACCCTGGGCCAGGCCCCACCTCCTCTCCTCTCTTCTTTAACCCTGGGCCAGGCCCCGTATCTGGTGTGGACAGTGTACACAGCAGCGGGAGGCGGTCGGAGGCGGAGACGTAGTGTAATATTTCTGGCCCCTGTCCCTGGCTCCGTGTCGGCTGTCCCGTGGGAAACGCCACCATTCACCTGTAAGCTGAGCGCCCAGCCCTCATGAGGCGGAATGACAGCTCAGCACAGACGTGCCCGCGGGCATGAGGATGGACACGACAGTCGGAGGGGAGGTGTGTGTGTGTGTGTGTGTGTGTGTATGTGTGTTTGTGTGTGTTTGCTTGTGTGTGTGTGTGTGTGTTTGCGTGTGTGTGTGTGTGTGTCAGTTTCTATGTGTGTGTGTGTGTGTGTGTGTGTGTGTGTTTGCGCGCGCGTGTGTGTGTGTGTCTGTCAGTTTCTGTCTATATGTGTGTGTGTGTGTGTGTGTGTGTGTGTATCAGTTTCTATGTGTGTATGTGTGTGTGTGTGTCAGTTTCCGTGTGTGTGTGTGTGTGTGTGTGTGTGTGCTGCACTCAGTCAGACACAGCTCAGGTGGCACTCAGACTGCTGACTCAGCGGCTTCCCTGCCCCCTGATGGTCGCGAGGATAAAGATGAGGGGGGGTAAACAAACAATAACAAAACAACAAAAAAAATAAAATCACCAGACAGTTAGCTCAAGTTCAGATAGACAGTTGGGGACAGAAGGGGGGAAAAAAACACCAAATCAATGTTTTTTGTACCTCCAGAGTCCCCATTGTGCTCATGCACAAATCAAGTCATTGAGCTATCTTTTTTAAGTGACTTACTGCACAGGTTCATATTTTTACTCTAAAACTCATTGGTTTACTGACCCAATGTAACCCAGAAAGTTCTCTTTGTTGGTTTGGCTGAGTTCAGTGATGCATTACGTTAGCAGACATCCCAACGTGCAAAAAGTCATTTCAGGGAGGTACCCCCCCCCCCCAAAAAAAATAAATAAATAAATAAATAAAAATAAAATAAAAATAAAATAAAAAATAAAATAAATATAAAAAAATAATTTAGCCTTCTTAGATACTGAAATAGTGATGAATAGCCTTTGTTAATTAATTGTCTCTACTCAGCACACCAAATAAGGAAGGCCTATAGTTGTATATGTAGATTTTGGTAGTTTGGTCTTTATGTAGCCTTTGCAAATAGCCATCTAGTAGGCTAGTCCTGAATAATATGCACATGAAATGACACTTGTTAAACTCACCTCAACATGTCTTTTGCAATCAACCCCGCCATGCTAAAGTCACTCTTACAAACAGTGCAGCATGCAAGACTATCGTTATTTTGAACTCTTATGAGACAAGGCACTTTCGTGTAGTCTGATGTGAAATGGGTTTTAAATGTTCCTATTTGGGGGGCACTCTGCCTCTGCCATGACGCTCATGTTCCTATACTGAACTGAACTGAACAGGCCAATCAGGATGCTCTCTGTCTTGAACAGGCACACACACACCTCTCTCTCTCTCTCTCTCTCTCTCTCTCCATCTCCGTCGTGTGCGCGCTACACTCAGATGCACACACGATTTGAAGTTTCGGTCTCGTGTGCGCGCTCTTCCTCGCTCGCTCTAGATTCTGGGAGATTTGATCTAATTTGGGGGCATCAGGGAGCCGTTATCAATATGCGGGAGACTCCCTGAACTTCCGGGAGACTTGGGATGTCTGCGTTAAAGTCAAGTTTGTGACAGGTTTATTACACATAATCAGATGTTGATATCATTTCTGAACTCAAAGCAACATGAGGGGTTTACTAGGTTAAGTTGAGTCAATCATTGCAATCGGTTGATTAGCTGAATAGTTCATTAATACTATTTAATCATAAGTGCTTTACAGTATAAATCTAATCAGTTGAGAGGTTCTGTTGTTTGCACCTTGCTATGCTGGTTTAGCAGTGGGAACACAGATAGAAAGACAAAGACATAAAATCACTTACTGTGAGGATACAGGCTCACTGCGGTGCTGTTTGGAGCTGTCATCAGTTCACTGTCCCACACACATCAAGTTTGTGTCTAAAGAACAACAGCAACAACAAAAAGTCCCCTGACATGAACTTTGTTTGGTCTGTATTTTCAAAAAAAGGATAAATAGAATTATAAGAGATATTTTTTTTTCTTGGGCTATTTATGGGTAGTGATTGGAGCTGAGGTCAAGAAGATAATGAGTGTTTGGTAAGAGCTGGGCCTTTTCCAAGAGAAGAGAACTCCCTGCTCTTTCACAGTACAGATTATTTTCACTCTTCCTCTCTCCCTCTCTCACTCTCTCTTACTCAACCTCACTCATTTTTTCCTCCCCCCTCCAAATCCATCCTATCCCTCTCTCTTGTCGCTTAGCCAACAGTGGGAACAGGATCTGCTTCTCAAAAAATAGGATCGTTGCATCTGAAATGCGACCAAAACCACAATCTGTCAATCTTGCGTTCCCAGTATCATGGGTTTGGATGGAGATCCACGCGTCGATGCTTCTCTGGCAGGCCTTGAAAGACTTTGTTTTTTGCTCAGTTGTTTGGTGTCCTCGTCCGTGTCCTCTGTGGAGGGAAAAGAACCAGAACTTTAGACGAGGGGAGGGAGCTCTTCTTCTTCTTGTTCTTCTTCTTATTATTTATTTATTTGGGGAGGGGGTGTAAACCAGAAGTGCACTTTAGGTGTGGCTGGATGTTAAAATCTCCGTTTTTTTTCTGAATGCAGAAAATCAAACAATAAAGTGATTGGTATTCAGCAGATGCTTTTATCCCAAAGTGACACGGACTCGCAATGGCGGGTTCAGGAATCAAACCCAACCCGGCCGGAATGATTGTCCAGCAGCAATACTGCAGCTTCTCCACCTTGCCCGCAGAAGAAAGACACTTGGGCCCCGCATGTTTTCTGTTACTTCACAGTCATCTACAATGAAGCCCCAAGTTCATACCCAGAGCCGGTATTGTGTCTAGTGGCTGTGTGGTCTCATCATTGATCTCTAAGCCTACAGCGCCCCACCCACCCGAGACACTCTTGTTAATTATTAAGATGAGTTTGTCCTTCACGCCAGGTTGGTGTACAGACAGTGAGACCCAGGCAAGATAGCAGCCTCTGGCAGAGAGTCTCAAGCTCATGACAAGAGACTGCCTGTGCCCAGCTGACTAAAAAATAGAATAAAATTAAATAAATAAACAGCCTAAATGTCTCACTCCCACAATGTCTCACTGAATGCCAGCTCTGGCCTGCCTACCTGCCTTAAGCTCTCCCTTGTACATTAGCACTCTTGTTCTCTCATATCGAGCACAAAAATACTCTGACTGCTCGAGGGCGTACTGTCACTGACTCACTCTGGTGGGATTACCACATCAAACTGGCTGTCTTATTTCTGCCTTTATGTGCCAAGCAAGCTCTTACTTTCACAATTTACACAACCTATCCTGATAATTTACCTTTAGGGTGTCATAGACCAATTCTCTCCTCATCGTCCTGCCATCATGCAGAAATCAACCTGTTAAAATGGACGCTGTCTAAAGTCAAAGTTAAAAAGTTAGATAACGACCGTCGACTTCATGGCAGCGCTGTCTGGAAGGCGCTATTAGGGTTAGGGTAAGGGGTAGGGTCAGGGCTAGGGTCAGGGTCAGGGTTAGGGTTAGGCTAGGAAGCGCTGCTTTGAAGTCACTGATGGCAGCGCTGCTTTGGAGTCGACAGTGGGGGGCCCAAAACACCATCAAGCAAAAAGTTCAAGTTCAAGTCGACTGATATAATATTGAGTTGACACTTTTATCCAAAAACGACACGGATTGGCAATGGTGGGAAGCGGACCCGGGTTGCCGATGACCGGTCTGCTGCTCAACCACACCTATGACTTACATACAGACCAGTGGCAACCAGTGATTTCACCAAACTGTTTGGTTCTCTGGAAAAACAGCTTTGCCCTACCATTATGCCATATCATCAACATGACATTCACAATATGTAAAAAGGATGCCCGTGCTAAGCTTTATCTATTTTGATGTTGGCACAACACAGCCAGCATATACTTGTAAGGGGGTAATTATCTGATGGTACGCCGATGTACCTCCATAAGGTCCCTAGTACAGTTGGCTGTTATGACTGACAAATTGCAGGTGGCTAAGGTCATATAGTATCTTGTTGGAGCATTTTAAACATGGACATTTTGATTGGTGTTCAGCTTCCTCAGCATCCTTTGCTATGGGACAGGCGGTGTTCTCATTAATTAGATCAGTAAAGCATAACTTGCTGCTGATTACAGGAATATGTCTTTGTCAGGCTATACATCAGTTATTCTTGTTACTCCCAAAAGTAGCTCTCAAGTTTAACATCTATATACGCACACAAGGCTATGGCTTAAAGGCTATTAAAAATGGTCTTTTTCGAGTATACTAATTATCATTATATAAGTGTAACATTTTTATTACTGCAATTGAATCATGACATTTGTTTCATTATTTAATAGCAATACCCCCTACACAGTATATATTGTGAAATTATAATGAAGAATGAGTAAAACAGTTTAGTGGGAGAATTAGTATCTTTATAAACGGATAGTGAATAAACTGAATAATGACCATACTTGTGATTACAATTGCAAGACAGTAGTCAAGGGCTATTCTAAATATGTGCACAGTGCAGCTCATTTATCCATGATTATGTGAGAATGATTGTGTGTGTGTGTGTGTGTGTGTGTGTGTGTAGCTCAGGCTCAGAGGAGCAGCGGAAGCATATGGTGTGTGTGTCGGACATGAGCAGTGCAGCTCTGGAGAGCCGTGCCTTATTCATGAGGGCCAGGCCTCAGGAGGGCCACAGCAATCACTGCAGTGACCCTACAGTCACACACACACACACACACACACACACACACACACACACACACACACACACACACACACACACACACACACACACACACATACATACACACACATACATACATGTGAACAACACAGACAAAACACAAACAAACACTTACACACAGACACACATATACACACACAGCACAAACAAATGCACACAAACACACACACAGGCACGCACAAAAAAAACAAGCACAGAACAAGAATGTATAGGGATACACTCACACAGCAATGCACACAGCGATGTTCAGGAACACACATACACACATTCATGTTCACACATTTCTCTCTCTCTCGCTCTCTCTTTCCCCCCCTCCATACCCACACAAATTCACACACACACACACACACACACACACACACACACAGAGCAGATTGAATGCAGCAGATACGTCGTCTGGTGTGCTCGCTGAGACACGCAAGACACTCGTGGGGAGGTGTGAATCTCTGGCCTGGGGGCAAACACTTGTGCTAGAGTGCCCTGTCCACATCATGCAAATACACTGCAGGACTGTTACTAGCTCCAGGTGCTCATTCCTATTAGCTTTCTTTCTTTTTTGGGGGGGTATTGCATGTAGTGTCATGTTATCCACAAATATTTGCTGCTAGCACTACTCCCCTTATAGAGGTATGGAAACCAGTTAGGATAGAAAAGAGTGTTGTTGGTTTGTGAGTGTGTGTATGTGTGTGTGCATGCATGCGTGTGTGTGTGTGTGTTAGTGTTTGTGTGTGTGTTGTGTGTGCATGTGTGTGTATGTCAGATACATGCTGCAGATCAGATGACAAATAATATAAGAGACATTTGCAGGTCTCTGAGGTCATAGTATTTTGTTGAAGCACTTTGGAAATGGGCATTTTGATGGGTCTTCAGCTTCCTCAGCATCATTTGATAGGGCAGACTGAGTCCGCATTGCGGGGCGCGAGACAAAACGGCTTCCTAGACAGCACACACATGCACCTTCTGGCTTGGCAGAGGAATGTCTGCCGGAGAGAGCGATGAGCATTATGTTGTGTATTATAGACGCTTCATGCTTGAATCGTGGAGGATTGCCACGCACAGTTGGGGCACAGATGATGTGCTCGGTGCACTGCTGTTCTGAAGGCGGCAGGTCAGGGGAAGGAGGGCAAGAAGGATGGGGAGACGGCCAGGTCTTGGGCTTCATGATGAGCCATCTTCTCTACCTGACCCCCACACCCCCTCCCACCTCCCACAGCTCCTGTTTAATTCAGCGCTTGGTGGCGCCCCCTCCTCCCTCCCTCTCTCCCTCCTCTTCCCCAGATGTTTGGATTAGCGGACAATGAGAGCGTACGATTCCCACCATATGTCTCTCTCTGCTGGGCCGTGAATCCACCAGGTTACCCCCCCCCCCCTCCCCACACACACACACACACACACACACACACACCTCCCCGCTTCGCTTCCCTCCTTCTCCTCTCGGCTGCCTCCGGCGGGACAGGCAGCGGGATGTGGGGGTGGTGGTGGGTGGTGGGGAGGCTGGCGGTGGGTTGGTGGGCTTGCCTGTCGGCTCAAATCAGCCTCTGCTCCCCGCCGCCGAGTGCCGTAATCTGGGGGAGGGCCCTGCCTAACACCCCATGAAAACAGTCAATTCACAAGCAATTAAAGTTCAGGCCAATATTAAAGACTTCCACCGAGGGGAAAAAGAGAGAGAGAGAGATAGAGAGAGAGAGAGAGAGAGAGAGAGAGAGAGAGAGAGAGAAACAAAGGAGAGGGGAGGAGCTGCACTGCTGCACTCGTTCCAGGAGCGGGGTGGGTGCGGGGGGGGGGGTAAAGGGGCTACGCATGACTCTACTGTTTGCACAGCAGTGCTGGGGGGGGGGGTGGAGGAGGAGAGAGAAAGAGAGGGATGGATGGGCAGAGAGAAAGGAAGATGGGGGAGAGAAAGAGAGAAGACAGAGAGGAAAAGACAGAAGAAAGAGATGCATAAAGAAAAAAGAAAGTAAGAAAGAAAGAAAGACAAAGACTTATTGAAAGGTAGAAAGAAAGAGAGAATAGTAACGATAGAGCAGGTGTCCAGCACAGAAGCTAAGGGAAAGAGGGACAGTGATAAAAGAAGAACAATCCAGAGAGAGATGGAGAGATGGAGAGATGGAGAAAGACAGAAAACAGCTCAGAGAGAGTGAGAGAGCTGAGGGAGGCACACCGCTCCTACTGAGCACGTGCAAACACCCCCTAAGCTCTCTAGTTAAGCGTTAGTGGTGTGACAGAGACACAGAGAATCCCAGTGATAACGACGTGCTGAACGTCCCGGGGCCAACAGCTACAGTAGCGCCTGTTATTTCCCTGCTCTGGTGGCCCAGTGTGTGTGTGTGTGTGTGTGTGTGTGTGTGTGTGTGTGTGTGTGTGTGTGTGTGTGTGTGTCTGTGTGTGTGTGTGAGAGTGTCTGTGTGTGTGTGTGTGTGTGTGTGTGTGTGTTTGAGTGTCTGTGTCTGTGCCTGTGTGTGTGAGAGTGTCTGTGTGTGTGTGTGTGTGTGTGTGTGTGTGTGTGTGTGTGTGTGTGTGTGTGAACTCCAGCTCCGGTGGCCCAGGATGCTTGATGCCAACATCTTTTCTCCATTAGTGTGCCCTGTGAGAGCGGGGATCTGTGTCTGGCTGCCTCCCTCTCCACCCATCACCAGAGCAGGGAAGCATGTCTCAGGCAGCGCAGACAAGTGTGTTTATGCAGAACACAGAACACAGTCAGTTATCTCACGGCCGTGTCTCTCGTGTGTATGTGTGTGTGTGTGTGTAGGAGACAGATAGAGAGAAAGAGAGGGTGTGTGTGTGTGTGTGAGGCTTTTGCATATGTGTGAGTATGTGTATGTACTCTATGCGGGTACATTTCTCTCTCTCACTCTCTCTTTGTGTGTGTGTGTGTGTGTGTGTGTGTGTGTGTGTGTGTGTGTGTGTATGTGTGTGTGTGTGTGTGTGTGTGTGTGTGTGTGGTCTAGCTTTTGGCTTGTAGCGATGCTCTTGGCTCTGGTGTAATGTGAGTGGAGTGGTGCTGTCGAACATCAACAGGCTCCGGGACTGAGGCATCGAGGCACAGACCCAGGGCATGGAGCTACTGCCAGAATCACAGCACCCCTCAGGGGCATGTCTGTGTGTGTGTGTGTGTGTGTGTGTGTGTGTGTGTGTGTGTGTGTGTGTGTGAGCGTGTGTGTGGGCGTGTGTGGGCGTGAGAGTGAAAGAGAGAGAGGGAGCAACAGAGAGCCTTGCACACCTTGTGTGGCTTGGTTAGATGAGAAGGATACGCACAAAGATACTAACTGATAATAGTAATACAATCTAGCCATAAAAGCATAACTGTGAAATCTAAAAAAGACATACAATGCTAATAACATGATTACGATGAAAATAAAATGAATTACATGTACTTTTTATGCTGGGACATTTTTTTTTGACAGACTTGGCTTTCTTGGCACACAAACACGTATGTTCCATGTCCTCACAGTACCTGCTTAACCCTCAGCTTAGCATTTTATGATGCCAGTCTTAATGAAGCACAACAGTGGCTCATCCTTGTGAAATATTCATGCGCTCTACAGTATGTGTTCCTCCTTC
>NW_027468881.1:30373688-30376188 GCF_046254945.1 Alosa pseudoharengus | reverse complement strand
TTTAAACTATTGCTGGATAAGGTCTTGTTTTCACTATATTTGACTGGATCTCTGTTAAGTATATAAGTATAAGTATAAGTATATATACTCTTTTGATCCCGTGAGGGAAATTTGGTCTCTGCATTTATCCCAATCCGTGAATTAGTGAAACACACACAGCACACAGTGTACACACAGTGAGGTGAAGCACACACTAATCCCGGCGCAGTGAGCTGTTTGTGTTCAGAATGTTGAGTGAGTTCAATAACATTCCGTCAAAGGTTCACGGTCCTACACCCATCCGTTGGAAGGGGGAGTAGGGCAATGTTGCAACCCATCCATATCTTCCGAATCTTCAGAATATATTACAGCTACAGACTGGCCCACCCATTAGACAATACTACCTACTGCAGTGTGAGAGATGGGAGTGTATTGGCTGAACTATGCTTGTTCTCTCTCTCTCTCTCTCTCTCTCTCACTGTGTTGCCCCAGAGTGCATAAAGCATCAAAGAATAAAGAAAGTCTAATACCCTACATGCCCCGTACACTAGCTTTGTTATCTACCTCAAAGCTCCCTCGTTCTCAATATCAGCCTTCTTGATAGACCTCTCTTGTACAGTCACTTCAGGCAAGTACAAAGCATCTCTGTGCACACACTTGTACATACAGTACCAGGCTTGTGCAAAATTCAAGAATTGAATTGAAACTGGCTCTTAAATTCCAATTCAATTCTTGAATTTCACTTGCATTTCAATTGAGGTAGCAAACAGGAAGCAGAATTGCAATTCGAATTATGCACAACCCTGTACAGTACATAGATACACAAACACACACAAACACACAGACACACACACACACACACACACACACACACACACACACACACACACACACACACACACACACACACACACACACACAGAGACACACACACACACACACACACACACACACACACACACACACACACACACACACACAGAGTCTTTCAGACAGACAGAGACCTGTTAGTAGTTAAGCTGTAGATAGACACTGGACCAGTCATTGTCTCTGGCATGGACGTGGCCTGGTTCTGGCTCAGATCCAGCTCTTCCATAGCAGATCAGAACTGATTTTGCTCCACAGTGTGGTCTGGTCTTTGTGCAGTGTGCTTCACATCAGCTGAGAAACAGCATGCTGTCTGTCTGTGTGTGTGTCTCTCTGTGTGTGTGTGTGTGTGTGTGTGTGTGTGTGTCTGCCTGGGATCAGTTTGTCTGCCTGTTTGACTGTCTGTTGCCCTGCCTGTCTGGCTCTTAGTCAGTCTGTATGCTGTACTCACTCTCTATCTCTGTCTATCTCTCTCTCCCTCTCACTCTCTGTCTCTCTCTCACACACACACACACACTAGTCTCTCTATTTCTCTCACACACACACACAGTGGGCTTTTCCCTTCCATGTGTCTGAAGCAGTGAGTATTTCTCCTGGTATGACATTGTAGCTGTGCATTCCTACATGATGAGCTTTCTCTTGCGTATGCTGTGCAGTCGTGTGTGAAGCAGAGGGCCCCTCTGTAAGATATTTACTTTGGGTGGGGTGGTGTTGGATAGAAGCTAGGGGATTTTTGTGTGTGTGGATTCCCTCCATAACATCCATTTCTTCATAGTGCTTACCAATATTGCCTAGAATTATCCATGCATAGAGTAGACATTCTCTTGGAGTAGGCTACTGCACTGTATGTGAATGAGCAAAAGACAAACTTGAAAGAGGAAGCTGCATTTACATTCACTCATTCATTTAGCAGGCACTTTTATCTGAAGGGACTTTAAAACAGGGGCCACCCTTTATCACACCAGACTGGTTCCAGTTAGATACTATCTGAGATAGGGTTTTGTGGGGTCAATGCATGTTTTAAGTCTGCTGCACACATATATTGCTTAAAGGAAATTGTATAAATGAAAGAAAAGAAAGCTGGTAACTTTGAAAGCTCTTTTCAGAGTAATTTGTCGTTCAATAAACTTCATATACATCACATGAAATCCTACTGTTGTTTTGCTTCAGGTTTGCTTTTTTGACTTTTGTTTTGCTTCTAGAGTTGATTGATTTGTTGTATGACGTGTATTTCATTGGAACTCTCCATCTCTCCCTGAGCTTGCCTTACAAACTCAAAGTGGGACTCAGACATGTCCCCGGCCTCAACCAGGACCAGGGTTACTTCCTAGCAACAGGGTTAGTTCCTAGCAACAGGGTTACTTCCTAGCAACAGGGTTAGTTCCTAGCAACATGTTGTTTGCCTAGAGTGACACTGGTCACGTAACAGGAGTGCCTTGAGCTGAGTTGGGCTGAATTATTGACTGCTGAAACAGAAGGACAATAGAGATGTTAACCCTGCGCACTTCAGACCTTGGTAAATGTACTGCGGAATAATTCATTTGTCAGATGCTTAAGCACATATTGACAACATGCATACAAAAATGCAGCATGTCTTTTTTGCAACACTTTGTGTTGTTGGCACATTAATGTACAAGTTGAGTTTCCGGTAAGC
>NW_027468881.1:30361188-30368688 GCF_046254945.1 Alosa pseudoharengus | reverse complement strand
TGGGGTAACGCGTTACAACATTTTATTACAATTTAAAGAAGTAACGAGTAACGATTTGATCTTTGCATTCCTCTCTTATAATTTCCTTTTATGTTCTCCTACAGGGGTTCCACACACACACACACACACACACACACACACACTAGCATTTATATATGCCTTGCATTCATTCATCCATTCATTCAACTTTTCTGCGTTCACACAGAATTGTGGAAAGAAAATAAGGGGTTTAGAACAGTGTGTTATTTTGTCATGCTGGCAGCACAGATGTATCTAAGTATTCTCCTTATGCAATATCAGCATCTCTGTCCAGCTCCTGCTCACAGTGTTTGTGTGTGTGTGTGTGTATGTGAGCCAGGCTGAGGGACTATCCCGTACATCCAATAGGGTGCTTATGCCTCTCATCTTGTTCCAAAGTGCATACGTTCCTCTTCTCCCACTCTCCTCATGACCATGTTGCTGAAGAACATATGTGTTGCTGTGTAAGATCTAGAACATTCCCCCTTGCTTGATGTTCCTGCACACTGATTCCCCTGTTCCTGCCTCCTTGATTTGCATGCTGAGAAATGTTGGAGGCACATTAAGATCTGAAATTCCAGAAAGTTTTTGGCAGACGCATGGACTTGGACACCACTGGCGTCCAGGACGGAGCAATTCCAAGAATTCCGACCCTCTCTCCTCGCCTCCCCCCTTGACTCCCCTCTTCCTCTCCCTACGCTAGGGTCCAGCTGGACTGGAGAAGTGACCCCACTGGCTTTCAGGAGGGGGCGACAATGCTGCACTCACTCACCCCCATCGGTTCACACACTACTGCTGAGAGAGAGTGTGTGTGTTTTTCTGTGTGTGTGTGTGTGTGTGTGTGCATGTGTGGGTGTATGTTTGTGCGTGTTTGTGTCTGTGTATGTGTGTGTGTGTGTGTGTGTATGTGTGTTGTGTGTGTGTGTGTGTGTGTGTGTGTGAGAGAGAGAGAGAGAGAGAGAGAGAGAGAGAGAGAGAGAGAGAGAGAGATTTACAGTAAAAACACACACACACAGAATTAAAAAGGCACGACATTTAACATTTGTCACTGACACACACACACACACACACCTGCAGTACTAAGTAACTAACTTGTTGTTAGTGCAAACATACGCACTCACACACACACACTGTGTCAGATGTGATGAGGGAAAGTTGAGTGTTGAGGAAGTGCAGGTGGGGAGAGTATGAGGTTCTTCAGTCCCCTGTGCAAAGTCCAGCACAGCAATTACAGCTGAGATGAAAGGACTCAGCCTGCCAGATGAATAATTGACTCTTTTCTCAAGTGCCAGCTGCTATATGTGTGTGTGTGTTTGTGTGTGTGTGTGTGAGTGTGTTTAGAGAGTTCATTAGAGTTGTGTAGCTACATACAGTACTACGGTAATGAGTGTGTAAGTACCTCTCTCCCTCTTTGAGTGTGTGTGTGTGTGTGTGTGTGTGTGTGTGTGTGTGTGTGTGTGTGTGTGTTTGAGCGTGTGAGTGTACTGTATGGCTCAGGAGTGTTCAAACGGTAAATGGTTACAGGAGAGATGTTTTGCGTGATTGAATTATGGCAAGACTTCACATACTCTCTTTTCGTCTTATCCAACACATACAAAACTCCCCCTTTTTTCTTTAACACCTTTTTCTGTCTGTCTCTCTCTCTCTCTTTCTCTCTCTCTCTCTCTATCCAAAGCAAATATTCACCCTATTTGCCTCACACATATGCAATATTTCTCTGTCTGTCTGTCACACACACACACACACACACACACACACACACACACACACACACACACACACACACACAGACAGAGTGAGAGAGAGAGAGAGAGAGACACAGACACACACACCACTTTCCACTTTAGTGCCCATCTGTGACCATTATCACACTGAGAGCAGGGCCTGTCTAGAGAGGAAACAGTGTATGTGTGTGTGTGTGTGTGTGTGTGTGTGTGCGCATGGGTGTGTGTGTCTGTGTGTGTGTGTGTGTGTGTGTGTGTGTGTGTGTGTGTGTCTGTGTGTGTGTGTGTGTGTGTGTGTGTGTGTGTGTGTGTGTCAGACAACTTGTCTTGTAAAGACAGAGAGATTGAAACAAGAACTTTCCACAGAGAGAGAATCCTCAGAGGACTCATCCCCTCCAAATGTATTTAAATGTATTCTGGTAATTACAAATCTTTACACACACACACACAGACACACACACACACACATGTAGGGCTGTTTCTCTGATGCACAGACAAGAAAGGAAGAGAGAGAGGGGGAGACGAGATGCAGAGGAATATTGTGTTGCTGCAGAGTACAACAGTAATTACATGATCCAGCTTAAGGTCTGTTTGTTGTTGATGGATCATTCTTTGTTGTTGGGAAGACGTGTGTGCGTGTATGTGTGCGTGTGTGTGTGTATATGTGTGTGCGTGCGTCTGTGCGTGCGTGCGTGTGTGATTCTTATAGGGTGGGAAGGGGGGAGAATTAAAATATGGCAAATATATTGAGAACTGTGTGTGTGTGTGTGTATGTGTAAATATTACCACTCAGATGTGCTGCAATTACTGCAGTATGTTGTTTTCCAACAAGACAATTTGACACACACACACACACACACACACACACACACACACACACACACACACACACCCACGCACATATACACAGTACACACACACGCACACACATAAACACACACACGTCTTCCCAACAACAAAGAATGATCCATCAACAACATACACATGTATCACTGTGATTAATCACTGTAGCAATTGGCCATCTTGTCACCCTTTCACCTCTCCTTTTGACCTCTGGTCCTAACTGTAGACCTACTCTCAGTAGGTGACGGTCAACAGGAAGTTCACAGGTGTAGTGGACACACCTTCGTCCTCAGCTTCACTGACGTAGCCAATGAGAAACAGAGAGGACAAGGTGGCTCAATGACCACATGGCTTTATGAACTGTGTATTGACTCATTGGGCTGTATTTTGGGCCACCAGCGCATGGCGTAATACTCGTTATTCATTCGCGGAAAGTTGAATTCGTTATTTTGCACGTTTATTTTTTAAGCATTGCGCCCAGGGGTGTGGCAATTAACAACCTAGGGAGGGACCTAGCGCATTGTCTAAAAATCGCTATCATACACCACCTAAACCTGGTCAGAAGTAAATGGCGAGTTGTTCATATGCTATTTTAAGAGCGCATGTCAACAGTCATATTGGCAGGTGCACGCACCATCCTTCTATCATTCATGAACGCACACCAGCGCACGTCCATGCAAAGCATTACAAATTGCACGATTACAATGGGAAACATAATTAGAATAAAGATATTACGAAATACTGTACATCTATACTATTCACCATCATTTGCAAATTGGTAATGACGGTTAAAGAGACACGTATGGAGCACAGCTGAAGACGCACTGTCACCAGATATATGCAACTCCTCTGCAGGATAAACGTTGTTTTATTCAGTCATTTGAGCAACATTAGGGTAAGTGTTGCTTTTTCCAGCCTATGTTTTCGATGGTAACCCATTGTCAGTCAATAGTGAAAGTAACTGCATATAACTGTCTTGTCGTTGACTGACTCCTTGGTGAAGTTAGTTTCACTTTGCCAATGAGTTCAAATAATAGACGAGTGCAAATGTGTGAAGGCTATGCTAGGTTTTAGTAAAGCATGGTTTAAGAATGACTATTCCATACGGTCTCGCAAGCAGCCTCCTTCAAATGCGCCGTTGAATGCCAAAATACCGATGCATTTATTTGACATATCGCGCGTTGCGCCGTTAAAGGGAATGACAGATGTCATTCTCATTGGTTTAAAATGATGTTACGCCCCAAACACACCCATATGACTGATTAAAAGACCTAGGAACACCTTGTTACACCATGCGCTCCACTTTTGAGAACGAAACCCCTCCCAATGTGAACTGGACATCCTACTAAATTTGAATAGACTTTTGACGAGTGACGATGCACTTTAGAATGTCATGATAGGGCCCATTGACTTATTGGCTTCCTTTTGTCCTGCGTGGTGGAGTACAGCATCTCTTTTGCATCTACTTGGGTGAAATTTGACGAGTGGTCCTTGAGGAGTGGACAAAAGTGCCCTTTGTAAGTGTCCGTACAGCCTGCACAACACTGCAGATTACTGTAAAGTAGGCAAGAGTAGGTACACATGTAAAGGGATGAAAAGAAAGAAAAGTCACACACATGCAATGATTGATTTCATGGACTCTAGACCTTTAAATGGTCAGCGATGATGGAACAATTAGTGACTGCACCCAAACGGTTCCTATTCCTGAGGTGTGCTCAGATTTGTGAAAACTTTGCAAACAGTTTTCATTTGCTATGAAGAGGTAGGTAGTCCATGGACATACATGGAAAGGTTACAGCTCAAATTGAACAACTTGGAATGTTTACACAAATACACTCAAATTGAACAGTTCAAAGACAACGCCTTCGCTTTAAACGTCTGTCCAAAGAATTGGAATGCATCTCTGATACACTGGACCAACAGTATGGAGGCTCAGTCCAGTATGGAGCCGCTTGCTCCGAGTCTTACACAAGCAGCGGATGACATTGCACTTGACTTAAAGCCTCATCAGTTTCTTAATGTAATTTGATGTGCAGATCAAACAGGATTATCTCGCTACGCCTTAATGTACCACACAACAAATCCACATATATGAATATCAGAGAACACTGACATTCACGACCAAAGGAAGGTGAATGAGAGATATAAAGCAGAGAGAAGGGTAGAAAAAGAAAAAAAGAGAGAGAGAGAGAGAGAAAGAAAGAAAGAGAAAGAGATAGCTAGAGATGTCTCCGGGGATGCATGCTAATTTGCTCGATTGCCCCATATTCCACTGGCGGATTTTGTTTTGATGATGGCGTCGCTTTGCATATTCTTGGCCTCAAAGTGCTGCAGGAGCACACAGGAGGGAGACCTGTTTTAAAAGACGGGGGCAGAGGAGAACAAAAAGAGACAGAGGGACAGAGAACACGCAAGACGTATGTAATGTATACGCCATAGTATACATAGTATATACATTATATTCAGTGAAAGGGAGGTGGGGAGAAAGGGAGAGAGAAAAAGATGTAGAGGTGTGTATGCTATGTAAGTATGTTTATATGTTCAGGTGTGTCTGTGTGTGAGGGAGAAAACTGTGTGTGTGTGTGTGTGTGTGTGTGTGTGTGTGTGTGTGTGTGTGGTTGTGCTAAGATGGCAGAGAGTGCGTGTGAGAGAGAATTACTGTTGTGTCAGTCTGAAGCTGATAATGAAAGGAACATTGTGCTTGGATCAACACCAGAGACCCAGAAAGTTCTGATTTATAGAACTATTACAACACACCCTGCTGACCTCCGAGATGGTACGCAGGAAAGACTGTGTGTGTCTGTGTGTGTGTGTGTGTGTGTGTGTGTGTGTGTGTGTGTGTGTGTGCGTGCGTGCGTGTCTGTGTGTGCGTGCGTGCGTGCGTGTGTGTGTGTGTGTGCGTGCGTGCGTACACACACAATCTCTCTGGCAACTCACACAAACTATTTTTGCCATTGAAGTCCACCCCCCCCCCCCACCCACAAACACACACACACGCACACACACACACACACCCCACCCGAGGGGGAAAAGGACACGCCATCTCTAACGTCTTGCTCTGATAGCAACACATCCAGATACAGTTACCTAACATATGATAAACACTGGATGTATAAACCAGAGGGGTGCACCACATAGGCGAGTGGACAGTGTTTGACAGCTTGCGTGAGCCCAAGTAGCTTACTTTAAAGCGATATCGCGAGCTCCTGTCAAAATCTAGCAGTGGGCCTAACTACACAAAAGCAAAAGTCTATGAAACAACATCAACAGTAGGCTAGCCTATACGTTACATAATATCCTTGCTAATGCGCTAATTTGAAATGTTATCAGCAAAGTTGTAGGCTAAGGTGAAAACTTTATTTCACGGTGTGTTAAACAACATAATGGCATGATATTAATCTTTCATGTGCATGAGGCCCATATAGCATCACAATGAATATGAAGATCATGTTAAAAGTTAGCTGGCAAAAACATAAATAGGTTACATACCTGATGTCACTGAGCTGTCAAAGAGGCTACGAAACCATCTCCATACGTTATCGCTAATTAAACTCAGCTGACTGGTGTTAGCGCATAGCCATAGTTGCTGTTAAAATGCCTACTAGGCTAGCGCTGGGAATCTAAACACTTCAACACCGACATGTAGCCTAACATGTTGAGAACTACTGCATGTTATGTGTTAAGACATGACATTTCTTGAAGCATTTGGGAACAGATTGAATTAACTGGAAAGTAGAGTCCCTGTTAGATTAGCTTGCTTGCAAATGCCGTTGTTCATGACCTGGCAGTTTTATGGCAAGCAGTTTTAACATACCTTATGGCAAACCGCCTACACTGGGTAAACTTGAAAGCAGAGCTTGCCATTGTGTGTGCATGCATGGCAAGCTGTTTTAACATTTAAATGTATTATTCGTAGGAGCAATGAGATATTGATAGTAAATTGAATATAACAGTTAAATGTCATGTTCAAATGTGTCTTATCAATAATAAAAAAAGCAATTCATGCTTTAGACCATTTTAATTTAAAACATTTTGAAAACAAAGTACCAGTTCAGGCACCGTTTCGGCACCGGCACCGTTTTAAAAGTATCGATTTAGAACCGGTATCGGATAAAACCCTAACGATACCCAACCCTAGCCATAGGTGTGTAGATTTGAACAAAATCTAGTTTGGTTCTTACCGGGGCTTTTACTGCCTGAAATATCCGATTTTGTTTACCACGCTCAGAGTTCAGTGCTTGGCTGGTGGGTGCGTATTCCCAACCTTTCTCACAGCACATCAACGGTTAGCCTGAGAATTCTTGTCAGCAATTCAAAATTCCACTGGAGCTCCAAGCGGATTTGTACACGCAGCCTTACAACACTGTTTACAGCTCTTCGAGTCACAATAAAATGTAATTTTTGGTACATAGCTAATTTAGATAAATGTATGGTGTGGGTGCTTGCGCTTCTTTAGGAATCCGCTGTCTTGGTTTGTATAGAAATGAATATTAAGTGACACATACACGTAAGAGGTTGGACATACGTGACGGTTGGTAATATGTGACGTTCCTATATCTGCGCCAGCTGATTCTAACTAGCACAACTCTTCAGCCAGGTAGAGCAGCTACTGTAATTGGTGAGGTCACCTGTGCTAAGTGCACAGGTACAACCAATACATGGTTGGACTTTTACTTTCCGAAGCTGGACTTGTCCCACCTCTGCACCCCACCAACCAACAGCCATGGACTGAGAGCTCTCTTGCTGCCTGTGTTGGGACCTGCCCTCTTATCTGTTCTGTACTGCGCTGTCATGTTGTGTAGAGCTCTGCTTTGCTCTTTGCTGTTCTATGTTGTGTAATGTGCTATGACATAGCGTATGTGGTGTTCTGTTTGGTTTTGCTCGGTGCTATCGCGTGTGTATGGTGTGTTCTGTG
>NW_027468881.1:30356188-30358688 GCF_046254945.1 Alosa pseudoharengus | reverse complement strand
ATGGTCGTTCTAAATTACGTAGGACAATGGGAAATTCAACCAAGCAGTGGAATAATGTGATAGAATAACTCCTGCATGTACTGTATACACTCAGGAAAGCCAATCTCTCACAACAGCTTCTGAGGTCCTTCTATTGCTGCTCCATTGAGAGTGTGCTCACCCACGGCATCCTGTCGTGATATGGTAGCAGGTCTGCTGCAGACAGGAAGTCACTGCAGAGGACTATAAAAACTGCCCAAAACATCATCAACCAACAGCTACCTAACATGGACACCATCTTCAACTGCCGATGCTTGCAGAAGACACACAACATTCTGAAAGACTCATTCCACCCTGCTAATCATCTGTTTGAACTGCTGCCCTCAGGAAAACGTTACAGGTCCATCAGAACAACCACCACAAGAACAGTTTCTATCCCAAAGCCATCACCATACTCAACTCTGACCTGAAAACAAACCCACTGATATCTGTCAGCATTAATCAATGACATCAATACCTCATGGAATGCTCTGAACATTATTTATTTTGCACTTTGCATACAATGGCACTGAGTTGATTGTAGTGTATGACAACATGAATGTATTGAATGAATGAGAATGAGAATGTATTATTTTACTGACTATTTATTATGCTACCTTTTTTTAATGAGTCCAGTATGTGATTGCACTGGATTTCGTTGTATTACTGTGCAATGACAATAAATCTCTATTCTATTCTATTCTATTCTATACGCTCAAGCAGACATGCGTGGCTCTGGATAACACCTCAGGCAGCACTTTCTTCAGCCTTTTTAGCTAAGTTAGTAAGCTAACTACCTAAGCCTTTTTAGCTCGGTTAGTAAGCTAACGCCTTATGCCACAACGCTACATACTCCTGAGTTGTATCTTCTTTCACTCTTCTCTATTCTTTACATCCTGCAGAATGTCTACAAAAATATTCAACAAGTAATGTCAACTATTTAACCCTCCTGTTGTGTTTGTTTTATGTTTATTAGTTTTGTGTTCCCGGTCAAAAGTAACTTGTTATAAATCCATAGTAACACACATATTATCATCTAATGTTGTGATAGACCTTTGTATCAACTTGTGTTCTATTGAATATAACCAGTTTTGAACTTCCATTTGCTATTTATGGCCTGCAGGCCTCACGCAAGTCAGAAAGTGGAAGATTCTATTGGGGAATGGTTCCAGTGGGGGCTGGCATAGAAGCAAAGAGGGGGGGGGGTGAGGGTGTGTTTGTGTGTGTGTTTTAGTGTACAGAAGCACATATACAGTCCATCTGATCATTAAGTATGTGCCTGGACTCAATTGTATACACTGACCATTTTCTCACCCATTCATTTCTAATGGCCGGTCATTTTTGACCGAAAATACACATGGGTGTTCTAAATTGAAATAAAACACTCAAATTACTATAACAATTATAAAAAATTGTTTTTGCGTTCAGATGTCATGTGTTAACAAAATCATGGAACCTCATGGTAGTCAGAATAAGTAACAATATTTTTGAGAGAAAATAATTGTCAATTGGTCACATTTGACTGCAAACACAACAGGAGAGTTGACTATGCCACACTGATGATGCAAGGTTTGCTAGTTAGCAACCTAATGAAGCTAATATGGAATGTTTTGGTGTTTGTGAACAGGCCATCTAGCGTAAAGGAGTAAGACATCCTTCGGTCAGTAACATGATACTCCTCCAGTGGCATGTATACTCGGACAAGGACAGTGGTCCAGTCAGATCAGCTAGCTGAGCTATAACTGTAGGTGGACTTAAAGCTGCGCATATAAACATATTGAGTGAGTCAGACTAGACAGCCCAACAGTGTGACCCCGTCAGCCACGTCAGCCAGTCCCTTTTGACCAATATCAGGGGGTACTTAGCTGAACATGGACACCCAGCAGATAGATAGAGAGAGAGACAGAGAGAGAGAGAGAGAGAGAGAGAGCGCATGCATTCTCCTGTGTAGCTGGGAGTGTACGTACATGAGAGTGTTTCTGTATGTTAGTGTGAGGCTGAGGCTTGTGTATGTGTGTGTGCGAGATAGTCTGTGTGTATGTGTATATACGGAAATGTGTGTATGTGCGTGTGTGTGTGTGTGTGTGTGCGTGTGTGCGTGTGTGTGCGTGTGTGCGCGTGTGTGTGCGCGCGCGTGTGTGTGTGTGTGTGTGTGTGTGTGTGTGTGTGTGTGTGTGTGTGTGTGTGTGTGTGTGTGTGCGTGTGTGTGCGCGCGCGTGTGTGTGTGTGTGTGTGTGTGAGTGAGAGAGAGAGAGGGCTTGGAGCGATGGGCCTTGAGTCAGACAGTGCAGCTAATTAAGAGTGGGCCCATGATGAAGGAGTCTCAGAGGGAGCAGACGGATTGATGTGCTCTGTGCCATCAGAATGTTCAGCCTCCGAATTAACGCCATAAATAAACACAGCCATCACAGTAAGTCACCATTATCGCCATAAATCCTCATCATCATTACGATTTATCACAATTATCACAATCAATACGTAT
>NW_027468881.1:30333688-30346188 GCF_046254945.1 Alosa pseudoharengus | reverse complement strand
ATTTAAATTATACAAAACATTATATATATATATATATATATATATATATATATATATATATATATATGTGTGTATATATATTGTTTTGTATCATTTAAATGACAAAGTAGTACTGTTGTAGAAAATTAATTTCTTACGAAATACTGTTCATTTGATGTTGTTTAATTCATTTATAAATGGTGCACTGTCACTTTAAGGCTCTTTTGCCAGCTCCGCTAGCCTATGGCTAGTGCTGTGCCTATGGCTCACAGTTTATAAATGGTCAGTAGTGGAAACTATTGTTGCCATCGCGATTTCCTTTTAAACGTTTCTTATAAAAAGGAGATATCAATTATCAACAATAACAAGCCAGCTGGAAGCTGTCGCAGTCTCTCCCTCTTGTGCACGCTCAAATGCGTTCCCAATTAAATGGAGTAGCATAACGTAGCCTAGTTAGATCTGCTGCAATGGAGATACTATCTCGATGTAACAAGCTGTTTTGACATTGACATGGTAAACGCTCTCTAAGAAGAGCGTAAAGCAGTTTGCAGTAGCCTACAGTTATTCACAACGTTGTCTATGCTGGAATAGCGAGCGGCCTATGATAACCTAATTAATTAAATGCAGGGCAGGCCGGATTAAAGTGTGTTGCGGGCCGGATCTATGATAAACTAATAAATGCTCGGCGGGCCGGATTAAAGTGCGTGGCGGGCCGCAGTTGGCCCGCGGGCCGTAGTTTGGACACCCCTGGCTTAAAGGGATATTCCACCATTTGGGCAATTACACCTTATTTTCCACCTCCCCTTGAGTTAAACAATTGGTTTTTACCTTTCTCCAGTTCATCCAGCTGTTCTCTGAGTCTGGGGATAGCACTTTTAGCTCCACCTTAGCATAGATCTTTGAACCGGATTAGACCATTAGCACCTCGCCTGCTAGCATCACGTTTAAAAGATTTCCGGTAATTTTCTTATTTAAAACTTGTCTCCTCTCAAGTTAGAAAGTGTAATAAGACCAATTGAAAATGAAACGTGGCGATTTTCTAGGCTGATTTGACATGGAATGGCTGGATGTACTGGAGAAAGGTAAACATCAACTGTTTAACTCAAGGGGAGGTGGAAAATGAGTGTAATTCCCCAAACGGTGGAATATCCCTTTAAACACTAAAATCTAAAAAAGTATTACACAGTTAGCGAAACCTTACACTCAGGGAGTAAAACATCAGCCCAGATTTGCACAACTATAAGTGCATTATCAGACTCACACTATTTGCAAAATACTTTGATTTACAAAACACTAAACAAGGCACCACCTTCCAAAACACACTTACCAATTGTTAAAACACAACTATCGGGTGTGAAGGCACTTAGGTGCTTAACTGTAGTCCTCAACAATCAGTCCTAAACACTGGGCAACAGCTGAGCCCTTGTCAACAACAGAACCTGAAGGCAATGTAGCACAGAGAGGAAGAGACGCTGTTACGCCAAAAGTTTTTATGAAATTGAAAAAGGCTGATAATATGGTAATGGGGTTATAGTGACATCTTTACTGTAAAAACTGTTATGATATGCAAATATTTTGAGTGTAAGCAGTTGAAGACAAACTGTAGTGTGAGAGAAAAGTCTTCAATGTACAGGTCTGGTCTGATGTGTTCAATGAACAGGTCTGGTCTTATGTGCAGTGTACAGGCCTGATCTTATGTGTTCAGTGTACAGGTCTGGTCTTATGTGTCATGTTTGGTCAGTATATTTTTGTAATCTAAATTATCCTCTTATAATCCTACTTGAACAATATTTCTAGAAAAACTTTAAGCATACACCATATCCTAGGAAAACCTGTTTTGTCAAGTGTGTTTTGCATTGAGTACATTAGTGTGTAACTGATTCAAACATAATCACATCATATGATGGATGTGTTTGTGATATGACACAATATTTTTGAGTTTTGATAAATAATTGTATAGTTTTGACTGAAGTGTTTCATTTTGTAAAAGAGCTAGGTATTCTGCTAATCAGATGTGGTGTTGTGTAAATTGTGTGTGTTGTGTTGTGTGTCTTGAAAAAACGGGCCCTGTCTTCAAAATTGTGCTTAAATGATTGGATGTCAGTTAAATATTATATTGACAAATATATATATTGACATACAAAACAAAATCAGTTAGTCACTGCAGTCCATTCTTTTCCATTTGGATGATCAAAATGATGTATTAGATATAACAATGTTTTAAGTAAAGGTAGTAATGCAGGGCTGAAGGATTTTGACATGGGTCTTATGACGCTCTCTCTCAGCATGGCACCATTTCAGCGCCTGAGATATGCTGCTGTGATCCGGATCAGAGCCAGAACAGGCCCTGAGATATGCTGCTGTGATCCGGATCAGAACCAGAACAAGCCCTGAGATATGCTGCTGTGATCCGGATCAGAGCCAGAACAAGCCCTGAGATATGCTGCTGTGATCCGGATCAGAGCCAGAACAAGCCCTGAGATATGCTGCGATCCGGATCAGAGCCAGAACAGGCCCTGAGATATGCTGCTGTGATCCGGATCAGAACCAGAACAGGGCCTGAGATATGCTGCTGTGATCCGGATCAGAGCCAGAACAGGCCCTGAGATATGCTGCTGTGATCCAGATCAGAGCCAGAACAAGCCCTGGTGTGACTAGGTCATTTGCTCCTGTCTCGGACCTAATCTTCAATTAATCTGCAAGTGGACTCAAAAGCTTCTAAACTCTTATTCCAGATTGCGGCCAACACATCTCGTGTGTGTGTGTGTGTGTGTGTGTGTGTGTGTGTCCACCTGGATTAGAGCTAGCCCTGTAGCAGCTAATTGATGTGCTATGGGTCTGGTGTTGAACAGTACCTATCTGCTTTGCTAAGTTGAGTGTTGTTATCGGTACCTTAATCGTTATGTTTCCAGGCATTCTGTCCCTTTTACTGGTGCTCCTTGTTCAGTTGGTTATAATTCCCCATGGAGTCATAAATGGCAGATTCCAGTGAACTACTTGATTAAAAGAAGGAACCCTCCCAGTCACTTAGCAATATGGTAGGATAACAACTTGGATAATAAAATTAGCAATGATTAAATTGTCTTTGTAATCAGACATATGGTTATTTTAGTATTAATATGTTGGATGTGTGCGTGTGTGTGTCTTTCTCTATTTGTGTGTGTGTGTGTGTGTGCATGTGTATATGTGTGTGTGTATATGTGTGTGTGTGTGTGTGGTAAGCAGCGCTGTAATTAAACCACAGCACAGTGCTATTTTTCAGCAGTGACCCACTCCTGGTTGCTCTTGCCAAGTGTAAGACAATATGCAGTGTGTGTTCTCTGCTAATGCCATTATGAACCGGATTTGCATAGTAAAGAGCTCTCTCTCTCTCTCTCTCTCTCTCTCTCTCTCTCTCTCTCTCTCTCTCTCTCTCTCACACACACACACACACACACACATGCACACACCTGGCTCATTTTCCTCTCAGATAGTCCTCAGGATTAGGAAGGAATTAATTGAATGCCAGGCTTTGGCTCAGCTAATGCCCCTTTGCCTTAATGCTCGCAGATGGGATCACTCAAGAGGTGGGCCCTGTGTGTGTGTGTGTGTGTGTGTGTGTGTTTTTCCATATGTGTATGTGTGAAAGAGGATGTGAATGAGTGTGTGTACGTGTGGCCAGTCATTTTGTATCTAAGACAAAACAATAATACATAATGCCTAAAGGCCAAATGCCTTCATGTATTTCATATTTGAGAAAAGCTCAAGCACACATAAATCATTGTGCACGATCAGAGAAGCAGTTAAAAGACGGGTCTGTGTGTGTGTGTGTGTGTGTGTGTGTAGGTGTTGTCAGAGGTTGTCTCCCAGCTGATCTTTGGGTTTGATAAGACGTGTGAAACACAGTGGGACCAGTCACTGTCACCCTGTCCTGTGGGAATGAGGGTGTCAGGCCTTTCCTACAATAATGCTACCTGTGTACTGCACACACAAACACACACACACACACACACACACACACACCAACACGCACGCACACACACACACACACACACCCACACACACACACACACACACACCAACACGCACGCACACACACACACACACACAGACATGCCCTATCTCCTTAGATATGTAGCAAACAGCTGCTCTGCACTGAGCAGATTATCAGCATGGCATGCTCAAGATATGGACATTCTGTACCTTTATGTTGAACATTAAAAAAGCTATGTCATGCCAAATGCAGTAATGCAATGGCATATCATGCCACAGAACTCTGAGAGAGGCCAGTGCATGCACACCCAACATATTTGCACTTGTGTTTAACAACAAACACAAAGCTAAAATCAGAAATGTTTGGAAGACTTCCAGAATATATTCTCCAAACTGTCCAAACACACCACTGCTCTTTATACTGTACCCACCACATCACACACACCAAAAGAATTCTTCACAGAGACAGATAGACAGACAAATAAAGAAAGAAGGAAAGAAGGGGACAGAGGGAAGACTGTCTGCATTAGGCTCACACATCTCATGCAATCGGAAGCAACTATTGATTTTCCCGGCCGATAGATTGCTCGCATGGATAATTGGCTAATTAGTCAGGTAATTGCTCACAATAATTAGCCATTTTAGGATATTGTGTGGAATGAATAATATTGGCCTCTGTCCAGATTCTTGCGGGTCGTTTCAGACGGAGTGATTCTCTCTGAGTGCGGATCAATGGCAGAGTTATGTCTCTCTCTCACATAAAAGCACTCTGGGTTGGTGCAAGTATACACTACCTACACAGCAAATTCACAGGTGTTACATTTCTGGTGTTAGGACAAATAAACACTGTTGCAGTGATAGATGTTAAACTCTCAACACCTTTGGTGTAGATATGATACAAAAGCCAGTGATAATTTGCAGAGTTCTGATCAATAAACACCAATTGGGTGTAACGAGTTCCATCCGGGATATTTTGCACATCGCTCAAACTTCCAGCGCAGTCCGCCATTACTGAAACCCCCGGCAGGATAGCAGACTTATTTCCAAGTGGTGGACAATTTTGTGTGGTAAGTTATTACATTAATCTATTTTGGGCATTCGTTGATAAAATACGTATATTAGAAGTTGTGTTCACTCTCAGACTTATAAATGTGGGATTTTGTTTTCTTTATGAAACTGTAAACTTAAGAGTTGCATTCCCACCCGTTGTCAACTTATTTTAGCATCGAGTTGTTCAAGCTTAAATTAGCTGCTTGATAACATACTAAATTACATTCTATGTGTTTGACTTGGTGTGGTGTAATGTGATATTTATTTAAAATGTTCATTTATTTATTTTTGCGAAGTCCACGTTGTCCGTTTGATCTAACGTTAATACATCTGCATCACCATGGCTTATGTTAGGCTAGCATTATTAGCTGTAACGTTATGGTGTGCTAACTAGGTAACGTTAACCCAGTTACATTCATGCATGACATCCACGTGGTCAGTCGGCTAACATTAACGTTAATGATGTAAGTTAGTCGCTAGTAGCTAAGATAGATAACTTAGCTAGATATTCATCTGCCAAGCGAATAACGTTACCCACATTAAAATGAAGATTGTAAAATTGTTTGCCTTTTTCATCAACAGATGTAACATCAAGTAAAGTGGATGCGATGATTATCAAGGTAAAATACCAGAACATAAAAAAATACGTCAAGATATGTGAACCATGCTTGGATATGTTCATGACTGAAGGTAAGTTTGATATGCAGCAGTAGGCTACTATCTAGTATGCCTCTGGTAGGCAAACGTTATCCTACGAGGTGACATGACTTAACGTTAAACTGAAATAGACCTCTCCAGAATATATCCCGCCTCCTAACTTCCGTATCCATCCAACTTCCGGGCGTGGATTGTCTATGGGAAATAACATGGCGTTTTGAAAGATCGTACCTGTCAAACTCTGTAGGTGACAAAGTAGAAAAAGCTGCTGGGCAGATTGGCCTACACACTTCTGCCATCTAGTTTCCACTGGATTTTTTGATTTTCGGTGCCGTTTAAGTAGTATAGTCTATAGTATACTACTTAAACGGCACCGACAATCCAAAAATCCAGTGGAAACTATATGGCAGAAATGTGTAGGCCAATTTGCCCACCAGCTTTTTCAACTTCGCTACCTACAGATGTTTTACCGATATGATATTTCGAAACGCCATGTTATTTCTCATAGACAATCCACGCCCGGAAGTTGGATGGATACGGAAGTTACGGAGGCGGGACTTATTCTGGAGAGGTCAATTGTTGGCTGAAGGGGAATATGTTAGCTGAAATGATCTAACTTAACTAAGTTACTCTCTTAGTTGTGCAGCATGTGTACGTTCCACGACTGTCTCGACAAAAACAGAACGAGAGCTAGTTAAAAGGTGAAAAGGCAGTCGTTTTTCCCTCCTAATTTTGCCGTCTGTTCGTTCTTTAAGTAACTTTAAGCAGAATCGATCTATCCCAGAAAACATGCGGAATGAACGACAATGACGTTCAATAATTTAGCTTCCATATGTTTGGGAAATGTCATTTTTCTGAGTAATGTAGAGTGTTGCATTCAATCACGTCATGATTTGCATGTTAGTCTCTGCATGAAGTACGCTTTGTGAATAACATTACGTGATCACTTCCATAATTTGTGCACAGATTAGCTTTAGTTTGCATGCAGCTGTTGATTTATTGAATAGGCCACGTGCATATTCATGCATTTTTCAGACTGCGAAGCTCAATTAATTTCAGTTGAAGGGGCAAAAAGTAGAGTATTATGGTCTGTAATTTGTTTGGTCCCAATGTTATTTATATACGTACTTTAACATTTACCTTTAAATCGCTATAGTGTTCTTAATTAGTGCTTGTTGTTAAACGATTCTAGGCAAAGAATATTGGAGTTGGGCAGAGAAATGTCAATGTTGATATCTGTCGAATGTGCACCACCACAGTATATTTTGGATAATAGTAATATATTTATTTATTTTGTAGTCCGGGTGAAGTTCTCCATAAATGAAGACAAAACCTTGACAGTGACTGATGATGGAGGAACGGAAGTGGATGCTGATGTGTTTCCAGAGCTGGTTACCAAGGACATGTGCTTAGTCATCCATGATTCTGATGAAGGTATAATTTGTGCATGGTTTGGGGTTCATACAGTTGCCTTGCAAAGGCACAGAAGGAATTGTGGAACTATTTTTGAAAGTGTACATGAATGTGTTGCATTTTCCCTCTTTGCTAGAGTCGCCTATCCCTGAGTTTTCATCTAGCCTCACGGACACATGTTCGTTGTCAAGTAGTCAGGATAGTGGGACTAACCTTAGCCTGTGCAAAAGAGCATGCTTGGAGGAAGACGTGTTGCAGTGTGCTCCAGCCAGGGAGGTGAGAATGCAGAGATTTGTTTCTGGATTTTCTGGATTATTCCCAGTTTTAAAGTTGTTGTTACAATTAATGAGTTTAATGGACATACAATTTTTTGAGATTCATGTAAAAACAAGGCAAGCCATTATTTACTTTGTATTGACATTTTATAAATATTTGATGGTGATTCATATTTTTGCTAATAATTTCAGCTTGTTAAGAAGGTTCTGCTTGAGAAAGCTGGTGGAGCGGCAATCATGAAAGAGTATGAGGACACTGGGTGTTTGTGTGACAGTTCGAGGCGACAGATGGTCAACATTTTAGCGGCACACATGACAGAAACCGAAGGGTATGCCAGTCTTAAAGTACCTTATTCCTGTTTTTTTTTTTTTATATGTAATAGTATTGTATTTTAATTTTAGTTTTTATTTTAGGAGAATTCCACAAAGGCTGACTAAGGAAAAATATGCCCTTGGTGTCATCACCTTGTTCCCATACCTGAAAGACCCATTCTCTAAAAAAGGCTATGTAAGTTATTTGAAACATTTGGGTTAGCCAATTACTACTTATTATGTAGACTATTATGGTTAAGTATTACAAAGTATATTGTGTTGTGTTCCTCTCAGTCTAACGCTACACAGGCACACTGGGTTAGCGCACAAATGTCAGCAGTATATAGGGGTTGTGGTAAAAAGATGTAGGGGTGGTGGTGTGACGTAGGATACCATTTGTAAGGGAGTATTCTGGTCTTTTACTGAAGGCAGTTACAGAGAATGTGTTGTTTTGTCAGGAGCATTTCTATGATGCCCAAAGTGGAACAGGATTCATCGATTGGCGACTCAAGACCATCCAACGGAAGACTAAGCTTCGTCCTCTGTCATCTAGTTCTCCGAAGGCAGATGTCACAGGTGGTCCAACAGTCGCCAGGAATATCAGTCAAGATCAGCTTCAGGATGAGGCATGTGAAGAGGCCATTTCTCTGATGACCCATACCAATGATCGTGAGACAATATTCCAGAAGATGCAAGAGACATTCCAGTACAGGCAGAGGCTTATCCACAACCCTGCGACTTCAGCAAAAGTCTTGTCCGTGTTCCCAAGACTGTTGGACACAAAAGGATTAGTAAGTGTGTAATTGCTGATAAGGTTGTGAAATTCAACAGTGTTCTGCCTTTTGCCCTATTCTAAGTTGTACTGTGTTGTCTTTAATGTGTCAGGTTCTTCAAGACTTCAGCCTTCTCCTTGGATCTGAAACATCTGCAAGACTTCTGGAAAGATGGCCCTCATTCAAACCCAAGCTGATAAAAGAAGGAGCTGCACTTGTACAAACACCATTGCTCCAACGCCTATTGCAGTCTGCCAGGGAGGAGCAAGTGGAGCCGTCTGTAGACAACTTACAAGGTAAGTGTAAGGAGTAATGGAGTTTAACATTTTAGTTGCCATTTTAGGAAATGACCTGGGTATTTCTGGGTACTAATTTGTAGTTTCCAAAATACCTTTTTTATGCATGAACGTTGAATCTGAAAAATTAAATTGTTATTTTATGACTCTTCTCCAAACCCCACCCTAACCCAGGCTGGGACAGTGATATGTCCACTTTACTCCTGCTGTTGCACATCCTGTCACCTCAGCCAGCTGGGAGAAAGAGGAGTCACAAGATCAGTGCAAGTCAAGCCATAGACAACTTGGTAGTTTTTCACAAGGTGTGTAATTCCATTGGCCCACTGTATTGTCTTTGAAATGAAGTGTATTCATTTGAACATGGGGAGTTGATTATTATCCTTTCTCTTATGCTTCCTCCAGTCATGCCAGAGTCTTGATGAGCACTTGAATG
Source organism: Alosa pseudoharengus (assembly GCF_046254945.1). NCBI lineage: Eukaryota > Metazoa > Chordata > Actinopteri > Clupeiformes > Clupeidae > Alosa > Alosa pseudoharengus. The sequence goes on along the minus strand of NW_027468881.1, from coordinate 30,337,028 downwards.
AAGATGAACGTCGGCAGCCATATCTGCTAGCTTCGGGAACCTCCAAGCGAGCCATCAACAGCTTCTACATAGCCATGGATAAGAAGCTCATTCCATGCCAAGGAAGCACCTCTCTGGCAGCATTCGACGAGCTTTTCAAGGTTCATTTTGTTTTCAGTTTGAGTTACGACGAGTCTCTTCGCAGCTTTTTTACATTCTTGCAGACCACTGTCTACAATATTGATGTGGGAACCACCAAAGAGAGCCCAAAAGTAAAGGAATTGCGAGCAAAGTTGATTAATAATGTATAGGTGTTACGTTTGTGGGACACTGCATGGCTCTGGTGGGGTCTTGATTCAACACCTTAAACTCTTACATGGCTTATATCCTGGCAAAAGGTTACGTTTGATATGTGCACAGGATGGTTGTTCTTTTGAGTTCAGAAGTTACTCTGGTTTCCGCAGACATCTTAAACGTTTACACACTGACACTAATGCTACTGAACCAAGTTGGTCAGACGAACCAATGGCTATGTCTGACATCACATCATCAGGTACGCCGGCTCTGCCTTTGGATGGGTGTGGTGATGCACATTCTATTGAAACTTTGGACTTAAATCAAGACTTGGCCAATCAAAGTGAATGTTCTTTAGTGTCAAAACATATGTGTGCTTCTGTTGTTGCAAAGTTGCAGGGCAGTGGTGTTTCAACCAATGTTATTTTGTCAGTTGTTGAAAGTATGGAGGAATGTTTGAATGATATCCACACATCCATTAAACATCAAATCTTGAAGGTTGTGCCAGAGTGCAACCCTAGTAGAAGGGCAGTTGAGGATGTGCTTACAAACTTGCAGAACCCCTTTTCTGAACTCAACACTGATAGCAAATGGAAAAAATATTTTTATACTAAATGGGGAGTTGTACAACCTGTAGAGGTGCATTTAGGAGTAAGATATGATTCTAAGAAAAACAAAGTTTCTGGAAATTATGAACAGGTACCAGTCAATGACACTTTCATCTATATACCATTGTTTAAAACACTTGATTTTATTTTCAAGAATGAGGTGATTCGCAGCCACATCCTATCGTCTACATTTAGTGATCTGTATTCTGATTTCTGCGATGGTTCTTATTTTAAGACTAATCAGTTGTACTCTAAAACCGAACATGCCCTCCAGATTCAGGTTTATTACGACGATTTTGAAACCGCTAACCCTCTCGGTTCCAAGCAGGGGGTACATAAGCTCGGATGTTTGTATTTCACACTCAGAAATCTTCCACCTCATCTCAATTCTTCACTTATGAATATACATCTCATTTCTCTATTTCACTCACAAGACGCCAAGAAATATGGCTTGGATAAAATACTGACTCCTTTTCTAAATGATGTTAAAAAACTTGAAGTTCATGGAATGAAAGTGTCATTTTCTGAGGAACCTCTTTATGGAACAATATCACAGATTACAGGTGACAATTTAGGTTTGAATGGCATCCTTGGCTAATGTAGAGTCTTTCAGTGCCACCTACTATTGCAGGCTATGCTTAACAGACAAGCACACAGCTCAGACTGTATTTAGTGAACATGATCCAAGGGTTGTTTTGAGATCAAGAGAGCTGAATGAGCAGCATTACAAATCCCTTGAGAACTCTGGTGATGGTTCATGCTATGGTATCAAGCACAACAGCATTCTCAATGATTTAAAATATTTTAATGTTGCAGATAATGTTGTCGTTGATATAATGCACGACCTGCTTGAAGGTGTAGCACAGTATGAAATCAAGCTACTTTTAGACTACCTCTCTCAAAATTTCATTACCAGTGAACACATCCTACTGAGAATTTATGGGTATAGCTATGGATACTTGGACCGCAAGAACAGGCCAACAAAGATCAATATGCAGGGTAATCGGCTTGGTCTTAATGCTAGTCAAACTATGTGTCTTTTGAGAAACATTCCACTCATATTTGGGAGTGTTGTTCCAGATAAAGATAAACATTGGAGTCTTCTACTCCTTCTGCTTGATATTTCTAGCATAGTCTTTTCACCTAACATTTCTGAGGGTATGACTGTCTATTTGGGGTCTTTGATCGCAGAGCATCACAAATTATTTAAGGAAGTCTACCCTAGTCAGAATTTGCTCCCTAAACACCACCTAATGGTCCATTATCCAGGTGTGATTAGAAAAATTGGTCCTTTAGTCCATGTATGGACCATGTGATACGAGGCCAAACACCGTTTTTTTAAAACTAGCATTAAAAATTTCAAAAATTTGACAAAGTCTTTAGCAGTAAAGCATCAGTTAGCTACAGCCTATCATTGGGAGTCACTTACGTCACTTAAAGGTATCGAATCGGGTCCAGTGAAAACTGAAATCTTAAATGAGTTTGACTATGAGGAACTGGTCTGTGCACATTTCCAAATCGACAAGTCCACTACTGTTTGTTCTACTGTGTGGGTAAGATGTGATGGGGTTGATTACCATTGTGGATCTATTGTTTGTGTTGATGTGGAGGATGAAATGCCGTTGTTTGGTAAAATTGTGTCAATAATTTTACAAAAACACGACATACATTTCATTTTGATGGATACTGAGACTGTTTATGTCGAGCACCTTCATGCTTTTGAGGTTAAAGAACTTAATCATTTTTATATTGTTAAAAAAGATGATTTGCAACATTACAAACCGTTTGATCTTCAGATGTCCTATGGCTGTGATTTGATGTTTTATATTGTGCCTGACTGTTGCATTTTGTAATGAGCTGAATGTTTCACTGTTTAATAAATAAATGTGGTACATTTTTACATTAAGTGTTTTTGTTTTTGTTCAGCAATTCTAAAACATACTGTATATAGCACCACAAGTAGTATTCCTTTACTCTTCTAGAGATTAAAACAAGAAGCATTATTTGGCAACAAAGTAATGTAATATAAATGCAATCATCACTATACTAGTGTCAGTTTAACACTGGGCTTAAGTTAAATAGCAACACTTTTGGAGTTGAGTTTTCAAGAAAGAATTAAGTCCTCTGGTGTTAAAAATACTCCAATATGGTGTTTCTGCTTAACTCTCACAGTGTAAAATGTTAACACCTTGTTAGTGTTGTAACTTCTAACACTTACAAAAATGTTAATTTAACACTTTTGTGGTGGTCCCCATATATACACCCATATAGTGTTAAATTTAAATCTATCAGTGTTGAAATCCCGATTTCAAATTTGCTGTGTAAAGACACGTTATATAGTGCAGAAGATGGGATTCCCTGGTCTACCTGCATGTGAACGACTGGTGTGTGTGTGTGTGTGTGTGTGTGTGTGAGAGAGTAGTATTGTGTCAATATATGTTTGCTTTGACAACACTACT
>NW_027468881.1:30328688-30331188 GCF_046254945.1 Alosa pseudoharengus | reverse complement strand
CTGGTCTTTTTTTTCCCGTTAATCATCTCCTATATACAACTGATACTTATACCTGTCACAGAATCACAGAAATACAAAAACACAACAGCGTATCATCCACGTACAAATAACTTTTATGCAGTGATGTCGTTCTGTATTTTTCTAAAATTGTAATTCAATGTTGCTTTATCAGCATGGGCTATCCTGACACATATTTCTGTGTCCTCTCTTACACACAGACACAACAAACAGCCACACATACACATGCAGACATATACAAAAGCACACACACATAGGGCTATATCTTGCACTTTAGCGCAATTGACTTCGCGCAAATCGCTTTGTGGGGGGATCTTGGGCGCTGTTTCTATTTTACCGGTGGGATCATGACTGTTGCGCCCGACGCAAATCTAAAATGGGGTGGTCTGAAGTAGCTACATTAATCATGGGTGTGGTTTGGGCGTAACGTGCAATAAACCAATCAGAGCGTCATCTCACATTCCCTTTAACAACAGGCACGCTTGTTCCATAGCGGATTGCTATTATGATGGCGGAATTGCCAGGCGCAGCCAGGAACGGTTCACAGCGCTATAGACAGTTGGGAACAGTTTGCTATTGATTTTTCCTCTTGACAAAATGTAATACAGAAATGTCACTTTCCGATGTTTTGGGATCACTCTCACTGAATCACGAGGTTATGAATGCATGGTGATATTTTTGCAATGTAATCTACCTCACTATAGAGGTAGATTACAGGTCCTCTAATATCCTAATATACAGGTCCTCTAATATTTCCTAATTTATGTCATAAACACATCCGTGATTCATGGAAATGTACGCTAGATTTATACCTATTTTTTCACATCGGACACCACACTGATTTCCCTCGTGTAGCAATATTTGCCCTTGTAATTATGTATGGTTTGGAGAAATGGGAACTGCGTCGTATAGATGAGAGGAGCAAAGTGCATTGCGCAACACAGGCGCCCAAGCAAGCGCTCCTGCAGGTGTAAGCTACAGCTGTACCTTACCATCAGGCAACAGAAACAGTTTCTAATTTGACCTTTCCAACTCTGCACAGTATCCCATTAACTGCATGACAATAGGCTATTTACAATATTTTATGTAAAGTAGAGTTTGTAAACACGGTATCATCAACTTAATGCACGCACAACTTTAGTTTGAGCAGGAGAGAGAATAACAATGAATGGACGCAGCAACTACAGAAATTGTAGCCAAGGCTACTTGCTGCTTACTTTTACTGTCTATGGTTGCTGGTTAACAGCATATAATAAGCTTATTTAAGCGAATTCACAAACTCAAGACTTCAAGGCCATCATGGATATAAAACGTTTTTTGAAAACAACGAAAGGATGGAGGGAACACAGCAAAGTTTGGAGTTATTTCAGATGGGCTACAACAAGGTAGGCAAAATTGTGGTGCTTGTCAAAACCTTGAATAATGCTTATAGGCTGATTTTAAAGCGCACACGATGTTTAAAGCCATACACAACGGTAAATTGAAACAAAACTAAAGGTAACTTTAGCCTTTATAGGGCTGTATAAAGTTGTCCAAATTAATAGGTTGTAATTAGGCGTTGTTGTTGTAAAGATATTGCATGTAGATGTTCTATATAGGCTACTAAATGTTTAGTTGACCAATGCACGAACAAAACCAGGAAATGGACAAATATTATCATGGCTTTGAATGTTTCCATCTTTGCACAGGGTGTCTGTAGATCGGTGTGCATAGCATTAATTTCTGCAGGCCTGTGGCCATGCATGTGCCCTTAAAATAGCATCTGAATTTGCACCACTGACTTTAGACCATGAGGTTCCTGGTCTGTGGCGGAATTGTTTTCTGAAACTGCAAAATATCAACAGGGACCGTTTGCGCCGGAACACGGCCCCTCTTTTCGTTGAAACGCCCCCTTGGGCGCACATGTACCTGTGGAGGGAAAATTCCAATATGCGCTGACTGCAAAATAGGAAAGACAAATGCGCGAGTATACAAAGTCAATTGTGCTGGTGTGCACGATAGAGCCCGTAGAGGCATACAGGCACACACACACACGCACACAAAGTCTCACACATGCTGTTCTATCTCTCCTTTTCTCGTCCTCTGAAACAGGACGTAGCCCTGGGTGCATTTCCTGTCCGCTGGCTTGTGGGCGGCCGTGTGCAGTGTGGGGTCCTCTTGTCATGGACTGGGATGAGCGCTTCTACATTGATTCCATCTCTTTGATCTCCTGAATAACCGGCAATCGATTTGGCATGAGAGCCTGGCCTCTGAGTTCAATGTGTGTGTGAGAGAGTACACACACACACACACACACACACACACACAGTTGCATTTGTAGTTAAAAATGCTCTTTTACAAACAGGAACCAGGACGAGGGTGTAGACAGAGAAAAGAAAGTTGCAATGTGTGTTTCAGTTTATGCAGGCATGCTGTCTGTTTCCATGGGAGAGAAAGATTGAAACAGAAAGAGAGAGAGAGAGAGAGAGAGAGAGAGAGAGAG
>NW_027468881.1:30321188-30323688 GCF_046254945.1 Alosa pseudoharengus | reverse complement strand
ACATTATAATACATTGGATTAAGTACAGACATTAGGTCAGGTATTGTGGCAAGGTGTCCGACTCACTGTCCCTCATGTCATGGCAAGCTGCAACATATTTTGCAGCTAGCAGAGCAGTCAGTCCTTCTCCTAGCAGGTGGGCCAATTTATCAGTCTTTAAGGGAGCGCAAATTTGGACTTTTATTTGAGAATTGTAAAAAATATCCTTTTCTAATCTGTTCAAACTTTGGACAGTGTAGGAGAAAGTACATCTCTGTCTTAACCTCACCAGTCGTACAGTGACCACAGAGAAAGTGCTCTTTGGGAAGCCATACTTTTTTGTACCGGCCTTTTTCTATGGCAAGGCTGTGGTCACTTAGCCTGTACTTGGTAAGAATCTGTCTCTGCTTTGTATCTCTGACGGTGGAGAGGTACTCTGCCAATTCATAATCTCGTTTTAGTGACAAGTAACATTCTAATTTGGATTGTGATTTCGTTTGATCATCCCAATGTTCCAGATATTTTTTCTTACTTTGATTCATAATTTGTTTTACTTTGATTTTGAAAAGCAGTGCTGGTCTGAGATCGATGGGTTAGTAGTTAACTTCAGAGCCAACTGACAGAGGGAACTGGTTTCAGGGCTGACCTCTTGGCTTTTGATTGCTTGAAACTTTATGGAATTTTCTGCGCTAGATTTCAGATGTATCCAGAATTTTAATGACCTTTTTTGTACATTTAAAGATAATGGGAATCTGCCTAATTCTGCCCTGCATGCATTTGTGGGTGTTTTCTCTCTTTCTCTACTATAACTGCCTCAACTCTCTCTCTCTCTCTCTCCCCTACAAATGCCTCTACTCTCTCTCCTCCCTATAACTGCCTCTACTCTCTTTCTCTCTCCACACCTCTTCCTTTCTCTCTTTTCCTCTGCTTTGGTCTCTTGGTGTTGGTTGCGGGGGGCTACATTGTAGTTTTTTAAGGTGTTTTGATCCATACAAAGAATCAATAAAAGGGCTTTTAAAAGTCAAGTCTCTTTTGGTCTCTTTCCCCTTTTCTCTCTCCATCCCCCTCTTTTGGTCTCTTTCCCCCTTTTTCTCTCTCTCCCTCTGTTTTGGTCTCTTTGTCCATCACTCCATCTTTCCTTCTCTAACTCTATCTTTTATGCTCTCCCTACATTCTTGAATGTCCCCTGGGGATCAATAAAGTATCTATCTATCTATCTATCTATCTATCTATCTATCTATCTATCTATCTATCTATCATTCCACTATGTCTCTCCTTACTTTCCTCCCTCTCCACTCCATTTTTCTCTTCCCCAATTTCTCTGTCTCTCTCCTTCCCTCTCTCCATCCACTTCTCTCCTTCCTCCCTCCCTCCATCTCTCCGTCTCTCCGCTGCTGTGCAGATGTTCTGAGTGAATGGCCTCAGACGGGTGAAGTTTCCACAGCTCAGAGGCTTTAACCCTGTCCATGTGTTAACATGTGTGTGTGTGTGTGTGTGTGTGTGAGAGAGAGAGAATATGTGTGTGTGTGTGTGTGTGTGTGTGTGTGTGAGAGAGAGAGAGATAATTATGTGTGTGTGTGTGTGTGTGTGTGAGAGAGAGAGAGAGAATATGTGTGTGTGTGTGTGTGTGTGTGTATGTGCATGTGGGAATGTGTGTGTGTGTGTGTGTGTGTGTGTGTTTCTGCATGTGGGAATCTGTGTGTGTGTGTGTGTGTTTACACAGATCTGTATCTGCCTCTCTTCAATAACTCTTTACTTTATCGAGACAGAGTTGGGGCACTGTTTGTCCATCCAGCTTGCACTCGCTTGCTCTCCCCTATCTCTCATACACACACACAAACACACACACACACACACACACACACACACACACACACACACACACACACACACACACACACACACACACACACATACACACACACACGCTCCCTTTAATTCCCTGTACAAGTACAACATCTATTGTCAGTTACATTAAAAAGTCATTTGGCGGAGCAGACCCTGGAGCGGCCGCAGCTGCCAGCGCAATCTTGCCCGGGCTTGATTGAATTCCTCTGGATGTTGTCTGCTACAGCGGAGGGCCTGCAGCACCGTGGGGCCGGGCAGAGAAGGATGGCCCCATAATGCTCTCGACATGAGAGAGAGAGAGAGAGAGAGAGATTGAGAGAGAGAGATAGAGATAGAGGATGACAGAGAGGGATTGAGGGTGTGTAGTGGTTAGAGATGGAAAGAGAGAGAAAGAAAGAGAGAAAGAGAGAGAGAGAGAGTCTTGGGGAAGGGGGGATGAGGGATCTGTTCTCTCTCAAACTCTGTGGAAACAGAGCTCAATGATAGGGTCCTTAGAAACCTCCAACCAGGCAACAACAAACCCTCCATCATACACCAAAGCCATTAGCATTGCAAATGAACACATAGTGTTTGTGTGACTCCGTGGGTGTACCTTGGCCATGGAAAAACCCCATCCACGCAACCTCCACACAGGCATGTTGATGACCTGTGCACCCTCTCTCTTCTCGGTGTG
>NW_027468881.1:30311188-30313688 GCF_046254945.1 Alosa pseudoharengus | reverse complement strand
CTTTACCCTGAATTCTATCAACTCTTAAGTTAACCCTTCATGACTTAACCCTAGATGTGAATACAGGCTCCTTACAACGAAGGAAAAAGCAGAAGAGAGCAAAGGGGGATACAAGCAAATCATGGATGTGTTTCAAGCTTTCTTCTTTCACTTTCATTAGTTCTATGCTATCTATGCTATATGTTTCATCTGTGTATGTATTCTATTCATGTATGTTATTTTCCTTTACTGCCAATTGATTTGCTTAAACTGGAGAGCACTTTGAAATAATTCCTATTAATGTGAGATATGTGAGTTTATTTGACTTGACTATTACAAGCTGTTGTGGATAAAAGCATCTGCTCAACGCCTGTATGTAATATCATAATGTGAATAGGGAAGTGTTGTTGGTGGGGGGGGGGGGGTAGGGGTGAGAAGAGCGGAGGGACAGGTGGCTGGGCGACTGCAAGGGGTTATGTGAGCGTCCTACATCTTGTTCTGTCCTGTCTTGTCCGGTGTTGTATGCCTGGTAGACGTCCCGCTCCACAAGCCCTCGCGTGCGGATCGCCTGCTCCTTAGTAGAGCCGAGGAGGTTTTTAATAGATCGCCAGCGTCTCTGGTTACCCAAGACGCGCGGCATCGCCTTCAGTTCACACCACACGCATGTGCTTGTCCAGAACTCAAACACACAAGCACAAGTGCATGCACGCACACATGCACATACAGTACACACACACACACACACACACACACACACACACACACACAGACACACAGACACACAGACACACACACACACACACACACACACACACACACACACACACACACACACACACACACACACACACACACACACACACAATCAATGACTCCCTGACCAAGGGACCCTCACACCATACACTCATCCATGCACATCCAGGACATAGCCATTTGCTTATTGTGACTCTTCTAATCGATGGCATTCCACATGTTTGCACATAGTGTGTGTGTGTGTGTGTGTTCATGTGTGTGTGTGTGTGTGTGTGTGTGTGTGTGTGTGTGCGTGTGTTCATGTGTCCGTGTGTCCGTGTATGTAATACATGTGTTTGTGTGTTTGTGTGTGTGTATCTGCAACACAGCCGTGGGCATCAGGGGACAGCTGGCAAAACAATAACAAGCGGATAATAACAGCCCCGAATAATGGGGATGACGTGATGCCTTAAGCATCTGAGCATCGCCCCTCCCGGACACCCCCCCCCCCCCTATTTAAAATCATTTTCCAGACACCCCTCCTTTCTCATTCTCTCTCTCTCTCTCATCTCTCTCTCTGTGTCTCTGTCTCACTCCTCTCTCCCCCGCTGTTAATCATATTAGTTGGAACCCCCTTGCATTTAAATCCATAACTGCTGCGTGTTTTAATCTGAGCACAATCTCGTTATCACTTCTGCTGTAATCTAAGCCATCTGCTGGGCGTGTGTGTGTGTGCGTGTGCATTTGCGTGTGTATGTGTTTGGGGGAGGGTGCACTTATCAGGCTTCAGGGTTTGTGTCTGGGGAAGTTATTTATGTGAAAGCATGTCTGGAGTTCAGTTCTTTATTACAGATAGAAACAGAGAGAAAGAGAGAGAGGGAGAAAAAAAAAGTGAAAGAGAAGGGATAATTCTTTCCATCCACACTCGACCCATCAGATAGAAGCTCTGAAGCGATCTCTCCTCTCTCTCTCTCTCTATCTCTCTCTCTCTCCCTCTCTCTCTCTCAGCAGAGTGCCATGGGGAGTTGAATCTGTCCAGAAGTAAATGTTTGCTCCTCTGGGCCGGTTAAATGTCCCTGATTGGCTGCTTTTCACACAAAATGACTGACCTCGATGGCCAGGGCTTCACACATACTGTACAATCCTGGCACAGACACCCAGGGGGAAGTCCCGTGGCACCACCCCCTGATACACACACACATACACGCACACATACAGAATGCCTGTGTGTGTGTGTGTGTGTGTGTGTGTGTGTGTGTGTGTGTGTGTGTGTGTGTGTGTGTGTGTGTGGGTGCGCGGGCAGAAGTGGAGAGAGAGGGCGATAAGCCCCCATTCAGATCTCTTAATGACTTTAGTCCTGGCATGTGTAATTAATAGGTGGTCTTTAAGCGTGCACACACACACACAGCCACACACACACACACACACACACACACACACACACACAGCCACACACACACACACACACACACACACACACACACACACACACACATACACACACACACACACACACACACACTCATTTGTGTCCCCCCACTCCACTGCCCATATCCGCTTTCAAGCAATCCGCTCAAGCCGTGAACGGGACATCCATCTGCCTAAGCTGTTGGTCCGTTGGTCTCTCTCTCTCTCTCTCTTCCTCTCTGTCTCTCTGTCTCTCTCTCTCTCTCTCTTTCTCTCTCTGTCTCTCTCTCTCTCTCTCTCCCTATCTTCTCTTCTAGCTCACTGCCATCCTTGCCACCAGCCCACTCACTCAAGAGTATAGCAGGGCAGGGCAGGTGGGGTA
>NW_027468881.1:30303688-30308688 GCF_046254945.1 Alosa pseudoharengus | reverse complement strand
ATGAAGCTGTTGGTGAGTCTGGTGGTGCGGGAGCGCAGGCTTCTGTACCTCTTCCCAGAGGGCAGTAGATCAAACAAATTGTGAAGATTGTCTAGTTACCAAAATCAAAGATTGTCTAGTTACCAAGATCAATCATAAAAGACATCGCCAATGGAACGAAATGGCACTAATTCCGGACTCCTAAATATGCGTATTAAAACATAAACTTTTCTCTAAATAAGCAATAAGAGAATATAAATATAATTTTGTGTACTATTTTATTGTCTTTGGTTTGTCTGTGATGCCAATGAAACACTCTTTTGGACACAATAAATCATTTAATTGTGCTAGCTAACGTTAGTACAGTAAATGGGAAGTGAATGAGAACAGCTAGTGATGTTTGCTAGCTAGGTAGCAGCTAAGGACTTCGGGTTTAACTTGTATATTGTTGCAAACTAACCTGAAATAACTTACGTTCAGCAACTTTGTGGTAGTCTACTAGTTCTAGCAAAAATATGTTAGGTTAGTTTATCAACCGTCTCTGGGTCTAAAGCCTTTGAGAACAGGTGGCTGTGCACAAGAGCTTTGCTGAGATCACAAAGTGATTTTTCTCTTTATTTATTCCATTGGAAATGAAATAATTTCAATGTCAGAATGTGAAGATCATGTGGCTTGTAGAAAATGGGTTCATTACTTACATCGCTGAATGTCGGACTAAGGGATTGGTCATAATCCGAGGTAATGTTTATTTTTCCCATAGCAATACAAAGACACTGAACCTCCCGCTAGAGTCCTAAAAGAGCATGACAGTTTACCCTGTTATGAATCGTCTTGCTTTATCAACCGTCTTTGGTACTGCAGGTAGGAGTTCCTTTTTCCCCTGGCCTGAATGTGGCCCCTGTGTTACCGCTTGGTTGTCCTGGCGATGACCCCCTGGTGCCCCCAGCTCCTCTGGCCACTCTCAGAGCTGGTCCCTGCCCTGCTGCCCAGACTCAGAAATAGATCTGTCAGATTTCACAGCCTGGCGTGGCTGTCCCACCCCTGACCATACACACACATACACACACACATACACACACACACACACACACACACACACACACACACACATACACACACACACACACACACGCACACACGCACACACGCACACACGCACGCACACACACACACGCACGCACACACACACACACACACACACACACACACACACACACACACACACACACACACACACACACACACACACACACACACACACACACACACACACATATTATCTCACTCACCCTTCGGCACGCATGCACAAGCACAAATACACTCACCCTCGTACTGACCCTCTCTCGCATCTCTCTCATCTCTCTTACACACACTAACTTACTCGCTCAATTTCTCTGACACACAAGCATATACATATTCTCTCTCTCTCTCTCTCTTTCTCTCTCTCTCACACACACACACACACACACACACACACACACACACACACACACACACACACACACACACACACACACACACACACACACACAGGGCTCTCTGTCCCTCTGGCCCTGGGTGTTTACTCTGTGCTGTACCACAAGTGCGGCCCCACCCTGGTCCTTCACCTCTGCCTGCCCAACACCAACAACATCTGCCCCTCTGCTCCGCCTCTCCCAGCACACACATCCACCTGTGTCCAGCTGTCTCTCTCTCCCCGTGACTAAACACACACACACACACACACACACACACACACACACACACACGTCCACCTGTGTCCAGCTCTCTCTCTCTCCCCGTGACCCGTGACTACACACACACACACACACACACACACACACACACACACACACACACACACACACATCCACCTGTGTCCAGCTCTCTCTCTCTCCCCGTGACTACACACACACACACACACACACACACACACAGACACACACACACACACACACACATACACACACACACACACACACATCCACCTGTGTCCAGCTGTCTCTCTCTCCCCGTGACTACACACACACACACACACACACACACACACACACACACACACACACACACACACACACGTCCACCTGTGTCCAGCTCTCTCTCTCTCCCTGTGACTACACACACACACACACACACACCAAGGCCGTAGCCATGATGTCAACATTGGGGGGGACCAAATCTGTGGTGCGGTGTGAATTTCAATAACAGAATTTCAATACATTTCCTGCCATGCAAAAATATTATTAAAATCACAAACAAGTCATTAGTTAAGTCAGTCAATTAGGATATACCAAACTTTTTACGGACATAGGCACGGATGGATTATGAACCCCTGGGCATAGATGCAAAAAACCCTCCTCTGTTAAGATAGGGGGGCCCGGGGGCATACTTCCCCTGAAGACTTAAAAAAAATGACCCTTTATATTATGACGACTTGTGAGATTTGTATTTGTGGAAATAGAAGATAAGGGCGGAGAAGCAACTTCACACCTTCTTAGGCTTCAGGGGGGGCCCCCTAAGCTTTTGGGCCCATGCAGTAGGTCCATTCAATAATCCATCCCTGGATATAGACCTATGGTATGACTCCATTTGTCTCCAAAATGTATATTTTAAAAGAAAATACAAACTAGAGTATATCTTTGATAACCTCTATATTACACTGAATGCTTACTCATAGGTTTGGACCTATAGCCCAATCATATTTTGTATTTTGATTTTATTATTCTGGAGGCTAATTACACAATTTTAAGGTAGTTTGAAAGGGATGGGATTCAAGATAGGCTACTAAGACAGGTCCCTCTTCTGTCTGACTCACCTCAAGTTACCCTATGCATTATTGGCTGGTTTCTGACAGAAATTACATTTTGTGTTAACATGTAGAAATACATCTTTTATTTGGTGAATGGAGGAGGAAATTCCTTTCTTTGGTTATTGTCCGCGATTCTCATTAACTGTAGGCCATCACCGCCATTGTAAAAGTTTTTTCAACTTTTGTGCCGTCGCCACTCGCCACAATTGAATGCCTGCATGGATGCGCGATTGAGTGCGCATCTAAATGTAACATGCAAGATGCAACAACCATTTCTAAGAGTCTTATAAACCGGTTCATTTCTAACATTACTACTAGCATATGAATGCATTATTTATGTTGTAAGACATGTGAAAGAAATGAATGACACAGGCACGCACAAATTCAAATAAAAGGACACTACGTTTCACTTTCGCTATTGCGAGAAAATAGGCTACAATATGGAAAATGCTTCAAAGTTCCCTTTGAGTCTGATCAGCTTAAAAAATGAATGGGGTTTTCTTAGACAGTGCTACACCTTTTCAACAAGTTTTGTGAGAATTGTACCGGTATCTTTTGCGATATTGTTGACAGCCCGCACCGCAGTAGGGTGCAGGAAGCTTTTGATAGCGCAGGCCTCAAACGATAAACGCAAAACCTCCAGGACAAACCACTCACAGTGTAGGCTACTCGCTCTGAAACCATCAATAGGTCACTAATTTGTGCGTTATTTACGTTTGATTGCATTTAAGATGGTGGGACTTGTTGGTTTCCTGTAGTAGCCTATAGCGTTTTTTTATTTATTTATTTTTCTATGTCCGAATATTGGGGGGGACATTTTGGACACGTCCCCCCCAAAGTCTATGGTGACTACGGCCCTGACACACACACACACACACACACACACACACACACACACACGTCCACCTGTGTCCAGCTCTCTCTCTCTCCCTGTGACTACTTTTTATTTCATCCCACCTCTTCCACTGCCCCTGCCCTGCCACTGTGAACTCAGACAACACACGCACGCACGCATTCACTCTCCAGGTCACTTTTTTACTTTCCAACGTTCCTCTCCACCTGGCCACTTTCTCTCTCTCTGTCACTCTCTCTTTTTCTTCTCCTCCCCTCAACATGTTCTTCCACTCCATCTCCGTTTCAACCTTTCTCTCTCTCTTTGTTTCACTGTCTGTCTTTCCCTATTCCAGCACCTCTCCTCAACACTCTATTCCAGCACCTCTCCTCAACACTCTATTCCAGCACCTCTCCTCAACACTCTATTCCAGTCCCTCTCCTCAACACTCTATTCCAGTCCCTCTCCTCAACACTCTATTCCAGCACCTCTCCTCAACACTCTATTCCAGTCCCTCTCCTCAACACTCTATTCCAGCACCTCTCCTCAACACTCTATTCCAGCACCTCTCCTCAACACTCTATTCCAGTCCCTCTCCTCAACACTCTATTCCAGCACCTCTCCTCAACACTCTATTCCAGCACCTCTCCTCAACACTCTATTCCAGCACCTCTCCTCAACACTCTATTCCAGCACCTCTCCTCAACACTCTATTCCAGCACCTCTCCTCAACACTCTATTCCAGTCCCTCTCCTCAACACTCTATTCCAGCACCTCTCCTCAACACTCTATTCCAGTCCCTCTCCTCAACACTCTATTCCAGTCCCTCTCCTCAACACTCTATTCCAGCACCTCTCCTCAACACTCTCCCTCTCCTCAACACTCTATTCCAGCACCTCTCCTCAACACTCTCCCTCTCCTCAACACTCTATTCCAGCACCTCTCCTCAACACTCTCCCTCTCCTCAACACTCTATTCCAGTCTCTCCCTGTCACTTCATCTCGCTTTTCACCGTCCCCCTTCAGTACCTGTCTGTCCACATCACTGTCTGTCCTCTGTTTCTGTGCTTCCTCTCTTTCTTTCTTTTTCTCTATTTCTTTCTTTCTTTCTTTCTTTCTTTCTTTCTTTCTTTCTTTCTGTCTTTCACTTTGCCTCAGTCTTCCACTTATCATACCTGTCACTGTGATATGCTTCTACCCATTTCAAATCCTGTTTTTTTTCTCCACTTTTAATGCCCATGATCTGTTCTCTCTATTCCTGTTCTACCCTTTTGCTTTTTCCTCTTATGTGTCACACACACACACACACACACACACACACACACACACACACACACACACACTGTTGTCTCCTTACTCTCCCTCCCCAGGTGAGCTCCACACGAGACGCCTTGCCTCTCCT
>NW_027468881.1:30291188-30296188 GCF_046254945.1 Alosa pseudoharengus | reverse complement strand
AAAATTGGGTAATATTTTACTCGGTACAAACTTCAGTAACGCGCGTTACAATGCATTTAACCCGAAATTAAGTGGTGTTTTGTTTTGATATTTGCAAACACCACGCGAGAACAACAGAGGAGAAAAAATCAGCGCAAAATAGTAGAACGTTATCTCCTGATACTGGTTGAATATGACTGCTGCAGCAGACTCGCAGGCGGACTCTATTTGCGGGATGGACATAAGCCTACGCTCATTATTTTCAGCTTGTCAGAGACAAGGCTATGAAGAACATAATAGTTAGTGCACTTTGTGTGCGAAACCGAAAGATCTCTCTATGCCTCGCGAAATAGCACAAGTAAATTAATGAAACATCTAAAGTAGTGCCACGCTAATCTTTTTTATTCCTGATAAAACACAAACGATGCTGTTGTGCATGTCAGCTTTGTGCTGTGAACTTGAATTGAAGAGAATAAAGGGATAGAAATGCAGAAAAAGATTGTGTAGCCTGGCAGTGCCACCACGCGCATCACACACTTTGCGTTGGGCACCAAAGGATAGAGGGGGCACCCAAATGTAACCAATGAATAGTAGCTTTATTGCAAACTGTGTTTCACTCTTCTTCAATAACGTTTACAATGTCAAAATGCACTAACACGATGTTACATGCAAGTTTGATACCTTTTGGGTTCTCTCAATCACCACGTAGTACTAGAATTGGTGGGTCTTCAATCATTCGTTTTCCAAGCATTTAGGCTACATGAAGCACATGATATGCTGAGTCGACTGAAACGCATTCCATTCAGATAGCTAGATGGATACCAGGCTCATAATTCACTTGTATTCGCAAAACGAAATGTGAAGCAACATGTCATTGCATACTTCCATTTCCAAAGCAATGAAGGTTGCTTAAAACAACTTAACATTGTGCATATTATTGTTAATATTGTGCTATCAATGTAACT
Organism: Alosa pseudoharengus; assembly: GCF_046254945.1. Lineage (NCBI taxonomy): Eukaryota > Metazoa > Chordata > Actinopteri > Clupeiformes > Clupeidae > Alosa > Alosa pseudoharengus. The sequence continues at coordinate 30,295,244 of NW_027468881.1, read as the reverse complement.
CAAACAAATAAGGCTTGTAAACAAGAGCTGGCAAAAGGGCATTATGACAACGTAAAGATCAATGCTCTTAAAGTGACAGTGCACCATTTATAGGTAAAACAGCATTTCTTCAGAAATTAATGTTTAAAAACACACAGGTGTTTGAGTGTTTGAGTTATCATTTAAATGTCACTCACTCAAAGCCACTCACTTAGGGCACCGAAATGGCCAGCAGGCCACCACCTTGACATGTCTTTATTAAAGGAACCGTATATGTAAAAAATGTATTTCAATTAATCATAAAATTGCCCTGATATGTCACTAGACATTAAGAAATCATGTTCATTTCAAATACTTATATCACTGACAACAGTAGTCTGGCCAGGATATTGTCATTTAAAAAGTGAAGTTGCAGCCCTCAACTGATGTTGATGTTGTCATGTTGTGTTTTGGCCTAATGTGCCACCCTCCACCTATCTACTAATCACAAAGTCAGTAGTGTTTCGTCATCCGGTTGCCAACTTTGCCAGTCAGAGGGGAGGGGAAGGGGATACACCGCTCTACAGTAATTTGAAAGTGATTGTAGTAACAGTTTTGGCCACAATCTTACATACGGTTCCTTTAAGCTTTGATTTACAATATAGTAGGCTCTCTATTGATTTTAATGAGTAGGCCTAGGCCTTAAAGTTACAGTATTTCTATCACAATTTACCAGACTTTGACCTTTTGTCGGTTTTTAACAAAATTCTGACTATGATTGTTCCTTGTATTGCATCATGAGCACTGCGCCTATTGCATTCTACTGTTGTTAGCCTTAAGCCTAGCTCAGTCATTATGCTAAACCACATCTCCCTCCATTGGAAGAGCAAGCTGCATTGAGCGTAATAAACTGCATTTAGAATGGCAAATCCATATTTCTAGATATTTTGGTGGAAGTAACTTAAAAGTAATGCAATAGTAGTGTAATGCCTTACAATTCAGAGACAGTAATATTATAATGTAACAAATTACTTTGAAATGACAGTAATAAGTAATACATAATACATTATGATTTTGAAGTAACTTGCCCAACACTGGTGCTCAGGCACAGTCATAGTATGTCACACACACACACACACACACACACACACACACACACACACACACACACACACACACACACACACACACACACACACACACACACACACACACACACACACTTACACACACACACATGCAGAAACACACATGTATGACACATGCACACTCGCGCTCACACCCATACTGACACTCACATCCATCTACACATGCTCTCACGCACACACACACACACACACACACACACACACACACACACACACACACACACACACACACACACAAAGAGTGTCATCCATTGTGACTGGCGTCTGACTAATGAGAAGGGGACTGCTTCCCGTAAAGCAAAAAAGAAGTGGAGTGTGTTTTCGTAACGCTGCCGTAAAGCTCTCTCCCTCTCTCTCTCTCTCCCTTTCTCTCTCTCTCTCTCTCTCTCTCTCTCTCTCTCTCTCTCTCTCTCTCTCTCTCTTTCTTGGGCCAGGCTCACAAATGCCTTTTCCAGGCCCACAACAACGTCTTCCAGGTACAATAACTCTCAGGCCTCATTGCGCTGACAAAGGAGACACACGTGATGATGCGCCTGGCCCTGGTCAACACAAACACACTCACAGTGAGAGAGGAGAGAGAGAGAGAGAGAGAGACACTCACAGTGAGAGAGGAGAGAGAGAGAGACACTCACAGTGAGAGAGGAGAGAGAGAGAGAGACACTCACAGTGAGAGAGGAGAGAGAGAGAGAGAGAGAGAGATACTCACAGTGAGAGAGGAGAGAGAGAGAGAGACACTCACAGTGAGAGAGGAGAGAGAGAGAGAGAGAGAAAGAGAGAGACACTCACAGTGAGATAGGAGAGAGAGAGAGAGAGAGAGATAGAGACACTCACAGTGACGGAGGGAGACAGAGGGAGAGATGAGAGAGGAAGCGAGAGGTGAGAGAGAGAGAGAGAGAGAGAGAGAAAGAGAGACACTCACAGTGAGAGAGGAAGACAGAGGGAGAGATGAGAGAGAGAGAGGGTGAGAGAGAGAGAGAGATCCGTTATTTGGCGAAGGGGCAGTCAGGTTTGCGTTTTCCACTAAGGGACGATCCAGTTGTCAGCCCCTCCCTGTGCTAATTTCAGTTTTGATTCAGACAGATATTACCCACAGACACCCACACACACAGCTGGGGGACTAGGGGACTGGAGCAAGTCAGACACAAACACACATACACACACACACAGAAACACACACACACACACACACACACACACACACGTATACACACACACACACACACACACACACACACACACACACACACACACACACACACACACACACTCTCTCTCTCTCTCTCTCCTCTCTCACTGTGAGTGTCTCTCTCTCTCTCTCTCCTCTCTCACTGTGAGTATCTCTCTCTCTCTCTCTCCTCTCTCACTGTGAGTGTCTCTCTCTCTCTCTCTCCTCTCTCACTGTCACACACACACACACACACACACACACACACACACACACACACACACACACACGTATACACACACAGAGAAAAGTAACTTGCTGCCAGCTGAGTCACGTTTTAATAGGCAGGAAAGCGACTGCAGCTCACACTTACATAACAACCCCTCATCCCCCTTAACCCCCCCCCTCCACCCCCCAAATTCCTGTCTTCATATTACCATCATTAGAGGCTCGTTTCCCCGGCAGAGGCGCGCTAAACAAGGCCAAGCAAAGCAGAGGCCTCCTGCCTGGCCAGTCCGTCCTGGAGCCCTGGACCTCCGAGGCTTTGTTAGCGTCTTAACTCTGTGCTCTCTCCCCCCGCCTGCACACGCACGGCAGCCTGCTGCTGCTCACACTGCTGCTCTTGTTTGTGTGTGTGTGTGTGTGTGTGTGTGTGTGTGTGAGGGGGTGAGGGGGTGGGATTGGGGGGTGGATGTGTGTGCAGGGGAATGAGATTGAGGTTGATATGTGTTTATGTTTTGTAAAGTGTGTTAATGTGGAGAAAACTCGGTCATTCTGTGCGTGTTTGAGTGTGTGTGTGTGTGTGTGTGTGTGTGTGTGTGTGTGTGCGTATTGCATGTGTGTTTGTGTATGTGTGTGCGTGCATGTCTGTGTGTATGAGAGAGCGAGAGAGGGGGAGAGAGAGAGAGAGAGAGAGAGAGAGAGAGAGAGAGAGAGAGAGAGCTTAAGCGCTTGAGTTGTGTGTAAGGGGTTAAGTCTCTGAGAGTAGAGGGAGTCTACATCCTGGCACGCTCCAGTTTACACAGATGGAGCGGCTCTCTGGATAAACCACAAAAAATTCCTCCCACTGTCCAAGTTAGCACTTCTCTTTGGGAGGACATGCCCCCCTCCCTCCCTGCCCCCCTCCCTGCCTAACTCCTGTTGCTCCCCCCTCACTACAGAACAGGCAGACCAGAGCAATCGAGCCAATGAAATATCCCTGAGAGGGATGAGCCAACCACCCACTTCCCTGTTGTATACTGTGAGACAGGCAGGCCACAGTAATGGAGCCAAGACACTTTTCCATTAGTAGGGAGGATCTTCATGAACAAACTGTCAAAATAGATCAGAATAAGGCACAGGCACAGTCAGAGAGGAATACATTAATTACATGTATATAATATATTTTTAAGTGTTTCCTCTGGCGATACAGTTTCCCTGTCATACAGTACTGTTTACAATGACATATTCAAGGTTATGTATTTAGTGCAATGTCACTGTTTTCTTTAAGGATACAGAAACAGAAAACACATGTGCGACATGTGACAACACACACATACACACACACACACACAAACACAAGCACACACACACACACACACACACACACACATACACACACACACACACACACACACACACACACACACACACAGACACACACACACACACACACACACACACACACACACACAAGAACACACACAAATACACACACACAGCCACACATACACACACACACACAAAGATGGTACTCACAACCAAAGTGCAGAAGATGAATCATAACTACTTTCTCTGCCCTGCACG
>NW_027468881.1:30271188-30276188 GCF_046254945.1 Alosa pseudoharengus | reverse complement strand
CTCACTCACTCTTGTTCGCTTTTTCATTGCTCTCATTCTCTGTTGTCATTCACCACCACTCTGTGATTTTCTTCATCTATCATTCTCTCTCTCTCTCTCTCTATCCCTCTCTCTCTATCTCTCTTTGCTTTGCCTTTCCTAAAATTATTTCTTTTCTTACTCTTGCTTTTTTTTATCTTCATGTCTTTCTCACTTAATGTCAGTCTCTGTCTCTCTCTCTACTTTATTTTTTCTTCTCTCTTTCTCTCTCTCTCTCTCCTTTTTGGCTGTGCCTCCAGGGCCTTACAGAAAAAGCAAAGCATGGAGGCTGACAGTGAGAGAGAGAGAGAGAGAGAGAGAGAGAGAGAGAGAGAGCAGTAAGAAAAGAGAGTGCAAGTAAGAAAGTAAAAGGAGAGAGAGAGAGAGAGAAATAAAGAGAGAGAGGAAAAGAGAAAGATAGAGAGTAGAGAGACGGGAGGAGGAGAGTGCAGTGCTCTCGACGGCGCCTGGACTGAGAGAGAGAGAGGCCTGTCTGTGAGGCCTTAAGCCTGTGCTCTAATCCCTTTGTGTGGCTGGAGAGGGTTGGGGGGGGGGGGGGTTGTAGTCCAAGCGTCCCCTGAGGAGAGACAGGCAGGCCCCGGAGACGCCGCAGCGGGAGGGAGTCACACTGACCAGCCAGTGGCATACATACACACACACACACACACACACACACACACACACTAACACACACACACACACACACACACACACACTAACACACACACACACACTAACACACACACACACACACACACATACACACACACACACACACACACACACACACACACACACACACACACATTTGAATTTGCGCGCACGCACACACACACTCACGCACACACACATTCACAAACACACACACAGACAGGCATAGGAACGCACAGACATACACACTCAAAAAGACATAAATCTTACACTCACACACACACACACGCATGTAAAAAAATACACTGCAAAATACACACACCCATGGCACAGACACGCCATATTATCATTGTGTCATCTCTCCCTGTCTTGTCTTTATCTACTGTACCAGATCTCGAGCCCATTCATCATCACTGTCTAGGTCTGTGACACTCACACACAGACACACACACACACACACACACACACACACACACACACACACACAGAAACACACACACACACACACACACACATACACAAGCACACACACACACACACACACACACACACACACAGAAACACACACACACACACACTCACACACACACACACTCACACACACACACACACACACACACACACACACACACACACACACACACACACAGATACTCAATGGCTTTCACGCTGTCGCCCTGCGTTTGTTTATTCTTCAGACTGAAAAAACAGAGGTCTCTCATTCCAGGTAAGTAGGTGGAAAGGTAAAGGTCAAAAGGTCAAGCACACTCTCAGGTCCAGCCCCCGGATTAAGACTGTATACTCACTGCAGTCTGAGAGGCAACGGCAGCACGAAGAGACAGCCCAGTCAGTGCCCTGAGGCGGAGGCTCCCACAGGCCCCAGAGGACGCAGTGTTTCTCAGTCTGATGGATCCCTGGACACTCAGAAGGGCATGACCTACTGTACAGGACAGCCGGGGGACAGACAACAACCACAAACCGAAACCTGACCCACCGATCACGGCCGGGAAAAACATGTTTACCAGCGTAGACCGCAAACACACAAACTAACAGACGTTTGCAGGCTGTTTTCAACACTGCCTCTTGCTGTTCCATTGTTCACTGTCCCATCAGCAGAGAACTAACTAATTCACAATTATACATCATCATCGTCCCTATTCTCACCATCTTCAGTCACTGAAATGACATTTATTCATTTAGCAGATCAGTAATCGAGATGGAGACCTTGGTGAGTTTAATGTAAGCTAGACTCTCTTATCATAGTGCGTGCACTCTCTGCATATCAAGCCAATAGTCTCAGTGTAGTTGTTAGCGTCTTGCTCTACCAGTTGTGCAACATAACCACAGCAATTAACCATATCACTTTATCTTAGGTACTGTCTTCTGGCAGTTATTACGGGAACGAGCCAAAACAACATGACTGCATACAGTAGTTAAGCCATTATCCACCTGAGGACACATGCACTTAAGAGACAGAGGTATAGTGAAGTCCCTCATCCTCCCCTACCAGTCAGGACGAGCAGCTGGGGAGGGCTGAGGCACGCGGGTCACGGGGAAAGTCGAGACATGCCCTGGGCCGGCGCAGTTATGAGATCATATAGATAATGACAGCCCACCATCTGTGTAAACGTTAAGGGCAGCGCGGACGCTTTTATACACATACAAGCGGTGACTGGAAAGAGGTGGCACGAGAGAGTGTGTGTGTGTGTGTGTGTGTGTGTGTGTGTGTGTGTGTGTGTGTGTGTGTGTAAGTTCCTGGAACGGCCCGAACAGGCCCTTGCCAGGTGTACGGCCCGAAACAGGCCCCCGCCAGGTGTGCCAGGTGGCCAGTCTCTGCTCCCCTTCCCTCTGCTTTTTCCCCTTCCCCATCCTATGCACGCAGCATGGGGCATTCCACACTGTTACTATGTGAAATAAAAACAAAGACACAAGAACAACAAAAAACTACAACTCCCATCAGCCATCAGGCTGTGCTAAGAGGTCAGGGGTCACGCCTGGGTACTGTATCTCACACCTCACCCCTTAGATTTTTTGCCCCCGTGACACCCACCTTGTACCCTACTGGTGCGTTTTCATGGGCTCGCGGGGTCGGTTGGTGGTGGGATTAGCGCATTCCGGTGGATGGAGCCAGAGTACCGGGGCTGTTGGTGATGCCAGGGCCAGGGCCAGGGCTGAGCTGGGTGGCATTCACTGGGCACAGCTCGGAGCGTGAGGCCCACTCCGCTCGGCTCTGCCCTGCTGGCCCGGTCCAGATGGTGACATCATCGAGTTGGCAGCGAAGGTGGTGGAGCAGGTGCCATCAGAGACGGGGGTGCCGGTGGAGTGGGGGCAAAATAAAAACACAGATCGGAGAGGGTGGACGGGCGGCCATGCCTGCTCCAAAAAAGCTCACGAGCTCACTGCATCACCAGCATGATGACAGTTATTTAACCCTTTGAACGACGAGGGTGTTTTAAAAAAATGTGCAAGTCATTGCAGATTTCTGTGGTGTATGTCTAGAATATACACTGACTAATACACAAATAACACAAATACTTTGCTTCAGTTCATTACAACACAAAACATTCAGATGGATTCTGATTGGCTGTCAGCTTTATATCGTTCTCAAAATCGCTCTGAAAGTGATCTCCAACGACATCGCTGTTCATAATGTTATTTTTTGCCGTTATTGTTATCGTTATCGTTGTTGGTGTCAACGGCCCTTAACAGGGATGTTTTGATGTTATGTTCTCTTTATGATTATATCACAGCATGTTCTGTCTTTTGCAGTTCCTCTTGTGTTGATTATTTATTTCTGCGGTAAATGCACTGAGGTGAACCCCTACTGATTGCTTTCTCAGAAACAAGGCACAAATCTCCATGGTAGACCCCACAGAAAGACATCCCGTTTTTTCCATGCTCCGGAGAGTTCTCCTTCCCACCGCAAAAAAGAGGAACCATCTTTGGTTTCATTTGTGGACACACACACACACACACACACCCACCCACACACACACACACAGAAAGAGAGAGAGGTTCCACTGAAGGGATATCCTCGCACTGAACTAAAGAAACCTTTCCCGTTATCTCTGCAAGGGAAACAGAAGGAGTCAGACCTTGGACGCTCTTCAGAACCAGCGACCACTGACCCAGTTCCCCCACTGGCCCGATACCAGCCTCCGTGACCCTGCGGCACAGGAGCAGGGCCCGGTCTGTCTGACCCCCCTCTTCCAGCGTGGTCTGGACCGAACCGTGCGGCTCCGTTGGGTCCAGGAGGGGCGGAACTCGGGTGCACACATCTGGTTAACATCAGCACGCTCTAAAAACAAATAGCAGCTACCGATCTCCGGAACCTTTGCCACTGAGCTTGCTACATGAAATAAACCTTTTTTCTGTCCCTCTCTCTCTCTCTCTCTCTCTCTCTCTCTCTGTCTATGTGTGTGTGTATGTGTGAGTGAATTTGTGTGTGCGCAAAATTGTAAAGATGCCAAGGTTGAATTGAGACAGAGACAGAGACAGATACACAAAGAGAGACACAGTAAGACCATCCTCCTCAGGTCGTCTCAGTAAATACATGCCTTTTCATGTCTTATTGTGGCCTGCACCAAGCCACAGGGACCTCAATGTGCCAGTCAAACTGAAACCCTACAGGGTGGACACACTATAGACCCACACTAGTCCTCACGATGTACTGTATCATAGTCCGAGTGTCTTCTCCATGTTTCATCATCAGAACACAATACTACCAGAGAGAATGGAACTCTTCCCTGTGAAATGAGCTTCTTTTGTGGGGCCAAACTCACTCAGCTGCTGCTGCTCTTTGTGAAATGTGCTTGCCCAGTTTAGATCTGATCTCCAAATTTGTCAAGGTCTGCCCTCTGGAATGTCCAGTGTGTGTGTTTGTGTGTGTGTGTGTGTGTGTGTTTGTGTGTGTGTGTGTGTGTGTGTGTGTATGTATGTGCATCTGTGTGTGTGTGTGTGTGTGTGTATGTGTATGTGTATGTGTATGTGTGTGTGTGTGTGTGTGTGTGTGTGTGTGTGTGTGTGTGTGTGTGTGTGTGTGTGTGTGTGTATGTGCATCTGTGTGTGTGTGTGTGTGTGTGTGTGTGTGTGTGTGTATGTGTGTGTGTGTGTGTGTGTGTGTGTGTGTGTGTATGTATGTGCATCTGTGTGTGTGTGTGTGTGTGTGTGTGTGTGTGTGTGTGTGTGTGTGTGTGTGTGTGTGTTGCGCACCAGTGTCAGGGCCAAGCCCACTCAGGCTAATACCACGGAGTGCCCTTTGCTCCGAGGCTCCGGCGGCGGCACAATGGCATCATTGTGCCACGGTTCATCTGGCACGAGCGGGCTAGCAT
>NW_027468881.1:30256188-30266188 GCF_046254945.1 Alosa pseudoharengus | reverse complement strand
GATACAGAAAGTCTATGCCAAACTACGCTCAATACATTTCTTCACATCAACTGAAACAAAATAATGATTGTCATCAAGCTAATGACAAAACTCTGCATGGGTTACATGGTCTGATAATCACCTGGATGAATAGAACAATGAGACTAACATAGCGAGTTGATATACCATATCATCACTGTCCTCAATGGTAACTGATTCCAGAGGATTCCATGCTCATATGCATGATAATTATTCAACTTTTTCTTTTATTACTTTTTTTACTACTTTTGCCTTTGTTTTTGCTTACTAATTATTATTTGTTTTATGTTTTCTTTTTATTATGATCTTTACCTTTTAACTATTCTTTGACTATATTGCCCTTCTATGCTTTTATTTATTATTTTTGTTTGGTTTTGTTTATGTAAAGCACATTGAATGACCTCTGTGTATGAAATGCGCTATATAAATAAACTTGACTTGACTTGACTTGACTTGACTTGACAAATGAAGGCAAATGTTTGCCTGTGAATGTCCGACTCTGTTTGTCGAATTTAAATGCAACCCTGATAGACTGAACATTTCACAGCAGAAGCACAGATGCATTGAAAGAGAACACCCTTTCTCTGAACAGTAACATTTGAATGGTTTGGTGTTAACATTCCCTTGTAACAGAAATTGCGTTATTACCTTTGTTTGCGAGTCAAGTCAAGTCACATTTGTTTATATAGCGCATTTTTGTATGCACAGAGTGCAACCCAAAGCGCTCCACAAGCAGACATCAAGACATAAACAGACAAATTAACAAATTGACAAATATATCAACAAAATGCTGGACGGAGTGGTGTAATTCGCCAGCGTACCCGTACACAGACATTAAGACAGAAAACAAACACATGAACAATAATAAAAAGGCAAACAGTAACTCTCAAATGAATTTGAACGTACTGCAGGTGTAAGACTGGTCTCACTGGTGTCAGTTCAGTGTTTATGTATGTGTGTGTGTGTACTGTACGTGCATGCATGTGTGTGGGAGGGAGAGAAAGAGAGCATGTGCATGTGTCTAAGCATGTGTGCTTGTGTGTGTGTGTGTGTGTATATGTGTATATATGTATTTGTGTGCGTGTGTGTGTGTATATGTTTATATATGTATTTGTGTGCGTGTGTGTGTGTATATGTGTATATATGTATTTGTGTGCGTGTGTGTGTATATGTGTATATATGTATTTGTGTGCGTGTGTGTGTGTATATGTGTATATATGTATTTGTGTGCGTGTGTGTGTGTATATGTGTATATATGTATTTGTGTGCGTGTGTGTGTGTATATGTGTATATATGTATTTGTGTGCGTGTGTGTGTATATATGTGTATATATGTATTTGTGTGCGTGTGTGTGTGTATATGTGTATATATGTATTTGTGTGCGTGTGAGACGGTGGATTATTACGGCAGTCTGTGTGTGGCTGTGAGTCTATTGCATCATCCCTCGATGCCCTGTGCTCCTATTAGGTCCTTGGAGAGGAAGCAGTGTCAGTATCTAATCAGTGTCCTGAGGGCCCACTTCCACACCATAAAGATTACACGTGCCCATGCCACGCCAATGGGAAACCCTCTGTGTGCACGCACTACCTCTGCCTTACTGGATGTGTCCGCCGCGGCCTTCGGAAGACAAAACACACACCAGGTTGTACGAGGTTCGGTTTGAATGAGTTAAATTACATACATATCATTGTAGACATACTTACATACAGTAAATATGTTGTAATACTACTACTACTACTACTACTACTACTAATAATAATAATAATAATAATAATAATAATAATAATAATAATAATAATAATTATTATTATAATAATACATTTTATTTTAAAGCACATTTCATGTCACACAAGGACACTGTACAATAAGACAACAGTAACACAGACATAAGAGCATCATACAGGGACAATACATGGAGACTGTGCACTTAGTAAAATAGAGTACACATTCAGCAGGGGACAAACATTGACAGCAAAAATAAAACAACAGTCGATCTGTGTGTGGAGGTGACCAGTGTTACATGTTACACTGATGTTACACGCAACACCATTCACTGACTGTGCTAATGAATGTCATTTAGTTCTATTGTAGGTTTGACAAAGTCACTCAAGAGGTCTGATTTGACCACATATGTAGCCCAGTCGGGGGTCCCTTTACTCTTAGGGCCTGTCCACACGGAGACGCTTTTTAGGTTAAACGCAGAGGTTTTGCTTCGTCTTGGCCGAGCGTCCAAACGAATCCTGTAAACGCACTGCCCGAAACCGCACTTTTCTGAAACCTGGTCCCAGAGTGGAGAAATCTGAAACCGTAGCCCGTTTGAGTTCGTTTAGACAGCGAAACCGCACATCCTGCTTGCGTATCGATGATGTCATCGCCACACCTCAGCTGCCCTGGACTTGCACTTATGGTATTGCCTAACAATACTAGTTTTCATACATGACATTACCTACGATTACACTCCGTAAGATAAATATCACAACTGGTGCTGCGCAGCGCCGATAGCTTATGACTTGGTGGACTGAACACTGTTTTTCCCGGTGTTTTTTATGCATTCTAGCTACTGTCAGTGACGCGAGAGAACTTAAGTTATTAGGAAAGTGCGGTGTAAGTTTAGGCTACATTAATTAGTGCATAGTGCCAGTGTCATTCATTTATTTTACATGTCTTACAACATATATCCTCTATCGGCTATAACCGCACTATGCAAGTTTGCCAGATCGGTTAGCGGATCTGTAGTTCGATGGAATGAGACATAAGAAACTATACTTAAGAGAACACTTACAGTTTTCCACAATTGTTAAAACACATTTTTTTTAAACCTTCCACCCTTTTCTCCATTTTCAAACTACATTCACAGAATAAATAAAAATAAAACACTCGCCTCAAAAGTTTTACTTGTGCTCATAGCCAAACAGTGTCAGAGTACCGATCCAGTGTATGATTGAAGGGTTCCCTTAATTCTTTTTGAGCAGTATACAAATTTGACTTGCATGGCAAGTTTACTGGCACTATACATCGTTCTTTCATAAAATCATGCAACATATTATACCTTGTCTGTGGACATCGTTATTTGCAAAGCCGATGCTGGATAAACAAATAAAAAAGCGACAAAAAAACTACAGAGGCAAAGTTCTTTGGTGTTGCTTTAAGTCGACTTAAAATATGACACTAATGGCTCAGTCTGGTGAAGTAATTCTGAACACTGGGGTGCCTCAGGACTATGTTTTATCTCCCACACTTTTTCCATGTAAATAAATAATTAAATACAATGTTCTGCCTTCTTAGGTATGCAGATGATTCCACAATGGTTGGTCAATTACAGAGGCGGGCAATCAACTTGCTACTGAGACCTTGAATTTCCCCTGGGGATCAATAAAGTATCTATCTATCTATCTATCTATCTATCTATCTATCTATGTATGTATGTCAGCCAGTCACAACTGAGGACCAAGTTTTGATGAACACACAGATGACAATTTAAAAATCCAACAGAAAGATTGTCCCTGTAAAGGAAATTGAATAACTTTCACATCAACAAGGAAGTCTTGAGGATTGTTTACACCAGTCTACTGGAAGTAGAATCGGCATAATAATTTGACATTGATTATGTTATGATGGAAGATAATGTGAAATAGGTGAGCTTATCTCAGAGGTGCAATTAAAACTTGACCGTGGACTATGACTTCACTCAAAGTTTCAAACTCACTCACACACACACACACACACACACACAGACACACGCACAAACACACACACACACACACACACACACACACACACACACACACACACACACACACACACACACACACACATGTGTTTCGTGGTATGAGTTTGAATAACAAAGCCATTGCAGTTATGACTGACTATCTTTTCCTTATCTGCACTGTCAGAACTGCCTTGTAAAACACAGTCCCATCCCCCATCCTCCCTCTCTCTCTTCTGTCTCTCTTTCTCTCCATCTGCCTCCCTCTCACTCTTTCTCTCCGTCACTCTCTCTAACACCCCTCTCTCCCTAAATCTTTCTTTCTCTGTCTCTTCCACTCTCTCCTTTCATTCTCCCTCTCTCCCACCCTCTTTTCTCCCATCCCTCTCTCTCTCTCCCTCTCCTCCATCCTCCCTCCCCCCACCCACCCACCCGCTGCTAAACTGGTTAGCGCTGTCCCCTCAGTCAGAAGCTGCTGTCATTAGCGCGCGGGGCTGTGTGTTAGCGCTAGCGTTAGCCAGGCGGGGGGTCTCTGTGAGACTAATGAGGGAAGGCAGAGAGAGACGCGCGGGTAGCGCGGCCACTGGTAAACAGACCTGGCTCCCACTGCCTCCGTGGCTCTTAATAACCAGGCGCGGCTCCGTCGCTTCACTGGCGGATGCCCCCCAGGGGACGCGGCTATAAGGAGCCCACTGCCAAACCACTGGAAGTAACGGAAGTTGGGCCTTTTTTTTAGATAGACAGGAAAAGCGTTCATAATGAACAATCTGAGGAATATACAGATACAGGTCTTTAGAAAGATGAAGATGCTACAGGACACACACTGCCATCTAAGAAAACTTTAGATTTAAACATAGAATGACTCTAACTGGACCAGTAAGTTCTGAAATGGGCATGTAATTAGAATCTTTTGATGAAGTGGAAAACCTCTACTGAAACCAAATGCTTTTTGACAACGAAGAAAATTTCAGCAAATAGCCCACCTAAGACAATGCATTGGTCATTGTATGGAAGCATGTGTAATGCCATAGGATTATATTATTATTATAAAACTGTAACAGTGCAATCTAACTGGGAAAAAAACTGACAATTCAGTGTTGAACATTCTAATATAAGATTCCGTTCCGCAACAATTGAAGGTTCTATATGGCTCTGGTTGAATTCAATGAACCCTGATATTCTTTAGAATGTTCATTTCGCAACATTCCCGTCACACCGGTGTAATGGTACTCCTTTAAAGGTGCGATTTGTAGGATTGTTAACGAACGTTCTGTAGGCCAAAATCAAAACAAAAGTTCGCAAGACTACCAGACGCGAGCCTCTTCTGATGTAATGAAGACTTAGCTAACGTTAGTTGACCTGCAGCTGCTTTAACGTTTCTCCAACCATGACCCAGCTACACATTACGGAAACAGTGAAAACAAAACATACCTCTCTAACCAACGTAACATATTTAGCTGAAGTTAGCGATGCAGATGAAGTTTAGCCTAGGCTACCTGTTGTGGAGAAATATGGCCAGCTCTGCGTCAGATTTGATATTCTTCGTTTGACGAAGACGTCACCATCTCAGGAAGCTCCTCCGATGTCCACTTAATTTGTTTCTTGTTTTAATTTTGGAAATTTGCCTGCCTCTCGTAGGCATTCATGACTACAACTGACAGCTGTTGACAGTTGGCCTTTGCTAATTTGGCAACCCAAATTGGAGGACGCGTTAGCCCATTATTAACTCATTTTTTTTCATGGGTTTTACGGGGTTTTACGGGTTAGAGTAATGTTGTCAAATAAGCCATTACTTCAATTCATCGTGTTTCCTTACTCTCTGACAACATATGGTGATCATTTTTGGAATGGTTACAGTTTATTTTCCATTATTTCCTACATACTGGACCTTTAAGGGTTAATTTGTATAGGAGTGCAACCATACATTGCTGCAAATCACCTGACAAGCATTTGAAGGCTCTGTGTTGCTTCACAGTGTGCATAGAATATCACTAAGGAAATGTAAAATTAGACACAAGTTCGATAAGTGGAAGTTATTCATACCAAAATGCCAGGGTAAGCAGATTATGCTCTCTCTTGCTCTCTCTCTCCCCCCCACTTCAACGTGAACTCTTGACTTCTGGCTTGGGAGTCCAGGCCCACGCCGGTTTAGCTTAGTCAGGCTAAGCTCGGTATGCCGCGCGTGCCTGCGCTGTATCTGGTCGGACTGGAAATAAAAAGGGGTACAAACGCTGAGTCACAAAAAGCAGCTGAAGTCACTGTCACGTTACCAAAGTAACTTTTAGCCCCAACAGGAAATGCTTAGGCAGTTTCTATGGTATAAAATTCTCGCCAAAAGTTTTCTGTACCTGTACCAACGTTTTGTGCTTGTAAGAATATTTTGTGCTCGTAAAAAATATTTGTGTACATGTAAAAATACGTTGTATCCGTAAAAATATTTTGTGCATGTAAAAATGGTTTGTACATCTTCAAATCCGTTTTGTCACTGTGTCGAAAAAAGTTTTGTGAATTTGCGAACGATTTTTGCACGCACGGATTTTCCATTTGCAAGTGCGCATCTGTTTTCTACAGACATGAAACAGATCTACGGGTACGAAACGAATTTACAAGTACAAAACTTTTTTACAAATTTTCCCAAAACAGCCAATCACAGCACTGCTTACTGAACGGCCAGTCAGCCGATCAGCTCGCTTCTTTAATTCTGAAACGCTGGACATACCGCTCTGGGTACATCCTAAACACCACAGTCAGAAGAGGTGAAACAAAGATTGTTAACAATCTTTGGGTGAAACACTTAAAAAAGAAGAGCTAACTTAGCTAACAAGCAAACAGCTCAACTTAACTCTATTCCTTCCCTACTATGAATCTAATACTATTAACTAGAACTAATAAAAATGTGATCATTAGTATTATTATTAATGATAATTGTTGTGTTTTCCGACTAGTCATTCCTCCCTTTGTATTTCCCACGTTATATGTGCAGTGCATTCACGTAACGTTAGCAGAGATGGTTAGCTGCCCATGTTAGCTGCCATTACCTATTGTTATCTACTAATTACCTATCCAGTGCTCGCATTTTAAACTATACTGTTTATTAGTTCTAGTTAATGATATTAGATTCATAGTAGGGAAGGAATAGAGTTAAGTTGAGCTGTTTGCTTGTTAGCTTGTTACCTAAGCTAGCTAGAACATAACAGTTACATGACCAAAAAAGTTCAGGTTGGCTTAGGCTGACTGAAGACCCATTCATTCTGGACATAAAAGACGGACTTCATACGCCCTAACCATTGTACTTTTACACGAAATTGGGTAGATTACCATTATGGAAGAAAATGAAGCGTGTCTCATTAAGTTATTGTTCCCACAGGGTTAGTATTATTATTAATGATAATTGTTCTGTATAGTTATTGTGTTATAATGTTTCCGACTAGTCATTCCTCCCTTTCCCACGTTATATGTGCGTGCTTTCACGTAACGTTAGCAGAGACGGTTGATAAAAGCAGTATCTTTGAAGTTAGCTTAGCCCAGCCAATACTTGTTTCACCTCTTCTTCTTTTTTAAGTGTTTCACCTCTTCTGACTGTGGTGTTTGTATGGATGTACCCAGAGCGGTATGTCCAGCGTTTCAGAATTAAAGAAGCGAGCTGATCGGCTGACTGGCCGTTCAGTAAGCAGTGCTGTGATTGGCTGTTTTGGGAAAATTTGTAAAAAAGTTTTGTACTTGTAAATTCGTTTCGTACCCGTAGATCTGTTTCATGTCTGTAGAAAACAGATGCGCACTTGCAAATGGAAAATCCGTGCGTGCAAAAATTCACAAAACTTTTTTCGACACGGTGACAAAACGGATTTGAAGATGTACAAACCATTTTTACATGCACAAAATATTTTTACGGATACAAAGTATTTTTACATGTACACAAATATTTTTTACGAGCACAAAATATTCTTACAAGCACAAAACTTTGGTACAGGTACAGAAAACTTTTGGCGAGAATTTTATACCATAAGTTTCCTTGTACACATCGACACACATGACAGAGGGCAACTTCAGAAACTCCAGACTGAAGGGAAGGATTTCTATTTGAGGAAATGAGAAACTAAGAACCTCTTTAGTAAACATAAAAAAACAGTCTTAATAAAGAATCATGACTATTACTTATTGTCACAATTCCAATTCAATGTGACTAGAATGTCCACTTTTATATTTGCATTTACCACTACCATTTCACACAGAGGGTCCTAATGCAAATGGTAGGCAAAGTGCAAAGTCTAGCAAAGTGTCTGGTGTTTAAACCTAAGCTTTTGTGTGGTGTGTGGGAGCATTGAGTTGACTGACCAGTGGTTGCTAAGGATTTTGCTCATGGTTAAATTAGGAAATAGATTTTTCCTAGTTATGAAATTAGCTCCAGATAGGCTTTAGACTTACCAGTTACTAAAATTCGAGCCCAGAGTTTAAAGCTCTAAAGAGCTCCAAAGTTTGAACAGCCTTGCAATCCTCATGAAGATCCAAAATAAAATAAAACAAAATCTGTGAAATATCTTTTAAAACTCGTAAGTGCCCATTAAACACAGACCTGCTGCTGAATTTCTTCATCTTTTCAGTGATTTGTGACAAGGTCGGGTGGAAAAGGCTCGTAGATGCCTGTACTAATAAATGACACAAGTCAAGTCTTGCTCAGGAGCAAGGATGATTAGTGTTCTCAGATCTTAAGTCCCTTGGAACAGGCCTTGGCTGTTAGAAGTTCTCAAATGTGCCCATGTATACAATGTATCCATACATGACATTCTAGAGCCTGACTACAATGTTCAGCCTTTATTCTCCATCACCGTATACAGTATCTCTCCTCCATCTGTCTCCATCTTCTTACTGTGCTATATATCTCTCCTTCTCTCTTCTCTCTCCTCTCTCCTCCTCCGCTTCCTCTCATCTGTACTTGACTCTCCCTCTGTCTTGCTCGCTCTTTGCATGTCATCAGGAGGTTGGAGTAATTAGGCCATGCTTGTTATTTTAAGTTTAGAGAACACAGTAATTATATCCACCCCGTGTTCCTGGTGGAGGGATACAGGGAGACAGGGACAGTGAGAGAGAGAGAGAGAAAGAGAGAGAGATGGAGGGATACAGGGAGACAGGGACAGAGAGAGAAAGGGAGAGAGGATAGAGGCAGCAGGAGGAGGTGTGAAACATGTCAAGGGACAGAATTAGGTGTGTGTGTGTGTGTGTGTGTGTGTGTGTGTGTGTGTGTGTGTGTGTGTGTGGAAAATAAAGGAAAACGACAGACAACATAGCACACAGTACAGCACACGGCTCATGAAGAACACCACATTATTTTCCTTCTCTCCTCTCAATCCTTCTCTCTTTTTCTCTCTTTGTGCCTCATTCTCCAGGTGGACCAAAAGAGTTCAAGAGTCCTCCCCCCTCATACCCCCCCCCCCCCCCCGCCCTCTTGAAAATCTCCTCGAGCCGAGCGAACGCACGCTGCACTGAGACATAATACGGTGGAAAGTCTGGAAGCAGGCTCGCCGCTCGACCATGGCCCTATTACACGCTTTATCCGAACACACGTGCATATGTGGAGGGAGCGGCAGCACACATGTCCGCAGTCTTACCACGGCTATAAGCCACAATCCCCTGGCACTCGCAGCCACCCCCCCCCCCCCACCCCCCACCCCACCCTTGCAGCCCCAAACCCCTAAAATGGCTGTTACACGGATTTACCCAACACTTGCTCCTGTGGATCATATGGATTTACCCCAATACCCCTTCCAACCACCCGCGGCAGTGCTCTCTAGGACATGGCCCAGGTCTGTTTGGATCGGATGTCCCAGATCTTCCCCTTCCCGGCTCAAAGACCCTAAAATGGCTGTTACACGGATTTACAAAACATTTGCTCAAATGGATTTATACCAACAGCCCCTAACCTGCCAGAAGTCCATGACAGAATCTCGCTTTAGAACATATCTGAACCAAATGTGTTCCAGATATCCCTCTTCCAATCCTAAAATGTCTAAAAGGGCTGTTACATGGGGCCCAAATGGCCTGGGGCTGGCATGTCTCACATCCTGGTCCAACTCAGTTCCATTTACCCAGCACTCACTCCTGGGGCTTGTGTGGAATCAACTGTTATCTGGGTCTAGATTCATTCATTCAATTCCTTTATATTCACTGAAACTAGTTTTAACTTTTGCCCATCAATCCCCCTCTTTTATTCTTCCCTGTTGCTTTTATGTCCTATACATTTTATGTGAAATTTTTCCTTTAATCTTTTAAATGTGTTAT
>NW_027468881.1:30241188-30248688 GCF_046254945.1 Alosa pseudoharengus | reverse complement strand
AACAATCTGAATCTGCACCACACACCTTTCTTTCAAAAGTCTGACAAAGTTTTGGCTTGTTTTTCTTTGTGTTTTTTGTCTGCTAAAAAGAACGAATGCAATATTTAACAGGGTACATTAGCACAGTATAAATGCATAATCTCCTTTAAACCATTTAGGTGATTGGAGAGTATGTAGGCAGTATGGTGTAGAGCATATGATGCTGTGCACATGGAGCGGTGATGTACAGACAGAAGCAGTGGGCGAGAAACAGTGCTTACACTACACAGAGGCACTAGCAGCAGGAGTCTCTCACAAGCGCTTTAGATTTGAAATGTGATTAAAGCAAGTGCAAGCGCCGATCGAGTCCCTCTAGACTGCCTGTGTTATTTATCTTTTTTATATTTATTTATTTATTTATTTATTTATTCCTGGATTACGCCTCTTGTTTATCTGTTATTGCCACAGCGGGACGCGTCACCAGGGAGCAGCGTTTGTAAACAGCACCACGCATTATATTTGCATCGCATCGCATGGCCTCGCTTCGGAGCCAGTCAGCCTGGAGGAGTCCCACGCAGAGCCGTGCCAGACACACACACACACACACACAAACACACATACACACAAACTCTCTTTCACACACACACACACACACACATACACACAAACTCTCTTTCACACACACACACACACACACACACACACACACACACACACACACACAAACATACACACAAACTCTCTTTCACACACACACACACACACACACACACACACACACACACACACACACACACACACACACACACAAACTCTCTTTCACACACACACACACACACACACACACACACACACACACACACACACACACACACACACTCACACGTAAACACAGAAATACACATGACTGGACCGGCTGCCTCGTGGGGTTTGCTTGGTAAATGGTTTTTCAGTTTGTGTGTTGACACTATGCACATGCCTGTGACTATGCTTACAATAAATAGACTATGTGTGTTTAGATCCCTTCGTACAAGCTGGTTTGTAGCTATTTGAATAATATCTGCTCTGATCTTCTCCCAAAAGTGGAATCATTTTAATTCGCAGGGGAGACATTTTTTCAGATGTTTATTATTGTACCTCTTAATCCAGTTTATAGTCTTTTCCCTGTTGAACTACATGCAGTACAAATGCAGCCATTACCAATTAGTGTGTTCTGAGAGCAGTTAAAGAAGAATCAAAAAGAAAAGAAAAGACTAAAGCCCTTTGTACATTTCTTCTGTGGTAATGCACTGAATATTTTGGAGTGTATCTTTTTAATTCAACCAGATTTGCAGAGTTATTTATATTTGACTTGAATTAATTGTAGACGAAATGTTTTGACATTGAAGAAAAGATTTAGAAAACAAAAGAATATCAAAGTTTCAGGCCAGAAGGACAAGGCAGTCTGTCATTGTTTTTGCTTTTTTTCCCCTCCTTCTTTGGAGATGAAAGTGCGACACCGACAGCCGTTTAACACGCATGGCCTAGTTCCCCCTGGACTCCACTAAAAGGGTGAGTAACGGGTCGGGCAGAGCTCCACCACAGAGACTAAACCACACACACACACACACACACACACACACACACACACACACACACACACACACACACACTCACAGACACATACATATACAGATATGCACATGCCACATACACACACTCACAGACACACAAACCTACACACATGCATGCACGTAGGCTTCTAGAATGAATAGTGTAAAAGCATGCAGTCCCACACACACAAGTCTGGTGTGTCCGTCTGCTTGTGCACGTAGACCTGCATGCAACCTGAGACTTTGAAGTGCATGGCAGATAACACTCTAAAAGGGAGCATTTCATATTAATTGATAATAATTTTTTGGTTATGAAAGTATGTACGCAAGTGAGGTATGACTTTAGGTACAGCATTCATTATAAAAATATATTTTTAAAACAATTCTCATAATCATTATGTTCTGTTTAAAGTCACAAAAAATGGCTACTTATGCTATTGAAAATAACAAGCTCAAGTGGCCTCTAGTGAATGCTTCTAGCCAATATTTACATGACAATTTCTCACGCCTTGCAAATATACCCTTGACAATTACTGCAACTGTAAATTGGTAAGTCTCTCTCTCTCTGTGTGCTTTGTGTGTGTGTGTGTGTGTGTGTGTGTGTGTGTGTGTGTGTGTGTGTGTGTGTGTGTGTGTGTGTGTGTGTGTGTGTGTGATGCATTTGAGAGTGTGTATATGCATGCGCATGTATGTACAGTATGTATGTGGCGTGTGTGTCTGATCTGTGCATGCATGTGTGTCTGTGTGTGTGTGTGTCTGTGTGTGTGTGTGTGTGTGTGTGTGTGTGTGTGTGTGTGTGTGTGTGAGGCCGAGGTGCAGCTGGAGGTAGAGGAGAGGAGGAGGTTACACAGACGGGAGGGTCTGCTGAGAGAGTCTCCCTGACGCCACCCTGAAGCAGACACCTTCACTCCTCGTTGACTCAGCACTTGGCCCCAGGCACTGGCTTGGAAAGGGATGGCACAGTGTGTGTGTGTGTGTGTGTGTGTGTGTGTGTGTGTGTGTGGTGTGTGTGTGTGTGTGAGAGAAAGTGTGTGTGGGTGGGTGAGAGAGAGGTTATATGCACAATGCATGTATGTGAATGTGTGCACTATGTGTACACTGCAGTGTGTGTGTATATGTGTGTGTGTGTGTGAGAGAGTGAGAGAGAGAGAGAGTATGTGTGTGAGAGTGTGTATGCATGTGTGAGGATGAGAAGTTGAAGAGAAGGTTCTGGAACTCAGGGCGTCAGGCGCAACTGTCACGTGCTGCAGGCAGGGAAAAGGGAGAAAAAAAAAACCTTGGCAGATAATGACTTTCACAATGGCACCCAGTGTTATTGGGCCCCTGAAACTCTCTCTCTCTGTCCTCTCCTAACGCCCTGAACACCGCACTCTCACGCCGCAGTCACCCACACACACGCAGGGCCTGACCACATGCACACACGCATACACACACACACACACACACACACACACAGACACACACACACACACACACACACACGCCACAAACATACTGTACACAAACGCGCATACACAACTCACACATTAAAACTCCCTACACAAATACCCCCCCTCCTCCACACACACACACTCCATTTCACTCACCAGACTCCCAGCGCATTAGCTGCAAGCAGCACACACACTCTCTGGCAACCTCACACACAAACACACACACACACGGCCAGCCTTGCCCCACGTGTGTGTGTGTGTGTGCAGGTGGCATAAGACCACCATGGCATCACACACACACACACACACACACACACACACACACACACACACACACACACACACACACTCACACAAACACAAATGCACACATGAGAGCATTCATAACCACATTGCACATTGCAGTACATTGCAGATCTATGGTGTGTGAGCGTGCCCTCTTCTCTGCCGTGTCTCCGGGCTTGATTGACAGGTCAGAGTAGCCTGGGCTAATAGTACTGCTATAACAGCCCATGCTTAGGTCACGGTTCATTACACCAGCCCTACAGCCTCCCCACACCCACAGCTTAAATAAACAGCTCTGTCTAGAACCTATGGTGGGAACAGCCAGGCAAGTACCAAATCAGTGTGTGTGTGTGTGTGTGTGTGTGTGTGTGTGTGTGTGTGTGTGTGTGTGTGTGTGTGTGCATGTGTGCCTGTGTGTGAGAGTGCCTCTGTGTGTGTGTGTGTGTGAGAGAGAGTGGGAGAGAGAGTGTCTGTGTATTGCAGTGACAGGCTCCAGGCCTTGTGTGGACACCTGTCTCTGTCCCAAACAGGAAGTAGGGGGAGAAGGCAATAACCAGTCACCCAGTGTATCCTGTCTTTAGCTCAGTGTGTTCACACACACACACACACACACACACACACACACACACACACACACACACACACACACGAGACCACTGCACATTTTTCTGATGTCGTCCTACGGTTGCTGAGTGACATTCGAATGAGTTGACGGTCATATTCAAATTTGCAGTTGTCTATTAATTGTGAGTCTGCAAACTACAGAATCTGATCACTGAAAGTTTGAATTAAAAAAAAAAAAAACATACACAGCGAACAAGAGAACAGGGGACGCTTTTCTAAGAAACTTTTGTTATGCCTTTCAATATGACTCACTCACACACTCACTCAAGTGGAAGACAGTTTCATAATGAACTCAAGTCACACAATCACAGACAGTTGTCCCATTGAAAGCAGATCTGTAATTTGTAGGATAGTGATACTGTACTCTGCTAAGCTTCAACACAACCAGCTTTGGTACCCACTGCACAATCTTGCCCACCGTAACTCATCTGAGGCAATGCTGCTGTGTCAAACAGGAGGCTCCCTCGTACCCCCCCGCCCCTCACATATAGCCATACAGAACAGGTGTGCCCGTGTCAGGGCAGTGGTACATTATGGGTGCGGTTGGTGTGTGTGTTTGTGTGTGTGTGTGCATGCGTGCGTGTGTGTGTTGTGAGGTGTCTTGTCATTGCTGTGTGTGTGGCCTCCAATGACCTGTCATCAGCCTACGTGCTCGTCTTCCCCTCAGGTGAGAGGCCCCTTGGCAAGCACATCTAAACACATAACATGTGTGTGTGTGTGTGTGTGTGTGTGTGTGTGTGTGTGTGTGTGTGTGTGACAGGTAATGATGGAGCCCTTGCAGGTGTCTTCAATGCATTTTGCAGAGAGTGAGAATCAGAGACATAGAGTATTTGTATGAGTGAGAGAAAGAATGTCATAACTTGCAAGACAGAGAGAGAGAGAGAGACAGAGAGAGAGCATCTGTGTATGCTTACGTATGAACGAGAGAGAGCGAGAGAGAGAGAGAGAGAGAGAGAGAGAGAGAGAGAGAGAGAGAGAGAGAGAGAGAGAGAGAGAGAGAAAGAGACCACATGTATGTGCCTGTGTTTATAGAGAAAATGAATACCTGTGCTTAGTAGGTCTAACAGACATAGAGAGCACATGGATGTGTTTATGTCTTTGCTGCATAGAGGGGGGCATGCATGTGTGTGTGGTGATGGAGCCTTACCCAGGAGACTTCTAGAAACTGGTGATGATGAAACAGGAATTTATCACCACATGAATCCTGTGTCAGTGTCACTCTCTGCCCACAAGCCTGTCAGAAGCTGGCATACGGGAAAAATCATTATTCACCATAATTACAAAACATACACAGTTCCTCATTCACACGCTCTTCACCCCCACACACACACACACACTTCTTCACCTACTCATTCCCCTGTGCCCCCCCCCCTTTCCTCTGTCATAAACACATCCACACACACACACACACACACACACACACACCACACACAGACACACTGATGACTTAATGATCTCATACTTCATGAAACACACGCATCCAAAACATCTATTTCCTGTGTCCATTGCTACACATCTCCCCTTGGATACATATCTTGTCTTAGATAAACACACACACACACACACACACACACACACACACACACACACACACATTTAACATGTTCACTCATCATCACCCACTTGCTGAGAGAAAACTGGGGGCCGAAAACAAAAGTGGAGGAGACAATAGCAAGCTAGACGAGACCTGCAGCTTATCTCTGAGTCATGGCGGCAGGAGGAAAATGGAGCTACCTCTCCTCGTCTCTCCGCAGCGGGCAGCTTATGCTTAATCATTTAATCATTAAGGTTTTCCTTCTCTTTCGGCCTGTCTTCCCCCCCCCACCCAGTAATGCGGCTTTATGAGGCTTTCATGAAGATGAGCTGTAGCTTGTAATTGGCACAATCTCCCTCCACCATCATCCCATTAGCTTTCCTGGCTCCTGAGTGGTTGCGTACTCACCTAGTGAAGTGTGTGTGTGTGTGTGTGTGTGTGTGTGTGTGCGACTGTGCATGTGTGTGTGTCTGTGTGTGTGTCTGTGTGTGTGTGTCTGTGTCTTCATGCTTTTGTGTGCCATCTGGTAGATTCTTGAAAAGATATGTGAATGCCTAAGCAGGGTCAAAATCTGTGTGTGTGTGTGTGTGTGTGTGTGTGTGTGTGTGTTAGGAGGGGGCATTTAATATCGGAAGTGTGTTTGCTGGAGTCACACACTTGGAAATGGATTAACACTAAATATCTGCTATTAACGCTAAGCTCTTTGCTTTCAACAGCACCTCTCTCCTTCCCTCCCACTCTCCCTATTCCGCTCCCGTTATCTTCCAGGCCTTCATATGAGAGATTACACTGGCAATGCCCCACTCTCAGCCTAGTTTGCTGGAGCCTAGAACACATCGATCTGATTTAGATTCTGAGCCTATCTGGAACTTTCTGTGATTAGCAAGCGCTGAAACATATAGCTACCTCTCCGGCTTTATGTGCGGTGTTTTAATCACCAGAACATTAAAAAAAAGAGCCTTAATGAACTTACAGGGGATATTGATCGTCCTCAAGCTTCATAAGGAGAGAGATTGTTCGCTTCCAACTTTATTGGAAGACGAATTTTCGCCCACTTTGGGTGGAGAATTAATATTTGTCCGTTGGTGGGAAACACGCGTAAGTGTGATTAAGGCGCCCTGTGTGTGGTTTGGAGGCTGTGATACGTGAAAGAGGCAGCGGGAAGCTTTGGGGCGGGGGTTGGCTCCTTACCGGCTCTTATTGAAGATGATTGCGCTCATAAAATCCTTTCGTTTTAAATTGCCACCCCCCCCCCCCCCCAACAACAAAACACCCATAATTAATTACAGCTATGTGCTCTCTCTGGTCGGTCTGAAACTGAAAAGCCGAATTAAAAACCCTCCTACAAGCACCTCGGAGAATGGATGAATACACAGACGAAAGATCCTGCTTTTTCTATTCAGTCTTTTTTTTTGCTCTCTTCTTGCTGCATCTTAATTGGGTTGTGGATAAGGCTGTCGGGATCCCGAGGTTAATATGGTTACCGCGATAACAATCTCTCCTGCGCACGGTCTTGATTGATGGGTGGCAGTTCCAGGGGAAGAATGGTGCGTTGAGCCTGGTGAGGAGGGAGACGAGGGCCGCCGGTTGAGAACAATGGCTTTTAAATGAATCTCTGCGCTCATAAATCAGCAAGAGAGGGCTCAAAAATGATCCCGGTGATTGCCGAAACGTCACATGCGCTCAGACGATGGTAAAAACTGCTTTATCAGAGCGCCATTCTAATGCCTGAACAAAAAGAGCCCATTAGAAAAGTTGTCCCCTATTTAACATGCACTGACGAAAAATGTCCTTGTGAAAGTGCAGGACAAATATAAATAAATGAAATCAATGTCATTCACACTTCTGCTCTTTCCCATGCAGATATCTCTCTGCGGATCTTTGGTGCATTATGGGAAAATTGATCATAATGGCGTATCTCGGTGGAGAAAAGCATGTAATTAGGGATGTAAAAACAGCGTTTACAGCAGTTTATTATGAGCACAGGCTGCCGTGGTGAACAATTTTCAACAACCTGTTGACACAAGCCGCTTGTTTTTCATGATGGAGTTCAACC
>NW_027468881.1:30228688-30238688 GCF_046254945.1 Alosa pseudoharengus | reverse complement strand
CACACACACATGCACAAACATGCACTCATGACGACACACACTCTTTCACACTCACACACAACCCACAACAACCAGGGAGAGAGTGTCCAGGGTACCCGTTGAGGTCAGCTGTTGGTCTGAGAGGTCAACTCTCACTGACCATTTCCTGAGAGAGCCTCTACATTGCCCTTGTGTGTAAACATATTTAAGTTGTAAAAGACAAAGTCATGCAGCCCCCCCCCACCACAGACACACACCACATCACACTACACCGCACTCAGTCACACACATACACATCACATACACACACCCAACCCACACAAACGCACATACAGAAAACACACATATGCTCACAGACAACACACACACTCTCTCTCACACACACACACACACACACACACACACACACACACACACACACACACACACACACACACACACACACACATGCACGCACACACACACACATACATACACACACACACACACACCACACATTCTCTCACCAGGTGCTACCTTCCCTGTGGTGAACAGAAACGCCCTGTCTCTCCTGCACCTGTCTGTGAATATGGGACAAGCCGGAAAGCCATGCGTGAATACGGGCCTGGACTGTACTGACCACCTCGGTGTACAGGGCTCAGGCAGGTGACCCACACACATGTCCCCAAACACAGGTGCCCCCCTTTGTGGGTGTGTGGGTGTGATGCCATGGTGGTCTTATGCCACCTGCACACACACACACACACACATGTGGGGCAAGGCTGGCAGTGTGTGTGTGTGTTTGTGTGTGAGGTTGCCAGAGAGTGTGTGTGCTGCTTGCAGCTAATGCGCTGGGAGTCTGGTGAGTGAAATGGCATGCATGGTGTGTTTGTGTGTGTGTGTGTGTGTGTGTGTGTGTGTGTGTGTGTGTGTGTGTGTGTGTGTGTGTGTGTGTGTGTGTGTGTGTGTGTGTGTGTGCTGTCTAATGTGCTGGGAGTCTGGTGAGTGAAATGGCATGTATGAGCATTCATCAAAACAACCACTCAGAGAAAATGAGAGTGTGGGAGAATAACAACAGCACTTGAGAATGCATTTAACGAGTTTCACCACAGCCCGAGAAACATACACACACACACACACACACACACACACACACACACACACACACACATATACACACACACAGGCATGAGCAGGCTCACATTGTCTCACATTTTCACTCTTTCGCTCTCTCTCTCTCTTTTAATCTGCCGTTGTGAGGCTTGTAGCCAGTGTTTACATGTTGTGTTTGCTTAAATAGCATACTGATGGGAAAGTGTTAATAGTTAAATACGGGCACAGTAACCACCCCCTTCTCTTTCTCTTACACACACACACACACACACACACACACACACACACACACACACACACACACACACCATGGACTAAAAGACTGAAATGACTCCCACTCATGCATCCTTCAAACAGTGACCTCTTGCACAATGTAAAACACACATGCACACACAAACAAACTCACACTCACACACACACACACCCATACACAGATACACACTCATACACAGACACGCACACACACACACACACACTGACATGCCAGGGGCCACGCTGACCCAATCTGGGGCTGGTGTGTAATTATGAGTGTGACGTGTTCAAGGCCAGGGGCCTGGCCTGCCTCCCCACTCCACACAACACTGTTTATGTTTAATTAAGACCCAATTACACGTCTCTCTCTCCCTCAATAATCACACACTCTCCCTCCCTTTCTCTCTCTCTTTCTCTCTCTCTCTCTTTCTCTATCTGTCTTTCAATGTTTCTCTCTCTCTCCCTCAGTAATCACACACTCCCCCTCCCTTTCTCTCTCTCTTTCGCTCTCTTTCTGCTTCCCTCCCCTTCTCTCTCTCTCTCTCTCTCCCCCTCAGTAATCACAGACTCTACCTCCCTTAGTTTTCTCCCTCTCTCAACCTCTCTTCTTTCTCCTCCTCCCTCTATTTCCCATTCTATTTCTCCCCTCTTTTTCACTTCCCCTCTTTCCAACTCACTCACACTGTTTATTCCCTTTTAATAAAAGGACTTTCCTCCATTCATTCATTTTCTTCCAAACCTTTTCTACCACTCTCTCTCTCTCTCTCTCTCTCTCTCTCTCTCTCTCTATCTCTCCTCATTTCTCCCCTTATGTCTCTCTCGGTTCTTCAGAACAGTCATTAACTCTAACATGTGAATGTATACCTGCTGTTTCACCACCATAACCCATCCTTATGCACTCTCACAAGTGATGAGGCAACAGAGACAACGCCTATGGTGCCCCAAACACACACACACACGCACACACACACACACACACACACACACACACACACACACACACACACACATACACACATACACACACACACACACTAAAATGTTATGACATAATTTTACTTTCATTGTGTGCCACACGTCTAGACTAAGATTATGTGTGTGTGTGTGTGTGTGTGTGTGTGTAATTGTGTGTGTCTGTGTCTGTGTGTGTGTGTGTGTGTGTATGTCTGTGGCATTGTAACTGTAAAAGATTGTTCTCCCCTGTCCCTGTGTATATTTTCCATTTGCCACCTGGTCGATGTGCGATCAGAACAGAGTGTGCCCAACACTGAGGGGCAAAACTGTTTATCCAAATCTGGTACCCTTATCAGACCTCAAACACACAGAACAGAGACTAACACAGCTACCGAGAGAGAGAGAGAGAGAGAGAGAGAGAGAGAGAGAGAGAGAGAGAGAGAGAAGGGGGGTGGAAGAGAAGTGAAAATGAACGAGGTTAGCTGGAGACAGAAAAAGAGAAACAATGGCAGAGATAAATATATATTTTCTAAATCTTTTATGACATCCCTCTTTCAGTCCTTGTAACTCTGGGCTCCGTTTCCATGTTTGTGTGTACAGTCAATTACCTCTCTGCATTACATGTAAAGCAGTTTGGCTCAGCTCCTGTTGTTTTTAAATGTGCTATATAAAGTAACTTGACTTAACTTGACAATAAGAAATAGAAGAGAGAGAGAGGGAGAGAGAGAGATAGAGAGAGGGAGGTAGAGAAGGAGAGAGAGAGAGGGAGAGAGAGAGATAGAGAAAAAAGGAGTGATAACTGAAATAGGAGGAGAGATGGAAGTGGATGATGAGGAAGATATAAGTGGGAGAGGAGTGTAGGAGAGGATGATGCGGGTTTCAGAGTGCTTTTTGAGAGTGTAAGTGTGTTTCTGTGTTTATGAGTGTGTGATTGCTAGATTGTGTGTGTGTGTGTGTGTGTGTGTGTGTGAGAAAGTGTGATGGGAGTGTCTGCTGAGGGCAGGGGGGAAGGGAGGGGTGGCTACTCTTCCCGTAAGGACTGGATGCAACAGCTGTTTTTCACAGTAGGGGCCTGAGTTTGAGTTTGAATATGTGTGGGTGTGTGTGTGGGTGTGCGTGAGAGAATAGTTGAGTTTGTTTTGAGGATTCTGGATGGGATGAAGGAGAGTGACTAATGTCATGTTTATATACTGTATCTGCCACAGATAATGTATGTGCCTTTGGGATAGCGTATGAATGCATGAGACGGGAGGATGGGGCATGTGTGTGTGTGTGTGTGTGTGTGTGTGTGTGTGTGTGTGTGTGTGTGTGTGTGTGTGTTTGAGTTTGAGACATATTAGTACAACTGGCTTTGTCTGTGCAGGAGACGAGATAGAGAGACTGAAGCAGGTGTTGAAGCTAGAGTGGACATCCTGTGGGGAGATCCCCTGTGTGTGTGTCTGTGTGTCTGTGTATGTGTGTGTGTGTGTGTTTGTGTGAGTGTGAGTGTGTGTGTGAGTGTGTGTGTGTGTGAGAATCAGAAGGATGACCTCAATCTGTGGAGAAGCCATTGAGCAAGGTAGCATGAGTAAGTTTATAAATGTAACACATTTACAAGTACATGTGTGTGTATGGGGGAGTGGGTTGCATGAGTAAGTGTGTGAATGTGTATACATGTGTGTGTAAGGGGGAGTGGGTAGCAGTAAGAGATGATTTGAGTTTCCTGCTGTCATTCTTTCCGGTCCAAAAATCTGACTCCAACACCAGGTTTCCAGAATGTCCTACACACAGACTGTGTTTTATGACTGTAAAGTATTTCTACAATATGTTACATGCATCCCATTCAGTCATTGTGATATTTGATGATTTATTATTATGATTTATTCATTTGCCTCACGCTTTTATCCACTTTACAGACATCCATTATTACAAGGCCAGTCTCCTCGGAGCAACTTACGGTTAAGTGTCTTGCTGAAGTGGCAGTAGGAATTGAACTCACAACCTGTCTGGCTACTGCATGCTGGCCACTACTCTGCTACTCCCCTATCTAACATTGCAGTGTGTGTTTGCCAGCAGAGGTTAAAATTGTGGGCTTATAATCAGGGGTTAAAGTGGGGGGGGACGGGGAGGAACGCAGTTCCGCCACCTCAGATAAATTAATAAGAAAGATATTATTTCATACCAACGCACAATGATATTGTTAAAATAAATAGTGAGTTAATTGTTCGTGTGTACAGAGGTGACCAAGAAGCTATCAATTATTGTCCAAAAAGTATTGCTACACCACAATACTCAATATGTTGTCCAACGGTGAGTCATTTTCACCCGTTGCACCGACACTGGATTTTAGGGTTCCCCCACCTGCCAAATCCCACTTTAACCACTGCTTATAACATTGTGTGTTGTTGTTTCATTTAAATTAGCCTAATAATTTCTTCATTTATTATATGATGAGCAGACACAGTCTTGGCACATATTCACGCAAGGTGTCATGACCCTGGTACTCCATCTGCCAGTTCTAACTTGTTCTGGTCCTTGCCTCAAACGAGTATAGAGAAATTGAAGTCCTATTTATACAGAATTTAAGTATGGTTTATAGCTATTTAAATTCCACATATTTCACTGTCTCGCATGACATTTCAGCAATAGGAACTATGTAGGAATTCTTCCCTTTATGTGGGTGGTGGTGGTGGGGAGGGGGTGCTGAGGTTTCAGTATTTGGTTTACTATAAAGGTGCTGTGAAGGTATAAACCCTGCCATTCACATATATGGTTTAACAGGAATGCAATTAAATGACAGTGTGTCAGTCATCGGATGAAGTCTGTTTAATACTCGAAGCCATTGAACCATAATGGCTGTCTTTAAATACGACCAAACACATTCTTGAATGGGGGGAAAAGGATGGATCCACAATGGTGAGATAGTGAACAGCATTTTTTGTCTTTCTTTCCTTTTTTGATGTGTGTGTATGTGCGTGTGTGTGTGTGTGTGTGTAAATGTATGTTAGCAGTTAGCAGACATCACTGTGACTTTATGATAAAACCATATGGCAGCTTGAGCAAAACCAAAAGCCCACAGCCTCATGCAGTCTGGAGTCACCTGGTCTAGACACACAACCCAACCAGAGGAGACAGCAATCACAGACATCGCACACACACCACAGTATGCCAATTACCAGAGGGGAATACGCAATATGTGTGTCTGTGTGTACATGTGTATAATGTCTGTTTCCTTGAATATGTACAGTATGTGTGTAAATGTGCGTGTGTGTGCGTGTGCATGTGTGTGTGCGTGCGTGTGTGTGTGTGTGTGTACATTACAGTTAGACTGTGTTTGTTTATTTGGAGCGTGTGGGTTTTCTTCTTGTCTTTGTGTAGGGAAAGATCACTAAATAACTGCACTCTGCCAATGGCTGGGGGGCAACGGCAACTCTAATCGCAGCACGTCTGCTTATGTAAAGGCTTGTATGAAAATACCAAGGGAGTGGATGAGAAAACACCACCACTGGCTGTGCATTTGCATTGTGACTGTACACAAATACACACACACACACACACACACACACACCAAGCGTGTTGATGCTTTTTTTTTTATTATCCATAATGTGTGTAATTGGCGAATGCTTGCGTGTAAATGCCATGTGTGAGCTTTAGTTTGTTTGTGTGCGAAGGCATATGTTCTTACCCCAGGTCGTGACACTCCTAGCTGAAGGTAGGATTAAGGTGTTACGAGCGGAGGGATGGAGGTGAGTGTTGAGTCATGGCAGCATGTTGGGCTGCAGGCATGTAATTGTGGAGTTGGGAGCGAGGGATGACGAGCTGTGTGGAGATAAGAGCTGGAACGTGTCATTATTCAACAGACACCGTAATTACTACTGTTAAGAGAGAGAGAGAAAGAGAGAGAGAGAGAGAGAGAGAAAGTAGGAAAGCAAGAACAAAAGTAGGAAAGTAGGAAAGCAAGAATGAAAGAAAGAAAGAAAGAAAGAAAGAAAGAAAGAAAGAAAGAAAAAATAAATAGTAAGAAAGAAAGTAGGAAAGAAGGACAGATGCAGAGTTAGAGAGTGGAAAAGAGAGTGTGCTTGAATTTTGTTCCCAGCAGTAATCCATGTTTTGCCAATTTGGGATTGTGGTTTCTCCCTCAAACTTCCACAAAGTGACCTCAGAAAGTGATCATATACCTACGCGTGTACACACATCCCAAACAGAAGCCTCTATGGCTGTCACTGCCACCAGTCAATCTCAATGTGAGGCCATATACAGTAGCTGCACACCAGAGCTAGTGAGTGGAGCTGAGCGGTGCGAATATCCCGCTCCGGTGGCTGTTCACTCGGCCGCTCCTCCGCTCGAATTCACGTCAGGCCGCTCCGCTCAATTCCGCTCCCCGCTCCACTTCAAAAACCCTCCCGCTCCAGTGCTCGCTCCAATTTAAAAGAGGGAGAAATAATCTACAAGCCGAATTGTCACCTTAGAAAACTTCCTAAAGGACTTCGAGCAACTAGCCTGACGAGCCAGACCCACATTAAAATGTAGGGTCTGGGCACTCACCGTTCGCAGTGCTCAGTCCGAGGGGCGGGATAATTAGTTGTCTTTTAAATTCCCTCTGCACGCAATAGGACAGCGGCAGCGCTATGAGTCCCATGCGTTTCCCACCAGCGGAGCTAGTTGGCTAGTTCAAACGTTTGCCAACTTAATAAAAGCTTAACTCGTGTCACACTGTTCGCCAGCAGCAACATCCATCTTATTTGTTTTCAAGTAGCAGGGAATTCAAGCCAAACCGTTGCGACTCTGCCATCAATCATTATGTTAAGCCCACCTAACGACTTTCATACACGATTTCATTGGCCTGATTAAGTTTCGATTTCTGGAGCTCACAAGCCAACGCTGCTAGGGGCGCGTCTAGATTTCTAGGCTAACAAGCAACGGCACTGTCACTCATAGAACATGTATTGTAAAAGAGCCTAATGCAACACCGACAGTGCAACAACGAAAAAGCTTGGCAACGTCAATACATAGGCCTATAAGCCTAAAACTAAAGGGTTCAGTGGGATTAATTGCCTAAACTAGATGTACCGCATAGCGGTACAAAATATGACCGCCGCTCAGTCCTGCACATCCATTCCGCGAAAATAAATCATATTAATGAATTTGTCACCATCTTCTACTCCATCCCCCACTCTTGAAACTTTTGTGTATGCTTGTTTGGAATGTGTGTGTGCGGGCCGCACACAAAGTCGCCTACTGGCGCTGCAAAGGTGAAAAGATTTGTAGCACTTGCCAAAAAATTTGTAGCATTGTTATAAAACTTTTAAAATCTCTAAACAATCACAAGTAGGGCAGTTCATCACAGTCCATCTATTGCAACTGGACTGATGAAAGGTACACCTGTAGGCTACATTGTATTTGGGAAAAGCAGAAGGTAGCAGCATAATGTATTTATTTATTTATTTATTATTAAACAAAACAATCCCTGTCAGTTCCATGCAGTTTTCAACAGCTATCAAGAAGAGAGGTCATAACATGGATTTTTGTGAATGTTTCTTCTTCTCCATATGCATAAGTTTAGTCATCTAGTTCATATGATATTCAGCTTTATTGTCAATGCACAAATTAAATACCAGTAGTCTAAAACAAAATGTAGTTTTACCCAGTGGTGCAAATAACTGACATGTCCAAAAGGGCCTTCATGAAATGCGTTGCTAGACTGTTCATACACATTTTAACGGGCCAAGTTGAAGAGCTACCGTTATTGTTCGTGCAAATAATAGGCTGATTCATGTTCCCTTGCATTTTGCAACTATGAGGTCCATGGTTAGTCTGGCTTTTGCCAGACCAAGCTCAATCTTTTAAGAAATCGAAAAAGAAATAGCTGGCAGATCAGGCTGGGTTCACCCAGCCTATAGTCCATGGTAGGCACCCGATAGAAATATTGTTTAATTTTGCGATTGAGATATGCACGCACTGGCGCCCCCCCTGCGACGTGTTCGCCCCCCGGTTTCAGAGCTATTCTAAATGCAAAAATGCATAGAGGAGTTATGACAAAACCGTGACTGTTAACAAACTATATAAGGTAGGCCTTATGCTAGGCCTATTACACAACATAAATGGTCACTAGGCTATGCTGGCGACCCAAATAAAATCTCTTTTGGGAACCAATGGCTTACAGTATCAAGCGGACTTAAGCTGCCACCTCTTTGCGAAAAGTTAATAGTTTTGCATATCAGTAGTAGGCCTAATACATTTCACGCAGCTGTGTTAATCACGGAAATCACGAATGAAGTGGACACTTCTAAATGGAACCCAACCCACTGTACAGTAGCTCAAGGTCTGTGGCTAAAGCAGCCATAATGAAAACGTTATCATTGTTTGGATACTTCACACACGTGTTTTTTAATCAACTACCAAGCTGGAATCAAAGCACATCGACTCCCCTCTCACACCCTAAACACACACTTTGAACAAACAAAAAGCATCTCAGTCTCACGGTAGCCATAGGCAAAACTGTATCGGACCTGTGTAACGTTGTACTAAATCATCCATCGCAAAGAATGATTTTTGTAGCACGTGCAACAAATATGTGTAGGTACAGCCCTGCCCTGGATACATCTCTCAACGTGCGCTCTAAAACATTTGGTTTAAATGGAGATGTAGATCATCACGGGTGCGTTAATAAATCTACATTGCGGCGAGTTGACACAAATTATTCACTTTGACGAATTTATGTAGTTTCAGTCCTAGTTACTTTACTTTGGGCCATGCTCTTCCTTACTTGAATCACCTTTGAAAATAGAGGATTGAAGTAGCCTATATGGGTGTTTGGGAATGAACGTTGACTCAGATGCTTTTTGAGACTTTGAGCAGAAATGTCCCAGCCCGGTGTTTAGGATGCATCATAGACAGGTTATCTTTCAGGTAGCCTATATATTTTCCATTAAAAAAACATCACGTAGCGAACGTGTTGTGGCTAACTCACTTAGCCCCTGTTAGTAGCCTAGGTTATGGTCATAAGCAAATGAGATGACAGTCGAAAGATACAATTAGTGCTGCTATCAATTTGCTTGGTATAACCGCAAAGTTTTCTACAAATGCAATCAAATTGGCCTCCATCACTCAACCAATGCTAACGGTAACATTATTGTACCTAGGTCCTATAGCTATTGATATTATAAGATTAACCTACCTGCAGTAAAAACCAAGCATGTCCGATAAACATTCTCAGATTTATTTCGGCTTCAAAAAGAAATGGGAATTACATTTCATGTGAAAATCGTCCTATCCTTATTAGACGTTCTCTGCGGTAAACTACAGTCCTTGTAGGAAGCGTCCATTGTTTTTCCAACCCACTTTAGATTAACTTCCAACAAAATTACGTCTCACTGCAACGATGCGCCATCTGGTGGACAAACGACTACGTATCGCCAATACTGGAAATGCAGCCATGATGATTTTGATGAATATTTTTTTTCCCTTTAATCCTACTGAATTTGTAAATATGTATCAGCCGTTCTAATTGCCGATACCGATAGTATGTGCGTGCCTGTGTGTGTGTGTGTGTGCGTGTGTATATGCGTGCACCACCATCTACAGGCCGAGTGTACAGTCACTAAATGTACACATGACTTAATTTTTTTAGACCCCCCCCATGGATGAAATTCTACGAAACTTGGCATACCCCCAGAGAATGCCAGGTTAATCATACACATAAATTGTGGTGCAGTTCTGAACATCTTAACTGAAAAGAGGGGCG
>NW_027468881.1:30208688-30213688 GCF_046254945.1 Alosa pseudoharengus | reverse complement strand
TGTGCATGTGTGTGTGTGTGTGTGTGTGTGTGTGTGGTAGCATGCAGAGGTGTAAAGCTCTTTGTGCTGTTGGAGGCAGGCCCTAATCTCTCCGGCTGCAGCTTGCACGTCTTGTGAGTTTTGCGTCTGGAACAGCCAGCAATTGTGGGCACAGAACACACACAACGAGAAAACATAATAAAGTCGTAAAACAAGACCCCCCATCCCTGTGAACACACACACACACACACACACACACACACACACACACACACACACACACACACACACACACATCCCTGAGTGAACACACACACACACACACACACACACACACACACACACACACACACACACACACACATCCCTGAGTAAACACACACACACACACACACACACACACACACACATCCCTGAGTGAACACACACACACACACACACACACACACACACACACACATCCCTGAGTGAACACACACACACACACACACACACACACACACACACACATCCCTGAGTGAACACACACACACACACACACACATCCCTGAGTGAACACACACACACACACACACACACACACACACATCCCTGAGTGAACACACACACACACACACACACACACACACACGGATACACACACACACGGATATGCACGCACACGCACACGCACACGCACACGCACACGCACACGCACACGCACAGGCACAGGCACACACACACACACACACACACACACACACTACACACACACACACACACACTACACACACACACACACACACACACACACACACACACACACACACACACATTTCCTCTCTCTGCTATACCCCGCACCCCTACTGGTCTAAAAGCCTCTGGGATACTAAAGTCAACAGCCAAAAACACGTCTCTTCTCTTCAGCCTACGCACCAGAGGAATGCACATCTCCCCCTTCTTCACCACAGCTCTCAAAACTCTCTCTCTCTCCTCTCTCTTTCTCTTTCTCTCTCTCTCCTCTCTTTCTCTCTCTCTCTCTCCTCTCTCTTTCTCTCTCTCTCTCTCCTCTCTTTCTCTTTCTCTCTCTCTCTCTCTCTCACTCTTTTTCTGCTGTCTTTATATGCCACACTGCCTTAAAGGCTCTTTAAGGCCTCTTGTGAGAGTGTATGGACGTGTTGAATGTGTGTGTGTGTGTGTGTGTGTGTGTGTCTTCTCGTCTGTGTGTCTGTGTCTATACTTCTTGGAAGCCTATGGACATCTGCTTGTGTTGTATTAGAGTGCACTCATCCTTCTGGGTTATGTTGGTGCATGCTCATTCGAGTGTGTGTGTGTGTGTGTGTTTGTATGTACACTGCTGACAAGAGTGTGTGCTTGAGTGTATATGCATATGCCTTGCAATGCATGCATGTGTGTTTATTCGAGTCTGTCTGTGAAGTGTGTGTGTGTGTGTGTGTGTGTGTGTGTGTGTGTGTGTGTGTGTGTGTGTGTGTGTGTGTGTGTGTGTGAAGGCCTTTACTGTGCAGCAGCATGGCAGAGAGAACCAGTCTGACAGGTTGCAGATCTCTACCCTCAGGGGATGAAGCCAAGGTCTGGCAGAGGAGAAGCAGAGTGAGCAGGAGAAGGAGAGTGAGCAGGAGAAGGAGAGTGAGCAGGAGAAGGGAGAAGGGAGGAAGACAGGATTTAAAAGACAGCAGAAGAAACAAAAATCATCATGTCATGTTGACTTTTCTCACGGATCTAAGTGTTATGATTGGTCAGATACTTCAGCTTTGGCAATGCAAACGTATTTGGTCATGGCAGTAAAAGTTCCCTTGAATGTGAATTTGAAATTGCCACAGAGAGGGAGAGAAAGAGATAAAGAAAGAAATATAGCCGCAAGCGGCAATGGCGGACCCGAGTCCGACCAGTCATGTGAGATCTGAGAATTTCATGTCTCACGTCACTGCTTCATTCTTGAGAGCCCTGCAAATGCAGTTTACAATACTTTACATTGGAATATTCTGTGTCATGTTTGATATTTTTGACTTTAAAGAAAATAAAAAACTAAAATGCCTAAATGTCGTTTAGGTACCACCAAGTTCAAGGTATCAAATGCAGTTTCGGGTATTTTGGTGACTCTAGGAGTCACGGAGTATTTATTTTTTATCTTGTGTTATAAATACTTCTCATGGCTTGAGCCCCTCCCGTCTGGATACAACGCATGTGCATTTGTTTTGGAGCGGAAGGGCTAGCAACAGACAAAAACAATCTCCAAAGAGCTATAGCTACTGACCAGGTAATGTTAACCAGCTATGCTTGGCATGCCATTCTCTTCATTACAACTTCGTTAACCATCAAAATGCTTTCAAAGCTGTTATATTTAGGTAAAACACTTGCATAGGATGCCTTTAAGGAAGCCAGTACAGAGATTTATAGCTGGCTATCTGGCAGGCTATCATTTAATCTTAATTATTTGTCATGGAAGTTATCTAATTACTGTTCTATTTTGTCTGTAGATGAGTCAAACGTGTGTACCCCCATAAGCCAGACTTCACGGATGATTTCATTATGTTGTATGGGAGTAGTATTATCTTGTTCCAACTGTTAATATGGCTTGCAAAAGTTTGCTTAGTTTGTGTTGTGTCCATTATGAACATAACCATTCTACTAATGCTAGCCTGCTAGGTTCTAGGATAACGGCTGTCGAGATGTCAGAGGAAACTCCACCACCTCGTCCATTAATTCCATATATTTGGAGACCTTGAAGGCCGTTATCCTGTTTTTCCCCTGGTTGCCATTCATGTATGTAAGAAATCATGCATTTATAGCACACAAAGGAAACGTGTGGCTCAGTTTAAAAAGAAACCAACTTGGTCAGTTTGTTGTAGCTTAGTTTCTTTGGTTATCTACAGTGATAACGGTGGATAGTTACTATGGTTTTAATAGTTACCATTCAAAAGCGCATTGATATGGAACGATGGTTAAACTTTTTTACCAAATCTATTTCAGGTGTCCCGATATACAGAATTAATAGCCACCCTACTAGCCAATCAGAAAAGAGTATTTCTTGTCTCCGGGGGGATAAATCTCCATAAAGGATCTGTTTTTTAGGTTCAGTAGATTATCAACACTTCTCTATTGAACCAGTGAACTCCGAACTAGGTATAATGAGTTGTCGAACTGAAGTATTTATAATGAGCCTTTAACAGCAGTGGATACAGGCTGATATTAGTTTGTTAATAATAGATAACATCGGCTAATGTGGTTAGCTCTTGCTAAGGCACGTGAACAATGCTGATTATTAGCATTCTGAATTATCCGCATAGATTTTTGTAGGCCCATAATACAAGCAACACTCATTTAAATGACTTACACTACAGAGAGATAGTACCCTAAAACAGTAGGATGTTTGAATGAGTAACAAAATATTAGTTCATTGAACTGATGGACCTATTAGTCCAAGACTTTTGTGGTTATTTTGGCAAAATAATTCTCAGATTTGTCTTGCAGATTCAGAAAGGGAAGACAGTTAAAAGAATGGGGTGAGCTGTTTTGGGCCGGTGGCACTTCAGGGAGGGTGGGGAGAGTTTGTAGTGAGGTGGTGTAGTGTGTGTTTGGGGGGTGGGGTGGTGGGCGGTGTTGAGTGATGTGTGTGTGTGTGTGTGGGGGGGGCTGTAGTGAGGTAGAGTGGTGTGTGTGTATGGGGAGGGGGGGGGGGGTACAGCAAAGCCAATTGGTGCTATTAAGCCTCTAATCAGTGCAGGCTGACACTCCTGTCATAATAGCTTTTATATGGGCCAATCACAAAGAGCCCTTTATGCAGCTATTGGCAAGCAGCAGCAGCACCACTTTTTCAAGGCCCCTTTTCAGACGTAATGCTCCTAGCACTGTATCTCTCTCTTTCTCTCTCTCTCTCTGCCTTTCTTTCTCTGTCTTCCTCTCTCTCCTTTCTCTCTCTGTCTTCCTCTCTATCTCTCTCTTACACACACACACACACACACACACACACACACATACATGCATACTTACACTCTCAGTCACCCTTGCACACACATTAACATCTTACAGCACTGCAGAATTCCTTTTCAACCATATCGTAGTAAATCCTAATTGTTCCTACATGAACACAGTAAACTTGAACAAATGCATATGTATAGACAATAGAATGTTCTATCACATGCGTATAGCAGC
This sequence comes from Alosa pseudoharengus, assembly GCF_046254945.1. Classification (NCBI taxonomy): domain Eukaryota; kingdom Metazoa; phylum Chordata; class Actinopteri; order Clupeiformes; family Clupeidae; genus Alosa; species Alosa pseudoharengus. The sequence goes on along the minus strand of NW_027468881.1, from coordinate 30,209,557 downwards.
AAAACGGTTTGTTAAAAGCTCTGGCTCTCTCTAGCTCTCTTTGTATATCTCCTTCTCCTCTCTCCCTCACTTTCTCTCCCTCTCTCCCTCCCTCTCTTTCTCTGTCTCTGTCTCTGTCTCTCTCTCTTTCTCTCTCTCTCTCTCTCTCTCTCTCTCTCTCTCTCTCTCTCTCTCTCTCTCACTCTCTCTCTCTCCCTCATTGGCATCTACTTACTGTAATAACACCTTTTTCTGGCGCGCTGGGATGGCCGACGAGGCCTGGGGCAGCCCGGTGAAGCCTGGGCCCGGATTTGGAACATAGCTGGTCTGGGTTGAGCGTGCTCTAGGCCCCCGGGGGCAGAGAGGCGAGGCTGGGCCCGGGGAGGGGAGGGGAGGGGAGGGCCGGGGTGGGGAGTGGAACGGCACGCCAGCCGCAGAAGCGGCAGATTCATGCTGGATCACCTTCAAAGAGCTCCACTCCCCAAGGAGAAACAGAGTTCTTCTGTGGAGGTGGAAGAGAGGGAGGTAGGGAGAGAGAGAGAGAGAGAGAGAGAGAGAGAAAAATTAAAGAGGGAGAGGCAGCAAGAGAGAAAGAGTGTTTGAGAGAGAAAGAGAGAGATGCCAAGATAGAAAAAGTGTAATAATAAAGTGTTAGGAGCTTGAAGGCGAACTCTCTTCTTTCTCTCTCTCTCTCTCTCTCCTACGATGTGACTCTTTATCTTTCCCTCATTTTTCTTTCTTTCTATCTCTCTGCACTTTCACTTTCTCTGCCTTCTTCATTCGCTCTCTACTGCTCTCTCTCTCTCTCTGTCCCTCTTGTTCCCCATCTCTGGCTTGTGATCCGGAGCAGCATGCTTGCACTTGCCCTTCATACAGGGAGGCACACTGAA
>NW_027468881.1:30171188-30206188 GCF_046254945.1 Alosa pseudoharengus | reverse complement strand
AGAGAACCAAAGCCGCGGAGCCCGAGAGGGGGGAAGTCCTGCTCGCTCTCCCCGCTGCAGGGCTGCTGAGAGTGGGGGTGATCCCCCGCTCCCCTCCCTGGTTGGGGACGCCTGCTCCGGCTGCTCCGGGTAAATAGGGAGATATTTTTACACCTTCTTTTGCGCTGACCCAGTCCCATCCAATTAGCGCCCTGCTGTGTTCTGGCACGCAAGACGCCGCGGCCCTGTGTGTGTGTGTGTATGTGTGTGTGTGTGTGTGTGTTAGCACTGATGCTCCTTCTTTCTTTCCCTCCCTCCCTCTCTTTCTCTCTCTCTCTCTCACCTCTTCCAGGGAACAACACACACACCACACCCTTACCTCTCCAGCTCCAGCCTATGATAGCGTTATATTTTTGGACTTCGAGTAATTTATATGTTTAGCCTTTGGGATGCTATTTTTAAATTAGCGCTAAGATATTAATTTCTATCGTTTACTTTTTCAGAGGGATCTGAGAGGAGAAGATTAAACATGTGATCCCTAAACACATTACATCACACAAAGTTCCCAGATGTCCCATGGCCTTCCAACACCGGTGTCTTTAAGCTTATCTTAAAGCTAAGCATAGCTTTATGTAATGCAATTAATAAACAGTGTAGTTAATAGTTGGGTAATTAAGATAGACCCAATTTGGAGTAAATGGATATGGAATGTAACAGATGCAAGATCAGTATTTTACCTATCAAGTAGGTTATATTGCGCTCCAAATACACACAACAGAGTCTGAGGCCTCTTCTATACACGTCACTCTCTCTCTCTTTCTCTCATAACTGAGTGTAGCCTGATGGAAGGCACAGTGTGTATGGCCATACAACTGCAGGCGCTACAGATGGGCCCTGATTTGAGCCATGGGCAAAGTGTCTCGTGTTTAACTAAAATAATGTCATTACTACGCAAACTCAATTTACTAATTTAACACCATGGAGAAGACCTTAAACGCAAACACTGATTGATGAGTGAGAGCTCAATGCTCCCACATGTAACATGATAGCTATAGCTCATTCACGTGAACTGGATCACAGACATTGTGCTTTGCCCCCCTTTCAAAGTAGTCCAGACGTATTTCAACAGTTTACATTACTTGTAATCCAATGGATTAAGTTATTGATTCCAAAAATTAGCATGTAGTCTGTATTCAGTAATGGATTACATATCACAGTAATCTGACCGGGCCGGTCCGACTGGCAGGGACAATGGAGAGAGTCTTCCAGTTGATTTTAGAAGTGAGATGTTAGTTGCTTTACCACTTTATTGGTGAGTTGTGATATTATATGTTTATTATATATTTATTATAAAGAAGATATTCAGACCTCATGGGCACCAAAAACAGCAAACCTCTGTTAAAGGTGCAACAGTATAGGTTCCACACAGAACTCCTTGTCTAAATATTAAAGCAGTGTGTTTTGGAAGTCGTTAGTGTCTCATATTGCAGTGTGGCTGTACGGCAGTTTTCACAGCTCAATTTGTGTCACGGAACAAAAATATGAAATGGATGAAAGTCAGGGGAATTTCGTACACTGGTGTCTGTACACCGTGGCGCATACTATCTGCCTCTTTCAATACCCTCTTACATATCCTTACGCACCTCACCCATGCTGCCACTATATCCAAGGACACACCCTGGCTCACACACCCTGGCTCAGCAGCGATCTGCACAGGGCTGGGGTGGAGGTGAGCGTGGGTGGAGGAGGTGAAGGAGAGTGGGTAGGTGGGGCTGACGCCTCTTCTCCAATCTGCTGCGAGTGCAGCCTTGATGTCAATTAAATGGTATGTGCTTACGCCGCAAATCAAATCACAGACACATGTTCCTCCGGTCGGTCGGTCGGTCGTGCAAGCAAGTGAGCGGTCGGGCGCTCGGCACGCCTGCTCCTCCCCCCTCCCTGATGCTAATGCACAGCAGCGTAATCACCCTCATTACTAAATGAAGGGTTTACGAGCAGCAGCCTGACTTAGGCAAACACACACACACACATGCCCAGAAACACATATGCACACACACGTACACGACACATACACACACACACACACACACACACACACACACACACACACACAGACGGGTCAGCACTGTTGTGCATATGCACTCACTAAGCCACAAATTGGTGTCAAGTACACAGAAGTAAAACACACACACGCCCACACTCACACACATACTCTCTCTCACACTCATACCATACACACACACACATACACACACACACACACACACACACACACACACACACACACACACAGAAACAAACACAGATGCGCGCGCACACACACACACACACACACGGACGCCCGCACCCATCTCCTCCTGGTCTCCCTGCTGTGTACTTTCGCACTGGGGCTGCTTTGATTGTCCAGTATTTGTCCTTGTAAAAATTAAAGATGGAGCAGCATGTGCTACCTTTTTTTATAGATCCTCCATGACTTTCTAGTCTAGTTATTCACATTAACATGCATAGTAAATTAGTGTGAGGTGTGTGAGCTCATTTAGACATTATCATTTACAGAAGAAAAACATCAATGCCACCACCTGCAAAACATCAACAACCAAAATGTCTCCTTTTTCGACAGATCATATTAAAATCCGCAATAATTCAATTCAGAGGTCAGTCTTGCTGGAACATTCCTCAGTACACCTGTTAGAGCCTCTTTCTCACACAGAGGAAGTGCTATATCCATCTTGTTTAGGTGAAAGTTGTCAACACAACTGTCAATCAATCATGAGTGCACTGATTTGAGGTCAGTTTTGCTGGAGCTTTCTCTCTCCAGACCTCATGTGCCAGTTAGCACTTCCCTGGAATTCACACACTCGTGGCATTGTGTTCTAAACTGGGTGGGAGCGGGTCTCCTTGAATGGAGCTGTGAGTAGCCTTGAGTATCTGCTTGCATTAATCCCATAAAATAGCGTAATCTCTTTAAACCTCCTCCTGTTTTAATCCCAATCTGCGTAAACTTCACACGCAATTTAGGTCAATCCCTCTCACACCTCCCAAACCTGGATTTGGTGGGGTTGGGGGGGGGTTATTTCTTGAGGAGGGGTTGGTGGTGATGTATGTGTGTGTGGGGGGGTCAGTCTTGTGCTTGGTTCACAGTTCTGTTTACACGTGACAAGGAATGCAGTTTGTTTAAGCTATTTATTCGACCTATGTGCACACTGTCTGTCAAATGGTCACATCTAAGTGCATTAGCTCTCAAGGTTCACTTCAAAATAATAGCCATCAAATCAAGTATCTCTGAGCAAGTTTAGCTACTAGTTTATAAAGGGTTAATGGAGCAATGCAGGCTGATTTTGGGATTGTTTTCTACTTTTGTTCTGTGCATTGCCAAATCTCTGTAGTATTCCTCTATAATGGTCAGCGCATTAGGCACATTCACAGTTTGAAAGAGGGTCACCCAGCGTTTCCCTGCTTTGCATTGGCTCTCGGATACCACGGGAAGTAAATGAGGTCAGAGGATTGCAGCTGAGTGGGAAACTAGAGGACACGTGGGAGATACAGTATAGGGGCCTCGGCCGAGAGACATATAGTGTACATACAGCAGAGAGAGTGAGAGAGAGAGAGAGAGAGAGAGAAATGGAAAGAGAGAAATGGAGAGACTTTCAGTTCAAGACAGGAAAATGGAGAAATAGGGTACAAAAGTAGAAAAAGAAGAGGACAGAGACTAGAGGAGAAAGAAAGAGAGAGAGAGAGAGAGAGAGAGAGAGAGAGAGAGAGAGAGAGAGAGAGAGAGAGAGAGAGAGAGGGGGGGGGGGGGGAGGACGGGGAGAAGGAAAGAGTGTGAAGTGAGGACTAACAACCTGTTGCGTGGATTGAGGTGTTGTGACTTAGGTAGCACTAACTGGCTATTTGTGTGTGTGTGTGTGTGTGTGTGTGTGTGTGTGTGTGTGGGATGTGTGTGTGTGTGTGTGTTTGTGTGTGTGTGTGTGTGTGTGTGTGTGTGTGTGTGTGTGTGTGTGTGTGTGTGTGTGTGGTGTGAGTGTGTGTGTGTTTGTGTGTGTGTGTGTGTGTGCGTGTGTGTGTGTGCGTGCGTGCGTGCGCGCATGTGTGTTCATTGCTGCAGCGTGTGCCTGCGTCGGATCCCTGCACGGTCCTCATTCTTTATTTTCTGTCCGGGTTGCTTTGCGCCTCCAAACCACTTGCAGATGTTGGCAGCGGGGAGTGTTGTGGCAACTCCAAACGAGGAAATCTAAAAAAAGGGATCAGGCTGTAAAATAAAACACAGGCCCTGCAAGCAAGCGGGTGAGAGAACGAGGGAGAGAATGAGAAGGCTAGCGGAGAGAAAGAGTGAGAGAGAGAGAGAGAGAGAGAGAGAGAGAGTAAAATGTGAGCGAGTGGGTTGGAGGCAGAGGGAGAGAGGGAGAGACAAAAAGAAGAAGAGCAAGAGAAAGTGTGTGTGTGTGTGTGCATGAGAGAGAGAGAAAAGGCAGTAGGCAATGTGTAAGAAATATGCGAGAGAGGGAGAGAAAGTGTGTGAAAGGGATATAACTTGTGTGTGCGTGAGAGAAAGAGAAAGTGTATATGTGGTGTGTGTACGTGTTTCTGTGTGTGTGTGTGTGTGTGTGAGTGTGTGTGTGTGAGAGAGAGAAAGAGAAAGTTTAAGGGATGGGTGAGGGGTGGCACACTTGGAGCAGTCTGGACTCCTAATCCAGCCTGCTCTCAGTGCGCAGGAGCCGGTCAGCGCCAGAACCTCGGGCCGGCCGGCTGGACCGCGTTGCTGCAACCAACACAAACGCATGCCTTGGATAGTTCCCTCCGAGTGAACTGCCTCCGGTTTCTCACCAGCGAGAAACCAAACAGCACCGAGCACACTGAGCCTTTCATACACACGATACCTCAACCCCTCCCTCTCTGTCCCTTCCTCTCTCTACCTCTCCCTCTCTTTCCCTCTCTCTACCTCTCCCTCTCTTTTTCTCTCTCTACCTCTCCCTCTCTCTACCTCTCCCTCTCTTTTTCTCTCTCTACCTCTCCCTCTCTCTACCTCTCCCTCTCTCTCCCTCTCCCTCTCTTTTCTTTGCTCTCTCTACCTCTCCCTCTCTCTCCCTCTCCCTCTCTTTTCTTCGCTCTCTCTACCTCTCCCTCTCTCTCCCTCTCCCTCTCTTTTCTTCACTATTTCTACCTCTCTCTCTCTTTTTTTCCCTCTCCCTCTCTCTACCTCTCCCTCTCTTTCCCTCTGCCTCTCTCCATCTCCTTCTGCCTGACACCCCCCCCCCCCCCTCTTCCCGCTCTCTCTCTGAACTCAGCGACTGTGCTGGTGGCTTTCACCAAAGCTCTGGAGGCCTCAGAGTAACCTCAGTCTGGCTGGGAGAAATGACTCGCCCCAGAAGGGAGAAGGAGGAGTATCAGAAGAGAGACAGAGAGAGAGAGAGAGAGATTTACTTTTGAAACTTAGTATATTAAAGAAATATTTCTCAAAGCAATGCTGGTCAGCTTAGTCTATATAGCCAGATGATGACAGTGTGTGGTGTGGTGTGTGCGTGTGTGGGAAAGAGAGAGAAAGAGAGTGAGAGAGAGAAAGAGAGACTCCAAAATTAAATTTCTTTTATTTGCAGATGACCTGGTTCTGCAGAGGGTCTACAATAGAACTTAAATGCACTGCAAAAGTTCTGCCAGACGTGGGCCCTGGCTATTAACATAAGAAAATACTAACATTCCAGAAAATAACTAGATGTCAGGGAAACACACATAACTTCGCCCTTGGTAAAACTTGAACATGCGACAAATTATACTTACTTTGGGTTGAAAATCAGTGCAAATGGAAGCTTGGCCATGGATGAATTGAAATAGAAAGTAAGGACTTCTTGAGTAAGGGCTACTTACTCAATATAACAACGAAGTGTGGGGTTCTTGACAAACCAAGACTTCGAAATATGGGACTAGAACTCAGTTGAAACTCTGCATACAGAATTCTGCAGGAACAGAAGCAAATATCAAACAACGGATGCAAAGCATACCCTCTTTTTTTAATTGAATTGAAAAAAGAGCCATCAAATTCTGGCAAGATCTAAATTGGTGACCCTACCTCTTATCAAAGCCCTTTCCAGGAAACAGACAAAGCAAACATGACTAAAAGGACAACTAAAACACTTATCATCCTCAGGACACTGATACCCTTCTCGAAATAATGAATATACCAACCAAATCATCAATACTCAGAAAGAAAAATATCTTACCTATTGGAATGGAAACACAAAACAAAGCAAATCAAGTTACTCTAAATAGAAAATACAAATAAAACTGTATATACAAATACAACATATACAACTGTGACAAAAAGAGGACTGACTACTCAGTCACAGGCCTATAAATCCACATAGTGTAATAACCCAACTCCTAACTCACAAGCGTGCATACACACACACACACACACACACACACACACACACACACACACACACACACACACACACACACACACACACACACACACACACACACTACATACTATATATATATATATACTATATATCCCTCATCGTTCACACACCTGCTGGCTCCAAACCTATCCCACTGCTCCTAAAACCCTCTGAGCATACGTGTTTAAACCTGACTTCCTGTTCAAATACCTTGGCTTCCTGTGGAAGGGGTCAGTTCTCTCTCTCTCTCTCTCTCTCTCTCTCTCTCTCTCTCTCTCTCTCTCTCTCTCTCTCTCTCTCTCTCTCTCTCTCTCTCTCTCTCGCTGGTTCACTGGGCGGGCTGTGGTCACATCTGGTGGAGGCTGGCCACCGGTGTTATTTGGTCCCAGACGAGAGGCTGGCGGGCAGGCAGGCAGACGGGCAGGCGGGTGGATGGACAGGGATGGACAGGAAGGGGATTGTGGCAGAGTGGTCCAGGCGAAGAAAAAAATGGCCACGTCCGTTTTCATATATTTATGAACATGTGTCACTAATCTATCATGCCAGGGGAGGAAAAGAGAGGACAGAGTACCTTCATTCCTTCAGTGCACTTTAGCCCCCTGTACGTGTGTGTGTGTGTGTGTGTGTGTGTGTGTGTGTGTGTGTGTGTGTGTGTGTGTGTGTGTGCGTGCACATCTCTGCTTTGTGGTGATTGTAAAGACGGGTGGCAACATTCGGCTCTGTCCCCATCCACTGGCTCTTTACTTATTAATGCACGCATTCAATAATTCACCTCGTGCCAAGGAGGCGGCGAGAGACAGGGGCACGACACCGGGACACTCAGGGGTACCTGAACACCCTTGTACGCACCCCTGAACCCCCCCCACCCCCCCACCCCCCACACACACACACACACTCACACACACTCACACACACACACACACCTCCCTAACAAATTCATCCCATGGCCTTGGACACAAACACAGACTGTTTCAACGTCATTCTGTGTGTTGTTCGGTGATGAGGGCCCTTCAATGTGACATCAATGATTCATGTGTCAGAAATTCCTGAAACACAGTGGCCCTTATTGAGTTTAAAAGGCTTTGCGTGGGTCTCGTCCTGTCCCGTGCACCACCCAGATTTGCTCAGTGATGTTGAAGACAAAGCGACTAAAGCAGCAATGTCGGGGGATTGTAGCTCACATTGCAAGCTTTTTGCCTTGGGCCTCAGCTTCTGCCCCCCCCCCCCCCCACCCCTTTATTTTCTCTTTTTGTTTACCTTGGGTCTCACCTAACGACCATTTTCTTTCCTTTTCTTCACTTCTCCTTTCTTCTGACGCGGCCAACATTTCTGCGGTGCAATTTGAGGTTAATCTCATTCCAATCAGGAAATCTACAATGAAGCGCAATAACAGGAAGAGCTCCATAAAACACCAAACGTCACTCTGGCTGCTCTGTCCTGTCCTGGGTTGAACACTCTATAGCAGCAGGAGCACAGCAGACACACTCATCCTTTCTTCTCTCCGTTTATTCCTCTCTCTCTCTCTTTGTTTTCGTATTTTCATCTCCCTTTCTTCTCCCGGCTTCTGTGGCCATATCCAGTAGCAGACGCGACACGGATCAATCCCACCCCGGGAATAATGTTACACACGTCCTGGAAGCTAGACACTATAGACAAGCAGGTCACTTTCAACATTCTCTGTCATTATTGCTGAAAATATGCTGCGTTATTATTACACGTACACGGATAGAAGTGCAGAAACGTTAGGACTTTAAGGAAGCATTTCCGCTCAATCAGATACAACGATTATGTTAGGTCTCTCAAGTCACAGGATAAGGTGGCTGCTCAGAAACGTGAACAGTGAAATGAACTGTGTGTTGATGCCCCCAGGGTGCGAGAGCAGAGAGCTTGTTTAAAAAAAAAAAAACACAGCTGAGAAACATGCTAAGTCTTGCTGCTACTTCTGCTGCTCCACAGAGGGTTCTGCGTAGCTGGAACCTGATAGCCGCTCAATTTCTTGAAAAATGAAGCAATCAAGTGCGAGTGCCAGTCAAATGGCCAGGGTAGGAGAGGAGGCTGGCGGCTGGTCGCTGCGGTGGGCCTGTGGGTCCAGGGAACATGAAGATTTGATGTGGTGAGAGAGAGAGGGGAGTGGGGGTTAAGGTGTGTGTATATGTTTGTGTGTGTTTGTGTGTGTGTGTGTGTGTGTGTTTTGAGTTGGAGTGTGTTAGTGAGTGAGGGGAGAGTGATTTGGGAGATGTACGTGGAGGTTTGTGATGGGTCAAGTCAGGGTTTGAGGAGCCAGAGGGATGAATGTGTCTGTGTGTGTCTGTGTGTGTGTTTGTGTGACTCTGTGTGTGTGTGTGTGTGTGTGTGTGTGTGTGTGTGTGTGTGTGTGTGTGTGTTTGACTATGTGTGCATGTGCTCCCACATATTTGTTAGAGCATGCAAGCATTTACACAGCGTGCCTCTGGGAGGATGCACACACACGCTTCACAAATGTGTTGGCCTCCATGTTTGTGTTTGTGTCTGAGTGTGAGCAAGAGTTTTCCTGTGTATGTGTGTGTGTGTGTGTGTGTGTGTGTGTGTGTGTGTGTGTGAGAGAGAGAGAGAGTTTATGTGTGTTTGTGTGTGTGTGTGTGTGTGTGTGTGTGTGTGTGTGTGTGTGTGTGTGTGTGTGTGTGTGTGTGTGTGTGTGTGAGAGAGAGTTTGTGTGTGTGTGTGTGTGTGTGTGTGTGTGTGTGTATGTGTGTGTGTGTGTGTGTGTGTGTGTGTGTGTGTGTGTATGTGTGTGGTAAAGGGTGCAACATGCTCCAAATCTATTACAGATGCAGAGCTAGTCCCCCATCCAGGTCAGGCCAGGCAGGAGATGAAGGAGAAGATGCTTCTGCAGAAGATTGATTGCCAGTGACTCAGGGCCCGGGCCTCAACTCCAGCCAGCCAGCCAGCCTCTCTCTCTCTCTCTCTCTCTCTCTCTCTCTCCCTCTCTCTCTCCCTCTCTCTCTCTCTCTGATAGCACCAAAAAGGAGAGAGAGCAGACAAACAGATAGATGGAAACACAGCTAAAAGAGACACACAAACACACACTCACACTTACCACTCCTCAACCCATCCCACACACACTCTACTACCCTGTAATATGCCCCACAAAGAACACACAGCACACACACAGGGCACACACATAGACACACACACATGCATGCACACTCATTGATTTTTAACAGAAGTGACAGCCCTGCTGCTCCAAATGACAGTGATTTCCTCATGAATTAAAATGGCACCTTCTCTAGGGAGTAGTACCAGAAAGTATGTGTGTGTGTGTGTGTGCGTACAGTATGTGTGTGCGTGCATGCGTGCGTGTGTGCATGCGTGCGTGCGTGTGTGTTTGTGTGCGCCTACGTACATGTAAGTAACCCCACAGCTACATATGTGTGACTACAAATGCATAGACAGTCATTACAAAATATCACTTGTCAACAGTTTGTGCTTAATTAGTATGTGAATGTGCACAATACAATATTTAATAATGTGTGAATAATACATTTCACCTAAGACCTTCATGTATGTAATATGGCTTAATTTAAAAAAACAATATTTTGTAGATATTTGATAAAATGTCCTTTGATTAACCTTTTACTTACTTACCTTATTTACCTTATCTAAATAGTACAACAAGAGAGCGAAAAGTAGATCATAAACTAACTTTAAATACTGCAATATGAGAGCAAAACAGTTGAATGACACATTATGGTAAAAAGAGAGTGAATGAAAGAGCAAGGTAGAGAGAATGTGTCTCTGTGTGTAAATATGTGTGTGTGTGTGTGTGTGTGTGTGTGTGTGTGTGTGTGTGTGTGTGTGTGTGTGTGAGCGTCTCTGGTGATGAATAAATAAAAAGTGCACAGCATTGCTGATGAAAGCTGGCATGCATCTGTGAATGCAGATAGTATCTCTGCAGGGCCAGTGTCCATGTGATCGGAGCCTAAAATCATTACATCGCCACTGCTCACCGCTCGTGTCCTTCACTCATCCGGGGGGAGCGCGGGGGCCTCCTCTCCTCTCCTCTCCTCTCCTCTCCTCTCTTCTTCTGTCCACGCCAAAACTCATCCTCATCCCTCTGTTGTCTTTCATCTCCATTGCTTTTAACTCTCTCTCTCTTTCACACACACACACACACACACACACACACACACACACAGACTCTCTCTCTCAAATTCAAATTTAAAGTGGCTTCATTAGATGACTGTCTAGATACAGTGTTGCCAAAGCACAAAGAACAATGAAACAACACATTAATCTCTCTCCCTTTCTCTGTCTTTGTCTCTCTCTCTCTCCCTTCCTCTGTTCCTCTCTCTCTCCTCCTCCTCTCTGTCCATGTGTGTGTGTGTGTGTGTGTGTGTGTGTGTCTGTGTGTGTGTGTGTGTGTGTGTGTGTGTGTGTGTGTGTGTATGTGTGTGTGCGTGTCTGTGTGTGTGTGTGTGTGTGTGTGTGTGTGTGTGTGTGTGTGTGTGTGTGTTAGTGTGTGTGTGTGTGTGTGCGTGTGTGCGTGTGTGTTTGTGTGAGGGTCTCCTTGCTACGTTGGAGGGGTCAGTGCATTGAACGATGCATTAAAAGTGTCCATTTAAAAAATTATACAAGCAAGGCTATCGAAAACTCTTCAATAAATATGCAAATAAAAAGTGGCATATTGAATCAATAGCCATTCGAAGGCTGATTAAACAAATACGATAGTGGGTGTAATTGATTTTACATATTGACATAGTCATAATAATGGAATACAAACACACACACACACAATTAAAAACTGCAGAGACCGCAGAGGACAGTCAGTCATTGGGGACAAAGTTAAACATGACTATTGTCTTCTGAAATTTGTTCCATAGCCCATTAGTGATACAAAGATCAAACAATCACTGTGTGTGTGTGTGTGTGACAGAGAGAGAGTGAGAGGGTGTGTGTTCATGAGTCACTGCAGTGTGTGTGGCTTTGCTATAGCTTCATGTTCTATTATATGGTTTATTGTTCTTAATGCCGTTTTAAAAGGCTAAGCCCTTACAATTATGTTATATCACCAACTGGGGATAAAATTCAGCCAGCTCTGTTGTCTTCACACATAGCATATGACCTTGGCAAGCGACAAAATGGTTTGAAAATACAGCAGTCTATGATTCACTCCTAATTCTGCAATGCATCTGCTGAGTCTGTGTTGAGGAAGAAGGGTGGAGGGGTTTAACAAGGCCTTGCGCTGCCATGACACTGATTACAAACAGAATATATATATATATATATATATATATATATATATATTTTTTTTTTTTTATAACACTATTAAACTTTACACTTTATTTATGGCTACTCTTTGGTAACCAGACTCATTTTCCAAATGTATACAATCACACAAGCACAGAGAGAGAGAGAGAGAAAGAGATATGCACTGACACATCTTTTTCTTGTTCCTAAACACTGACCTGTAAACAGACACCGTTCAAAATTTGCAAAAACTGAACAACACTGCAGCAATACTGACCCACACATGTGCCTCCACCATCTTATCCTGCTCTCAGAACACACACACACATACACACACACACATATTCATTCACATACACTCACGTCACATAGGCATGCACACCGACATACAATCATGCACACTCATACACACAAACAAACTAACTCATAAGCGTACACATTCCTGCATACTGTATGGGTCTGTCCTCATCCAATCTTAAAGTCTTGTTGTTTTGATATTTATTTGTATGGCAGGTGTATGTTTGCTCTTCATAAGACAAAAACCTATGTTTTCACAGTCACTCACACAATCTCACACACCCGCACACACCCGCTCACACACACACACACACACACATGCAATCAAAAGTGAGTGCAGAGGACACCCACACCATGTTGGCCTGGATTACATCAATGTAAGAGTCCTGATAAAAGATTAGACTTTAGGTTGCAATATTTAATGTATAATGTAATGTCGCAACGGAACAGAAGGGTGTGTGTCTGACCACTGGTCCTGGGCCGGCAGGGGGAGGATAAGGTGGCCCCGTCTGCACCGGGAGGACGAGATGGGATGAGGCCCAGGCAGGGACACCTCCACTGGGCCAGCCGCCCACTAACCCACCCACTCACCCTGCTGCCGTTCACCACCAGGCAGCTTCCCACAACGGTCGCTGCCTGACGCTGTGTCCTTGAGAATGTGCAGACACACAGGGACGTGCAGATAATGTTCTGACACCAGAAACTAAAACCCACCAGGAAATCATAGCTTACTATCCTGTCCTTCTTCGGACGGACGGCGCTTTCGAGTGAAGAGCAAACCGCAACTCAGAGAGGGGTCAGGCCTATAGGCCCACGCAGTCAGTGAGAGCAAATAGACAAGTTATCTTTGATGCAAGTGTTTTGTGTGTTGTGTGGAATGTGTTTACGCATTGTGTAACACATTATGCCATTCACAGGCCACATGTAACTACAAAATATACACTGACATATGTCTAACAATTAAAAGTAAAATTGCATCTCCTATTTAAAAGGCATGACATGAGGTTCAAGACAAATTTGATGTCAGATTTGAGTTGAGATTTGAAGTTGTTCCTGTTAGCCTTTAGTGCCTTTTTAAATTCAAACCTACATAGCAGTTAGACTTGAGCCTGGAAATGTGGGACACCAAATGAGGAAGCTGGCCAACAATTCTGTTTGCATGCTCTCTGCATGTCTGACCAAGAGTCGATGCTCTGCTAGGAACGGAACACGGATATGGGAGAGGAGGAGCGCTTACAAACGACCCTGGCAACTGTGCCGGTCCCTGTGATATTCTGGTAGGCCGCAGATTTAACACAGAGACACCGCGCGCATACACACACACACACACACACGTACACACACGTGTTCGAACATCCGGCAATTAAAGGGTTATTTGCCATTCTACCAAAGTCTGGCGCACGACGCTGCAAGGTCAAAGATCTCGCTTTACCAAATGCACGTGCAAGTTAGATTTCTGCAAAAGTCAGCACGGCAACGTAGCATGCTTCTCCGAGGCTGACTGCAAAACCAAAGGCCTTTCGCGACACATTTGTGAAATAAAATGCATGATCTGAATTATGGGCAGTGCCTTCCTTTAGAAACGAATTCCCTGATTGCATGCAAGTGCGCAAGGCAATTGTGTCACAGCTATGTCATTCTTTCAGATAAGCGGTTAAAAGTATAAGTATAGCCACCGTTCAACAACATCTGGGTAGCCTAATCTATATGAGTACTCGATTAAAATTGACTAAATGGCAAGGTGCACATGCATGCAACTGATGGGGCCTAGCAGTGTGACCAGTTTTGCTTTTCTGTCACATAGTTCCGGAAATCCTCCTTTTACACATATATTTGCATTGCAATAGCTATAGTTTTAACCTGCACATACGACCTGGCCTGGCATTCCAGAGAAGTTCTTATGCTTCTTATGCTTACGCTTTTATGTGCGCGTGTTAACATACTGTTTAATCACTAGTGATTGATGCAATAGGCAGAAGACTCAAAAACAGAAGAGATCAAATGATGCCATTTCAATGACTTTAATAAGCAAAATAGGAAACCATTTCTTCCAAAAACAACAAAAATAAGACGAAACAGAAACCAGCCTGAATGGAACTACTACAGTCCAAATTTTAACTTTTTTTCTCATTTCTATAAACAGGATTGAAAATTGATCCCCTCGCATAATACATGAAATAAAAAAACAGAACAACAACCCGCTGCTGCAGTTTTCAAATTTGATTTCAACACAGTTGAATCAGTAACAAACCAAAGATTGTTAAATGCATGACTTTTCAACAATAAATTTTAAATGCAAGCACCATGCTTATTCAATATGATCTGACAGTTTGTTAATTTAAATCATTAAAAATAAAAACTTAACTATGCATCTGGCCAGCAGAACCAGAATCTCCAAATAATAATAAAACAAACGAAACATAATAATAACATATGACATACATATCATTTTCATTTTGAGATTTTGCAAAACCTGTATCCTCTATTTTTACTGACCGGCAGAAAAAAATACAGGAAAACATATAACATTGATCATTAAAATGTTCGCATGCGCAGTCTAGATATTAGGTAATTGTACACAACCCCTGATTTGAGTATGCCTTAGACCATGACTGAATATGCTGTAACAATGTCAGCCTTTTATTTACGTTTGTTTAAGATGACCGAAAAAAAGGTTTATCGAGTTGACTACCCGTTGAAAATCATATTCATAAAGTTGTAAAATGATTAAGACTTGTAGGTTTTGTTCGCATTATGTAATAGGATGGATTATGCAATAGATGTCAGGACAGCACTGGAAGCACCTCAGCGGCAGACACGGTGCCAAAAGCACCAACCCCAAATTCAAAGCCACCTAAAATATGTGATAGTAGAGGTGCCTCAAAATGGTGAGACAGTTGCATGGGACTGGCCCAAGTGTGCCTTTACTTTAAGCAAGCACTCCTGCGCTGCAACGGAGGCCTGTTTCAAAGTTCGTAGGCTATAAAACATGATAAAATTGCCAATTGCTTGTTGGTGTAATGCAATTAAACAATATTTCATTATAGTATGTCTTCCTTGAAAGGTGGTCTGCAAAAAACTCAAAATGAAAACTGCCAATACCAAAATCATTATTCAAAAAGTGCACTTAATATACAAAGTTTGTTGACTTTAAATGCAACTGCCAATGCCCATATTTCTGAAAGTCGATACCCAAATGAAACAAAACAATAAAAAAGAAGTTCAAACCATCCTCCTTAATGTTGGTGTGCAGTTTGCTGATGCATGTATTTACAAGCCCAAATAAACCCAAACATGTTACACTGCACAGGCAGTCATCTTGATATGGTCACCATTTCATTTCTAACGCCCAGAAAAACTGCTATGGAGAAGCTCAGATCGACAACATGCTATTTAAGATACACAAGAGAAAGAAGGTACAAAATAGAAATTATTACCATACATGTCCAGCATGCAGGATTAATATTTTAATGCAGATTTTTAATATATATATATATATATAACCAAGCAGGCAATAAACCAATGAGATGTTGCATAAAATGTCCCCCTGTTTCGACTGTTTTAGGTTGCAGGCGGGTAACACCACGTAAAAGTTTGCATAATTTGTTTCGATTCGTTCTGATTTTTCTGCCAAGAGAAGTATTCAGGTCCAAAGCAGTTATTCTCCTCTCAGCACAGCTATTGTTTCTTAAGATTTTTGTCAGAACAATCGAGGACAAAATCACTGTAAGAACACTCGTCCGACGTCATCCAATACTAACACGATAAAGCGGTACTGGTATGAAGAAAGTTATTTTTCTTTTCTTAGAAAGGAAAAAGTCTCTTCTCTAAAAGCAACTAACCTACAAAGATGCTGCTCTTCTGATAAACATTCTACCTGGTTCTTTGTATCTCAGTTGCCAAGTGGATGGAGATGATTACATATGCGATTATTATTCTGTGGATTATTCTTCTAACATGAATACAGATGTTGTTATTAGTATAATCATAATCAATAATGTTGATTACTACGATATTTCTTCAGCATCGGCTGTCAGACATCAGAAAGACTCACATGAAAAACTCTGGCGAGGACGGGTTATCACTCGTGGAGCCAGCCTCACGGAACCCGTTCGCGCCAGTAAGTTTCTCGCACTTCAGTTTGTATGCGTCTCTCTCGCGGGCCAGCCGGTTGATTTCTTGTTTGAGTTGCTCCACCTGGTTTATGAGCTGGGTCTTCTCGTTCTCCAGAACGTGCTTCTGCTGCACGCGCTTGTAACGACACGACTGCGCGTAGCCCCGGTTCTTGAGGGTCCGCCGTTTCTGCTTCAGGCGGATGACCTCGTCCTTGCTGAAGCCCCGCAGGTGCCGGTTGAGCTCTCGCACGGACATGGACACCAGCTGATCGTCAGAGAAGCGGTCCTCCACGTTTAGGCCGCCCCCCGTGCTGTGGTGGCCCTGGTGGTCGTGCGGGTGGTGGTGATGGTGGTGGCGGTGGTGAAGTTGCTGGTGTGACCCAGGCGAGGTAGGAGAGGGGCTGTCGGGGTCCTGGCTGTGATGATGGTGATGCTGACTGTGTGCGTGGTTGTGTGCCCCCGGATGACCCGGCAGGTCGTCGGGATGATGGCCAATCCCTGCGTACGGGTGGTGGTGGCCGTGGTGGTGGTGGGCTCCCCGGTAGCCCTCGTAGCCGCCTTGCTGAAGCTGCTGCTGGACGTGCGGGGGTGGGTGCCCGTGAGCTGTAGCGCCAATCAGGGCTTCCACGGCGTCCTCCGGTGTCAGGCTCAGCGTTTGCGGGTCAATCTGCTGCGAGTAGCCGCCGTTGGGCATCCAGTAGAGCTCCTCCAGGTGGTTCTTCTGTTCCGTTGGGCTGAAGCTCGGCGAGGAAGGTACTGAGCTGCAAGGCGTGCTGATCGGGGTGGAAGACACCGAGCCCTGGGGCTGGAGTCGGTTGCATTGCCGAATGTTGGCGCGCTCGAGTCCCGCAAGGGCCTCCTTCTTCACGTCGAACTTCATCAGATCAAAGTCATTGACATATTCCATTGCAAGGGGACTAGTCGGCAGCTCTGGGCCCATAGAAAGCTCTGTGCTCATTGTGTTTCGGTTCTGCAGATAGGTGAAAGTGTTTGCCAACGTAGCAAAAATCGACTTTTTTTCTCTCTCCCCTCTCTAATTTCATGCAATAGTCTCTCGTAGTCCTCCACCGCGACAAAAGCGAATGTTGTGGCATGCAACACCGCTCTGCGGCTTAAAATCACAGCGAGCGAAAAGCACAACTTTCTGTCTAGTGCACGGCAAACGACAGCGGGATATGCGTCATACAGGCGACTTCGACAGTTCTAAACAGTTTCAAAAAGGAGAGGAGTGGAGGTAGAAATAAAAAAAATCTGTCTAGTGCAGAAGTACGGAACCAGTTCCCAAGACAAATTTAAAGCCAAAAAGAAGAAAAAAGCACATAAATTAAACGGAATACCGAGTGCCGTCGATGGGCTCCCGTCCCGTTCGCAGCAGTTTTGAGTTGTATGTCCGTATTGCCAAGAAAGCGTTGATCTGAGTGAGTAGGATCAAGGCGTCTGTTTTTCGCATGGAGAGCAGCCTTCCAGCTCTGCACCGCAGAGATTTCAGCTCGCTTTCCTAAGTCTCTCACTCCGGAGTATTCAGTGTAGACTACTGTCGGTGGAGTCTGCTCTTTATTGTACATCGGTCTGATGTCACGGCGAAGGATTGGCCATGCTCAGAGCAGTTCGCCAATAGGAATTCTGGGATCCGATAATTAGCATAACGGTTTGGAGAGAGAGGGCGGAGAGGAGCGGGGCTTTGACAGCTCGGGAGTCAGCTGACTCCCCGATGAAACAGGGTGGCAGTGGAAGAGCGGTCGCGGATGCCTTCAGTCTTGTCGATTCACTTCAGCAAAGCAGGCAACATACCGATACAGGAATGGCTGCACATGTTTCTATTCCCAAAAAACAAAATAGCCCAATACATAGCCAACAATGGACCCTACATTGCAGACTATAGTTTTCAATAAACTTTGCTACTTCAAAACTGAATTAATTTTGGGGTACCAACATAAAAAAAAAAAAAAAAACCCGCAATGTTTATTATCGCAAGCGTCTTCTTGTCATATTGGCTATAGGCCTAATTGGCTATCATTTCTTTGTGAACATTAAGGCTAATTACATACTGATTGCATCATTTTAACTAACTTGTGTTTTCTGAAATTTTAACGTTCCACAGTACAAAAGTTAATATTTACAATGCCCACAGTATACGGACATAGCTATACCTAAGTCAAATATTAATTTAGTGGGCTATGTAGCTATAAGCCCATATCAGAAAGGCATGTCCTTGTCTTTACACTGTCATGTCCTCTAAACAAAG
Organism: Alosa pseudoharengus; assembly: GCF_046254945.1. NCBI lineage: Eukaryota > Metazoa > Chordata > Actinopteri > Clupeiformes > Clupeidae > Alosa > Alosa pseudoharengus. The sequence continues at coordinate 30,187,925 of NW_027468881.1, read as the reverse complement.
GAGACGAATATTAGGCATATTTTGATAAACACACCTGTTTGTCAATTCAGAGAATTGATAATCCATGAAGCCTAAGTAATGTAATAAATAGCAAACACCATTTAAGAAAAAAGAAAACAATAAAGTTGTAGGCCTATTTGTTCACAATTCGGAGCGATTCTTTGTATGAAGTAATGCATTTGATAACCTTCAAACTGCGCTGGGCCCCTGGGTCCATTTTTTCAGATAACAGACCAAACGCTGCCTCCATGTGGTGTAAATCGGCATTACATAACGGAAAGACCATTGCTTATTGGCATTTGGTTTAGGACATTACAATGTTATACATTTAGATACATAAATGATTCTAATTAAGATAATAATGACTTCCTCAAATGAACAAATTAACAGACCAAAACGAAGAACACCACCTAATTGACATGGACTTTTTTTGCACTGGAATTAAGAAAAAATTAGCCTTCATCAAAGCCAAAGCCCTAAACTAACGCACCCATTAAAGCACCAATAATTAACTTTTATCAATCAGAAAATATTAGTAGTTGTATTTCCTGAATGGCTTCCATTACAGCCAAAGTAAATAGCCATTTAATTTAGTTAGTCCACGATATTGATTGCATCATTATTCTGTATCTTCTGCATATAAATGCATGAATACAACGCTGTACACAGTCGTATCGATTATTTGGTCTATTAAAAGCCGACACGAACCGATGGTTAAAGTGACTCTTGCATGATCATATTCTCTTTCGCTACAGAAAATAAGTCAGACATGATATTGATCAGTCAAATCAAATTATAACTTTAAAGCAGATATTAAAAAGTGAATGTAACAACAAAACAAGGATGTGCGAGCAAACCAAGTAGACATTATATTCCTTTTCAGATATTGGTTTGCTAATTTCTCCGTCACCTCCCTAATAACTGGTGTTAGTCTGGAAGTGATTTATTTTCTCTGAGTTAATCTCTGTTAGTTTCTGTTCATGAAAACATAAGGTGAACGTCCCCTGGTCGTTGCCTTCATTTCTCTTTCCCCAAACCAATTTCTGTACTCCTGAGGAAGAGACGCGCGGGATACCCCGTTAATTGTCCTTGGATGGAAACAAACGATCGATCGAACTGTTTGGCAAGCAGTTCATCTTTGGCACAAGTCTGCCGTGACTCACAACGAAGAGAAAGGCAACCTGGTGGGAGTCAACATGCTGTTGTCCAAATGGCTTAAGAGTCAACGATTCTGAGATTCAAAGTGTTTCTTGCAATTCGCATGTTAAATATCTTGCCTTGGTGAAGGAACGCAGGGGAAAACTGATTATCTTTAAACCATAACATGTCATTAACAAGCTGTTAGGTGTTTTTTGTCGATCTTCAAGTAAATGTATTTCAAAAGTACATTTTATATAGGCTAAATGCAAATGTATTTTAAAAATGTATTATTAGTATTATTACTATTATACTTATTATAATTTGTATTTCTGTATTCATTTCTGTATTTATTTATTTATTTATTTATTTACCTATTATGTTGGTGGAATTAAATGCTAATATGTTGAAACAATAAACATTTACAGAAGTTGAAAGCATTATGTTTTCAACACGAGGCGGACAGCTCGAAATGATACAGGCTCCTATCCTGTGATGCTGGTGCAAAATTGCTTTTGAGGCAAAGCGCAATGGTAGTTATTGCTAATCTAAGTATTGCTATCCTCAAAGCAGCAGAAGACCTCCTCAGGTAGGCTATAGCCTGAAGAAGACAACCTGAAATGGGCGAAGAGCAAAAGCACATTCGGAAGTCGATTAAGGGATGATAAATCAACCTAACGCACTGAACAGAATCGCCACGACAGCCTGAACTCGCCTGGCGCCCGACCGCTTCCTATTCTTTCCTATATGCGCTCGTACCACCGAGGGCCCCGGCGATTACACTGTGTGTGTGCTGAGAGGCCGGCTCGCCGTCTGTGCCATTAGCATGTAGTTATGCGCTATAATATACTCAGGCCTGTCGTGGATTCTCTCCCTTCGGTAATAGCATCTTGTAATGGAAGGGGAGATGTTTAAAAAAACGTCTCTGTCAGCAGCATATTGGTGGTTAATGATCTATTAAGTGATCCGTGTGCTTATGGACAGCGAAAAAATGTGTTGATGCTTGCTTATTCAGACTAATGAGATTCTCATCCTACGATTTTTAGGAATGAATAACTGAAATAAAATCACCCCTAAAATGTTGCATAGAGCACTCGACAAACTGCTACGAGGTGAGAGCCCTACGTGCTCCTCCGGTGCTACTCGGAGTTGGGTGAGCATCCCATCACACCCTAACAGAGGCGAGGCCTTCTTTTGCCGCAGAGAAAGGCATGAACGCCGCTTCACCTGACTGGAAATGGATACTATATTTCTGTGCTTATGGGGATTATTACGACGCGTCTGAATGGCTGCAGTTGCACTGGACACAGCCGGGTGCTCTTTTATCCATGTAAAACTATAGCGATGGACGCATTGAAAACACTGAAGGATATTGCGCCTTGTCTCATTACCACATCCAACTTGACTTAATTTATTGCGCTTTCCAGTGGATGTGTTTTTCTACCTTGTTCTTACACTCACCGAGGTAATTGGTCATCTAATACTACTGTTGGTTGGCCTTTGAGGCATAATAATTAACATAAATAATTTCAACAGATCATTTATCAAACTCCTAGGAGAGGACAAGGAGCGTATGTCTATGCATGTGCTGTGAGCGGCAGAGAAAGGGAGAGGCATAGACATTTATCAGAAGACTAAAAGAAAAAAAAACATGGCTTGTAAATTCATTGATATATAGGCTAAACAGGTTGGTCGCGGTTTGGTGTTGCGCTGTCTGCGCGTTCTTCGCCTGCTCTTTTGAATGAAAAATCTGATGAGAAGTTGCTGGGTGAACAGGTCTTACATAATTTATCGGCCCTTATCTGATCCTCATCGGCATGTCACTGACCAAATTCAGTGACTTACTACTGGCTACAACTAGTTGTAAATGCGTCTAGGTTCGCATAATATAAAACATATGCGCTTGTGCCTGAGTGTGTGTGTGTGTGTGTGTGTGTGTGTGTGTGTGTGTGTGTGTGTGTGTGTGTGTGTGTTTGAGAGGGAGAAGAGAGAGGGAGAGAGATAGAGAGAGAGAGTGCGCGCTTCAGTTCATGCACACATACATAAGCGTATGCAGTTTAGATCTGTAATGGTTTGGACAGTTGTTCAGTGTACATCCCTTTATCTTTACTGGCAAGCAGTGTCCCGACAATGCAGGAACAATAATTAAAGGCTTATCGCACAGGTTAAGGAAGTCGGTGCGCATTAACGCTGACAATCAAATAGCGCATCAGGTCGTGACTGATTAAAGAAATAAACACGTGCAACCCTGTATATTCAACCTGACTAGCACGCATGAGGATTTATCAGTCAATCAGTCAAACATTGTGAGGATTTATCAGTCAATCAGTCAAACATCTTCATTATACAGAAATTCGTAATCATTTGATAAATCATTTAGGCCTAAAGTGATTGTTTAATTTCAATGAATAATTTATAGATTCCAACTGTGAATAAAAAACATTAAATATAATCTAGCTTATGAACTGCTATTTTATAATATCTGTACCAGTTGATTGACAACATTGAGTAAGTGTTGCGCTTGATGTGTAGACCCAGACTGTTGGAGACGTTTCTGGTTATGCATTTTAGGTTAATTGCAACAGCTATATGAGGCTATGTGAAACAGGAGCACTACCTCGCTAAATGTTTAAATTATCTTCATCATAAGTGTCACTTTTCTTTGGGATAACCATTAATTTATAGGACAGTAGGCTACTTACCGACTAACTTATGCATCCTTGTTTACTCGAAAAAGATCGATTTACTGGCTGGAGCATATATTATTCAAGCAAGGGGCGCATGTAAACAACCTTACCTTTTAAAGAATCTAACAGCCACCAGAAAGCTGTAATTGACTGGGAAGTCTTTAAAACGAGGACGACCGGCAAGATAAGTGCAAATGTAGCCTACCTCATAAATATGAAAAGAGAAATCGATTGTGTCGAGGGCACAGGCTTAGAACGTCTTAATAAAGACTGGTATTCACGCATGTTGCTTACTCACGCATAGTTATGCTGATTGTTTTTTTTTTTTTTTTAAACACACAATGTTAAGTATAAAGTGAAATAACTGGACTACTCGTTACCGATAAAGTTAGTCCTGGAAGAATATCATAGACTTGAAATTATAAGATGTCAACTGCATTTTTTAGAGTATGGCGCCTCTGGTGGTCATTTTCCTCGCTCCAAGCTTTGCAGCACTCCGGATGCTCCTTAAGAGCTTAAAAGCCTGTCCGATCCTTCTGTGTTTGTGTGTCGGCATGCTCAACCAATCCGACACACAAATCAAATCCAAAAAACAAAACGCTTACTCTCTTGAAATGCCTGGAAAATCAGACGGAAATTGAATAAGAAACCTAGTCAAATCCCACTCTCCTATAGGCTACACCTCTTCTCTTGGCCTGACCTTAAACACTTCTTTGGAGATGCTTTGATTGTGTACTAAGTTCTATCTGTAGGAACGTAAGTGGCATCCATTCACTGGAAGATCAGTTGGATAATTGGTGTGAGAAAAAAAAAAGTAAAGATAATGTTCATATTATAAGAAGTACTGCCTGTCTGTCCAAAATGGATTGACTGAGTACAGGGTAACTTAATCATCTGTGGCCTTGCTCTTTCCCTCTCCTCCGCTACCCTGTCACTGTGATAAACTTTGAAGCCACAACTTTCACATAGTCCACGACCAACCCAAAGAAACGACAGCTTCTGAAAAAGGAGCCCCTGACCACATTAGTTCTCAAGTGGCAGCCTCTGAACTAACTTTGGTTTTTAGCCTGTGATGGATGTTTCCTTACAAATGAGAGGGATGTTAACCTTCTCATTAAAACACAAACAAACAACTGGGCTCATAAATGTAAGCTCACAGAGATCAGAGAGCGGATGGCGGTGTATGCATGTGTGTGTGTGTTGGGGGGGGGTGTACACAGATGAAGAGTGCGTGTCACAGTGGTAATTTGTTTAATGTGTAATCTGATACAGTGGTGCAGTAGATTGCAGCATGGTGAGAGAGCAGAGGGAGGGAGAGGGAGGGAGTGTGGTCAGGAAATACGTGCACTGCTGCAAATTCATAACCTCTCATTCTTATTTTGTACTTTTATTTTTATTTTGTAATAAAAAAGTGACGTGTTCTTAATGTGGATGTAGTGTTGAGTCTCTCTCTTTCTCTCTGTTTGTGTGTATGCATTATGGAGCAATAAAATCACATTTGTGTATAGCTTTTGTCCATTCTTGCGGTGAAAAGAAACTCTAGACACACCACAGAGACAATAGACTTGCATGTAAAATATTGCAAAAACAACTGTAAAATAAAGATTGTTTTGAGTCGCATGAAAACCGTGTATCATTACCAGACACAAACTAATCCACTCCAATGTAATGTAGCATTAGCATGTCACTGCTGGGAGCATCCTGCAGGGTTGACGGGATGGTCTGATTGTGGGCACATGCTTTGGAATGTCGGAGGGAATATTACATTTCCACTTTGGGTAATCCTTTGGAAACAATACATCATCCGTGTGCTTTCAGAAGTTAGAGTTTAGAAAAAAACAAAAAAGTAGTTGCTTGTCTGTTTTCGTTTGTCCTATACTCCTGTAAACTCAAACGAGACACAGGGTTTGTTTTGAGTGTCTGTGGATGATCTACCATGCAGTATGATGCATCGTTAATCCGATTGATCGACTGCTTGATTGAATGTGTAATTGAGAAGACAACTATGACATACTGGCACAACCCCAATAGATCACATCATGGATCTTAGCATTAGAGGTCATTTGTAAATATGCATTCATCATTAAGACATGAAGGTGTGAGAGACAGAATGCATGAGAGGGGTTGGACCATGTGACTCAAGAGATAGATACTCTAAAATGAGAGAAAGAGGAGAAAGAGTGAGAGAGATAGACAGAGAGAAAAAGAAGGAGGATGACGAGGGAGAGAATGAGAGGAACAAAAGACGATCAGAGGAAGAAATGTACCCAAGAATAAAAATAAGAGCAGCTGGTAAGGAGAGGAGGGGAATCAAGTGAGGAGGCATGAAAGAGGGAGAGAGAGAGAGAGAGAGAGAGAGAGAGAGAGAGAGAGAGAGAGAGAGAGAGAGAGAGAGAGAGAGAGAGAGAGACAGGGAGAGAGAGAGAGAGAGAGAGATAGAGAGAGAGAGAGAGAGAGAGAGAGAGACAGGGAGAGAAAGAGAGACAGGGAGAGAGAGAGAGTTGGAAAAGGGAAAAGCAGGGAAGAGTAGAGACAGAGAGGAGAAGAAGAGCGACAAAAAAAATGAAGAGCAAGAGTAAAGAAGACAGTGTGAAGAGAGAGCGAGCGGGAGAGGAGAGGGAGAGTGGAAGAGAATGAAAACCCAAACGGCTGCTAAAAACCATTAATCTTGGCGGGATCTGTGTCAGGCCGGCGGCGGCGACACAAAGAGGGCCCAGAGTAGCGCGCGGAGGAGCGGCCGAGCACCGGAGGCAGTGACCCGCTGCCAATTGCCTGTGAAAGGGCCCACCAGCCTTTAATAGACTTTTGCTGATCCGACACTTGTTTGCTGGGCGGCACAAAGGGCCGATTGCACCACCTGACAGGGGCTCCGGCGGCCTCAGGGCTCCTCTCCTGGCCGGTGATAAATGACCCAGGGTGGCGGAGGGGTGGCTGAGCAGGGCTTGGGTCGCACTGAGAGGGTAGGTGGAGGAGGTGGGGGGTAAGAGAGGGGGTAGGAGTGGGAAAAGGAGATGGGAGTTATAGACAGGAGGGGTAGATGAAGGGTTGTGTTGTGTGTGTTGTGTGTTTGTGGGTGGGGGAGATCTTAGTTGGGATATTTGCTATGTCAAAGGAGTGGGAAAAGGAGATGGGAGTTATAGACAGGAGAGGTAGATGAAGGGTTGTGTTGTGTGTGTGTGTTGTGTGTGTGTGTTGTGTGTGGGTGGGTGGGGGAGATCTTAGTTGGGATATTTGCTATGTCATGTTTGGCTGTGTGTGTGTTTCAATATGCACACTAACTCAAGACATTCCCACGTGCTGGAAGTTGAGGTTGTGCATAATCACAAGTGGTGGAGTTGGGGGAGGAGGGTCATTGGGTGGATGTGTTGTAGATCATGCATGCTTATTTGGGCTTAAGTGTAGTTGAATGTACAATTACTGGTACAACCCAGAGTTCAAAGTTCTACAAAAGAAGCAGTGTAGGGATTTCGTTGAAAATTAAAAATGAAAATGTGCCAAAAATTAAAGAAATTTGTGTTTTATCATAAACCGAGAGAAATGAAATAGGCAGAACAATCCTGTATGGTTTTCATCGTTAAAAAAACAATGTTGTATTAGAGGTTTATTTCCCAATGTCAGTTGAATTTGTTCCACTCTGAACGTTGACCAAAGTTTAGTTCACATTCAGACCTTGTCCAAATCTTTTTGGTTTATTATATGGGCACACAGTCAAGCCAGTAAATGCTATCATTTCACACGGAGATAAACTCTCATCTCCCATGGGTCATGTCTGCCAGCCACGTGTGGAGAAGCCGTGGATCTGAGATCAACAGAGGAGCTCAGAATAGCACACGGAGCTGTGTGTCTGCTTATGTTTACTCCACCTCTCCATGACAACCAGGCTCTTGAGGGTGATGTATAGCAAAGTCCTTTTAGGCAAGTCCCTCCACTCAGCGGCCATTTGACAACGCTTTTTGGGCACTCGTCGGGCATCCATTTCGGCAGAAATGCGCGTGCGGAAGGCTTCACGACACCAGTCTTGCTCCAGCGGCGAGATCGCAACACATGATTGGCACGATGTCTTCACAACACACCATATGATTGGCTCAATGTATTCACATGTCGACGTTTTGCCGAGGAAGGGGTGGGATATGTGTAGACAACAGCCATATTGGCGTGACAAACTAGCCCCATGCATTTCTATGGAGTATTTTTTGAGTGCTGTGTCTCCACATTAGAAAGTCTCTGTGTATAGTGCTAGAAAGTAGAGGTGGCTGCCCACTCTGATATCTATGCATGGTGATGCCATCTAACACAGGTCTTCATCATTATCTCCAGCATCATCTTCTTCTTCATCATTATCAACAGAACTAGCCTCTCTTGCTCCATTCTCTCTCTCTCTCTTCCCTTCTACCTTATCCTTTCCTCTCTCTTTCTTTCCCACCACTCTCTCTCTCTCTCCCTCTCTAATATAGGAGCAAAATGTTTTGTGAAGACCTATGGACTGGCCTCGTACAATAGTGAAGCAACCTTTATTTATCTTCTGCTATTTTGGTTTGCTATTGAGTCCCATGCCAGACAGTAAACGAGGAAAAAGTCTGCCAAAAGACATCTCCCCAGTATCTGATAGCATGTCCTGACCTGTGCTCCACACAGGAGAAGTATGTGCATGGCTGGCCAGTCCTGTAATGGACTGCAGGTTAAATCATTCTGTAGTGCATGACTTATGTTGCACATAATCTGGTGTTGTCTTGCATAATCGTGGCTCATGTAGTTTGATAAACAGGCAGCTTTGGTTAAAATATTACTTCAGCGGAGTTCAGGAATGGGGAAGAATTTTCAAACGTCAGCTTTGTGAAAGGGCATTCTGAGGACAATGTAACTACAATGTAATAACTCCACCTCGAATTCGCCCACGACCACAGACACTACATAGATACACTTTGCAACCACAGATATATTGTACACGGCAAACAGCCACACGTAAGAGTACACACTCGTAAACACACACACACACACACACACACACGCACACACACACACACACACACACACACACACACACACACACACACACACACACACACACACACACACACACACACACACACACACACACACACACAGACAGACAGATACAGATGGAGACACAAACTGAGGGAGAAGCTTAGACACCCAGCACCTCCACCAGAGCAGTGCAGCCCATGGTGCCTGCGTTCCAGGGGGATGGATGATGTTCTCCAGCTGGGACCCTCCATCCTGCTGCCCTCCTGGGCTGATTAATCTCCCCGGGACAAAGGCTAGGGAGTGGGGGACAGCGCTGGCGAGAGCTGGGAGAAGTCCCGGGATGGTTACGGATGGGGCGACACGTGTAAAGTGGCATCCTGAGTCATTACTTACATGTGCTCACACATGTATGTGTGTGTGTGTGTGTGTGTGTGTGTCCATACTTACACATGCAGTGAGATACATGTACTTTCACGCATACAGATGCATGTCCTATAAACACACACACTCCCACATACCCCTCCCAAACTCATACACTACTAAATGCAACAGTTATAGGTGAAAGACGTGCTTTCATTTATATTTACACAAATGCTTCACATGGTCTTCCTCTCTATATATCTTACTCTCCCCTTCCCTCCCTCTCTCTCCCCCTCCCTGTCATATGCAAATACACACACACACACACACACACACACACACACACACACACACACACACACACACACACACACAGCTGGGTGACTTCAAGTTAACTTTTGCAGAGCCATACAGAAAACAGTACATTTAGGTGCATTTCCCTGTGCAGGCTATATTGGGGAACATTGTCCTGTGTGTGTGTGTATGTGTGTGTGTGTGTGTGTGTGTGTGTGTGTGTGTGTGTGTGTGTGTCCCTCATTCTCCAAGGGAACAGACTTCAGAGAGAACACTTCTCTTCCCAACCTCTTTCTTTTGTGTGCTCTTATACACACAGTTTTGCGTATGAGCAAAAAACCCATAGCAACACAAAAACACACACACACACAAACACACACAGGCACACACACAACAACATACCCATATGTACAAAGACACCAGAACCATCTCTCATTAAACTATACACACAAAAACAACTACTGACACCCACACATACACCAATATCCCCCTTCCACTCACATAAGGCAGTACACCCTCAACAACAACAAAAACCATTCCCCCAAAACACACACACACACACATACACACACACACACACACACTGTCCCCTGCCAACCCCCCTTTTTGACAAACAGTGGCCTCTGGACTTAAGTGTCACAATAACTGCTCACGTTTGCAAACAGCATTAATGTATAGGACAGAATTATAATACACATCTCCTCAGTGGGAGCCAGCGTGGTGGTGGTGGTGGTGGGAAGGCCATTAATGCCCTGACAAGGTAACGAGCGTGCAGGTTGGACGGCAGTCAACAGCAGTCCTCTCTTCGCCAGCTCCTGCCCCACAGACACATGTACACACACACACACACACACACACACACACACACACACACACACACACAGGCGACAGCACACACATACTCAAACACACACACACACACACACACACACACACACACACAGACACACACACACGCACACATAACAACAGCCCTCGCTGATGCCTCACAGTCACACGTACCTCATCATGCAAACATTCATTTGGGATGCAGTTCAGTCACAATTTCCCAACACATGCTGAACTTAACGGCACCACTGAAGGGCGTTTTTAGAGGGGGAGTGCACAGGGCTAAGCTGTTTTCAAGTGCCTCTATTGCTGTTCACTGACTTCACTGTATCACATATGCCTCTGGATGGACAAGAAATGAGCATGTCTCATTTTCCCACTGCCCTGTGATATTACTGGACAAGGCAACACGCACGCACGCACGCACGCACGCACGCACACACACACACACACACACACACAGTGTTAGATCTCGTAGAGGATGATGTGTGATTTGAGACGGATTATTATGATCGCCGCGCAGCGGAGCGGCGGTCATATAGGTTTAGTCAGATCTATTTTCTTTTTTTTTTCTTTTTCGCATGTCCAAATTTCCGTCAAGGATTCCCGGGACACTGAAAGACCAGGGTACACGAAACTTGGTGGGCATGTAACCCCACATGAAAAGCATGGAACCATCTATTTTCGTCTTGATCTGTATCCCCCCCGCTGGACTGGACCCCCCGAAAGGAGGGTAGGGCAGACACAGTTTTCTGTGAATATCTTGAGAACCGTAGGGCCTAGGATGACCAATTTTTTCCGTATGTTTGCCTCCAGGGGTCATGTTAACCCATTCCATGTGCACACATGTGCATAAACAGATACACACGCACACACATACATTCACAGTAATCATACGTATGACACATACTCACACAGTAGACATATGTACGCATGCATGCACATGCACAAACACACATACGCAGGCAAACACACAAGCACGCACACACACACACACACACACACACACACACATAAACATAAACGTGTACACGCACACTTGCACACAATTCAAAAATTTCTCAGAATTATGAACAGGCAAGATGGGGGTGGGGTTGTATAAAATTAATTTTACATGTGAAATCTATGAACTAATCATGTTTTGGTACTTGTTGTCTAGCAGATACCAGTGAGAATTGAGTGTGGATAATGCAATTTAGTGAGACAGTTAGAATCATATAGGCCTTTCAGCGTGATTTATTTTTGTGGAAAAAATGTGCTAGACTGGGCGGCGGTCATATTATATACCGCTCTGCGGTACATCTAGTTGAAATGAAATTCACTGTTTCTTAAACACTCACTCCCTCCTGTTTCTTCATGTGTAATTCTCCTCTGGGATGAATTGAGGAGAAAGGTTGAAAGCCCTTAGAATATAAGTCTGAAGGAAATTTTAAAAGTGCTTGAGTGCTTCAGACGTTTATGTACTCAAAATATATATTTATAGATGTATGTGTGTGTGTGTGTGTGTAGGTTTGAGTGTATGTGTTAGTTGCTATGTGTGCATGCATTTGTGAGTATGTATGCAAATAAGTGAGCGTGTGGGTGTAGGCGTGCGTGTATGTGTGTGTGTGTGTGTGAGTGTGTATACAGGGGGCAGATTTGTACAGGAATAAGGCTTGTAAATAAATCTGTTTGGGAATTGGGGGTGAGGGGGATGAAATATGGTCCCCAGGATGTGGAGCAACGTGAAAAACTCGGGGGCGCCTGGGAATAACAAATCTCCTGGTGTCGCTCGGCAGCAAAATAAATACACTGGCCCATACCAGCCATCCATCTGCAGTATGAGTCGCGACAAAGACGCACCCCCCTCACACACATGCACACACACACACACACACACACACACACACAAACATGCACACACGCACATACACACACACACACACATGCACACACACACACACATGCACACACACAAACACGCATCGTACACACATGCGAGCACGCACACACGCACACATGGATGCATGCATGCACGCACGCATGCACACACATGCACACACACACACACACACACACAAACACACACACACACAAAATGCAAGGTTCTCACACCCAACCCCCCCAACTCCCAAACCTCTCACCAACACACTTATTTATTTATACATTTCATTGTTTATTTATTTACGTGTTTGTTTGCTTGTTTGTTTGTACCGTGATTAAATTGGAAACTGCTAGCGGGAATAAGGGAGTATTTATTGGTTTTTATAAATGACACATGATTTTTCTCCCCCACCTCTCCCTTTAAAATGCTCTTTGCTGTGATAGGATGTAAAGCCTGTGTGTGTGTGTGTGTGTGTGTGTGTGTGTGTGTGTTTATAAAGTGGATGTGTGCAAAGTGATAATCCATCACCAGGGATTAAATGATCAAAAATCAGTGCAGCCAATTGATTTATTTTTTCTTTCAGAAATAAAGAAGTGGAGAGAAAAAGTATGTAAGTAAGACACAGAAAAAGGATTCAGGTGCTTTTTCCTGGAACAGTTAAACAGGAGGGTGGAATATGTAGAGGAGGACAAATGAGTCATGAGTTGGCAGTGTCACACAGGTTAGGTGTCACCATGGACATATGGGAGGGATATAGGGAGCAGCACACACACACACACACACACACACACACACACACACACACACACACACACACACACACACACACACACACACACACACACACACACACAATAAACATGTACATGTACATGTGCAAGGACAAAATAAAACTACTCACACACTTTTACATGACCAATGGTTAACAAAATGAACTAAGGAATCCAGCCGGTGACAAAAACAGTACCCATTTTTCCTTTTGTTTTCTTTCAGCTCTGTCAGACACGTGTCCTTTCTCCTCCCATGTTTGAGTAGTCCATTATGAGGCAAGGAGACTGTGAAAGGCCCACTGGTGTTGAACACAAACCGTTTAGAGGGCTGCGTGTAACACAAGACATGCAGTTAATAAAGCATTTGGGCTTGTTGTGGACTGTGAGGAGTCGGTGTATGTGTGTGCGTGTGTGTGTGTGTGTGGAGGGTGGGGTGCTGTCATTATTTCTTGTGCTGTGTTGTATATTATTGCTTTGTTGGGGATGTGATGGTGTCTCTGTGTGTGTGTGTGTGTGTGTGTGTGTGTGTGTGTGTGTGTGTGTGTGTTTCCACACTCCTCTGTCCCCATCTTCCTAAGGATTTTCAGTGTGCTTAATTGGGTCAGAGCGAGAGGCGTTTGGTCACTGAATCACTCGGTGGGATAAATATTAGCCCCTGTTGTTTGCAAATAGGTGATGTATGGTGCCCATATCCTGCTGGTGATGAATGTTTTTTAAAAATTTCCTCTCCTTTATCAATTGACTAACAAACCCATGCATCACTGCCAGGGCTGCCCGCGCGCCATATAAATTAAATAACCCCTCCTCTGTTTCACTCACCCCCTCCCCTCTCTCTCTCTCTTTCTCTCTCTCTCATTCTCTTTCTCCCACTCTCTCTTTCTTCCTCTAGTTCTCTCTCTCACTCACTCACTCACTCTCACTCTCTCTTTTCTCCCACTCTCTAAATTTCTCATTCTTCAAGTCTTCTCTGCACCTCTCTTTTCCCACTTCTCTCCTCCCTCTCCCACTCTCTCATTCTTTCATTCCTCTTTTTAGTCCTCTCTCACTTCCTTCCTTGCTCTTTCATCTCTCTCTCTCTCTCTCTCTCTCTCTCTCTCTCTCTCTCTCTCTCTCTCTTCCTCATTCCCCTCCCATCCCAGCCCAGCCAAGCCCATCAGAGCCAAGCGGTCCTGATGTTGATGTTGTCGCCGCCTCTGTCTCCATCACTCCTGCATCGCAGTCCAGCGCGGCGCGGTGCTTTAAAATATTATCATTACCCAATGCATTAAGGTGCACTGCTCTCTTAATGTTCTCTCCCCCTCCCTCTCTCTCTCTCCCCCTCCCTCTCTCTCTCTCTCTCTCCCTCTCCTCATTTTACACACTCTCTTTTTCCTTTCTCACCACCCCGCCCTCTCACTCTCTCCCTCCATTCTCTCTCTCTCTTTCCAACCTTCTCTCTTATTTTTCCTCTCTCTACCTCTCCCACCACTCTCTCTCTCTCTCGCTCCACTTTCTCTCCCCTTACACTCTCTCTCTCTCTCTCTCTCTCTCTGTCTGCCAGCAGATCTGTGGCTCTGATAGAGCTTTTAAGTGAATGGGCGGTAGTAAAAAGCAGGGGAGAGAGGAGTAATGCAGCTCAGAATGGGGCTGGTTAATCTTGGCCCGCGGAAAGTGGCTATGGCGGCAATGGCAGGAAACGCTCTGCTGTAATTAGGGAGTATTTATCAAAAGAGAGGAGAAAGAGAAAGAGAGGGAGATCGAGAGAGAGAGAGACAGCCACAGACAAACTAGAGAGGGAGAGAGGGTGGTATAATGTCAGTAAGAAAGAAGGAGAAGGAGTGTAAGTGTGTGCATTTGTGTCTTTTTGCCATGAGTGTATATGTGAGGGAGCTGGGGAAACAAACAAGGACAAACATGCTCAAATTGGTGCCAATAAACACACACTCACTAACGCACACAGAGAACCATTAATGGGAGATGCTCTCCACACAAGAGTCACTGGTTGAGGGTGTAAGCTGTTTATGAGTGAGCAGAGCTGGGCAGCACTTGTGGCTGGCAGAGGAGGTTCACTGCAGTCTGGCTTACAACTAAGTCACATGCAGACATACACACACACACACACTTTCTCACTCACTCAAAAACGTGCAGACACGCACAAGGACGCATATACACATGTATTCACCCACATACACATGCATAGACACAGACACAGACAGAGACACACGCACAAGCACACGCACACGCACACGCACACGCACACGCACACGCACACGCACACGCACACACACACACACACACACATATTCAACCTCAGTAAACATTGCTCTTATTTCAACATATCACTACTGTGTCATATTCACACCGTGGAAAATAAACACAGCATCACATGAGGTGCAATAAACCTGGAGAGTAAAACATACCCAGTGTGGTAGACACCCAGCCAGCCAGACACACACACACTCACACACACACACACACTTGTTGGTGGCCACTTAGAGTTGGGTTCTGTGCTGGCAGTGTGTGTGTGTGTGTGTGTGTGTGTGTGTGTGTGTGCATGTGGGGGGTGAGGTGGTCATCCATCACAGGTGAGAAACGAGGGTGAATTGGTTTCACTCGAGCGCCTCTCAGACAGACACAAGGCTCCCATTCAACTGGAGCAAACCCCAGAGCTCAGGAGTGCACCACAGTCTTTATCATCTCTACACACTGTACTCACACACTCACATGCACACCACACACACACACACACACACACACACACACACACACACACACACACACACACACACACACACGCAGCCACTGATATAAATATAATATATATACACAGACACACATCCTTAGCTACAGCACACTGACACAGACACACACTGCTACATGTTCACAGCTATCTGTGGCCTGATCTCTACAACATGAACAATGCATGTCAGGTTCTCACAACATGAATGGAAATACACATGTATGCATACGCATGGGTGCACGTGCACACACATGCATACCCCCCCCCCCCCCCCCCCCCCCCACACACACACACACACACATGTCCCTTGCGGTGACCCTGGTGTCCCCGTGCTTTCAGACGGCTCTGAATCTTTCATGTGTTCTCTCTGCCAGGGGAACATGTTCTTCCCGCTTGTCCAGGTGATACAGGCTCTCAATAAAAACGCCAGTCACCTGTCAACACACATTTGCACCATCTACATGGTTGAGGAGAGAGAGGGACAGAGAGGGAGGGAGAGGAAGAGAGAGAGAGAGAGAGAGAGAGAGAGAGAGAGAAGGAAGGAGTGACAGGGGCAGTGAGCAAGATAAGGAGGGATAGAGTGAGTAAAGGAGAGGGCAAAAAGGAGGAAAGGGAGAGAGAGAGGGAGGGAGAGAGAGAGAGGGAGTGAGAGAGAGAGGGAGGGAGAGAGAGAGAGAGAGAGAGAGTGAGAGAGAGAGAGGGAGTGAGAGAGGTGATGCATAGGGAGATGGAAGGCGAGTCACTCGGCCCACTGAGCAGGTGGCAGCGGATGTGATGTGATCTGTTTGATAGGATCCACTCAGGATAGGGCCCTCCGCACCCCACCCCACCCCACCCCACCCTTCCCCCAGCCCCCATCCCCACATAGCCCCATCCCCTGCTCCAGGCCTGGCCCTTGTCCGGGGCCTCGTCTGGATAATGGATTCACCAAATGAGGGGTGTCATCAGAGTGTCCAGGCGTGGGGCGGCGGAGAAGGCTGCAGTGAGGGGGTGGGGGGGAGTGACGATGGTGTGTGTGTGTGTGTGTGTGTGTGTGTGTGTGGGAGGAGGGCTGTGTAGAGGTGACAGAGGCCTGGTGGCTGTCAAATGTTA
>NW_027468881.1:30130668-30170988 GCF_046254945.1 Alosa pseudoharengus | reverse complement strand
AGAGAGATAACTATATGAACATCTGACACGTCTATTGAACTTGTGACTAGACCTGGGGGAAGATAGAGAAGTGCGCTGAGAATATGGATGTCCTGGACTCCAGGGCAATCCTCAGGAGCCCACATGTGACATGAACACACACACACACACACACACACACACACACACACACACACACACACACACACACACACACATACACACACACACACACACACACACACACACACACAGAGACAAGCTGGTCCCAGCCGCCTCGGTACAACTCTCACTGCCCCATCGTTTCTAAAAGCCTGGGAGGCAAACCATTTGGGCCTTTAGATGTTTTGGTAATACAGCTGAGGCATCTGACACTCTTCTACTTAATCGTGGAATTGGACCTCACAAGACCAAATCATGTGTTATACTGTACATGACTCAAGCACAGACACACAGACATACAGACACACAGACAGACACACAGACAGATGGACAGACACTAGTACAGACACACACAGGCATACAGACACAAACACAGACACACAGACAGACAGACACACAGACAGACAGACAGACAGACAGACAGACAGACAGACAGACAGACAGAGAGACAAACAGTTGCTTCCTTAGGCCCTTGATCTGCCTCTGGTCTTACCCAGATCTGCAATAAAAACTGTCTGTGAATCTGTCTTGATTACTTCACTCCATTAGAGCACACAGCACAAAACAAGGCCAAACTCCTGCATATATCCCTAAAAGCACACAAAAGGCAGAAGGTTGCCACATGTAATGATTGTACTAGAGCTGAGGCCTGTCTCTGTATTCGCCAACTTTGGGAGTTATGATGAAAACAGAGATAATTGGGCAGAGAGAGAGAGAGAGAGAGAAAGAGAGAGAGAAAGAGAGAGAGAAAGAGAGAGGGAAAGAGGTTGCGATGGTAGGAGTGATTAGAACTAAGTAGAGTGCACACGGAGGAGAACGGCCCTCCAAGCATATTGCTGCAGGACTGGCTCCCAGCTCTGCCTCTCCTAAAGAAGATGAATGGAGATGTCTCATGTTGGCTGACCCTCTTGCACAGTGATTGGGGAGGTTGGGGGGGGTGTTGAAGTGTGTGTGTGTGTGTGTTGAAGTGTGTGCGTATGTGTGTCTGAGAGAGAGTGTGCTTGGAGTGGGAGGGGGGTTTGTGAAAAGTGTGTGTATGTGTACGTGTGTGTGTGTGTGTGTGTGTGTGGTTAATTTAACTTCACAGACACGGCTCTATCTGCTTTAATGATGTCCCGTGACACTGAGGAGCTTCCCCGTGAGCTTCGTGTGCTCGGAGGCGTCGCTGCAGGTGTAAACTCCGCCATGATTTGCCCTATTAACCAGCGTGGCCCGTGGAGAATGCACACAGACTGGGGGGGGGGGGGGGGGGGGGGGCACAAAGGAGTCTGTGTTATACCCGGTTTCTGACACACGTGTGTGTGCGTGTGTGTGGGTGTGTGTGTGTGGGAGGGCTATGACACTCAGCGGAGGGGAAATAACATGGAAGGGGCCAAAGCTGTCTCAGCAGGAGGGCTACACTAATTTGGGTGAAATCAGTGAAACGCAATATCTGTGACACACACACACACACACACATCCCCATCCTATCTCGAACACTGTTTATCACATGATCTTAGTTGTACTGTGAGCTTGCCACAGAAGTGCACTTTGGTCTTAACCAAAGGATTGTTTGAACACAGCATGCCAGTGACAGTGTATGGGTATCCACACAGCTACACTTACGTACAATGGGTCAGTTAAATACTCCAATATCTCTTTTTCTCTCTCCCTCTCTCTCATTCTCTCTCTCTTTGTGTCTTTCTCTCTCTCTCTTCCTCTTTCTCTCATCCTCTCTCCCTCTCATTCTCTCTCTCAGTGTTTCTCTCTCTATCTCTCTCTCTCTGTGTCTTTCTCTCACTCTCATTCTCTCTCTTTCTCTCTCACTCAGTGGTCCAGTTAGCAACACAGGCCCATATTAGTGGCCATGGCCAGGGGCCGTGTGCGCGTGGACATCTTGATGAATGGGAAAACAGCTCCACAGGCATCAATTCTTCATTTTCTCATATTGAAATGGGCCGAGGGCTGATTTGATTCATGTAAAAGAATGTGTCACACTCACACTAAGGCTCATTTCCCCACTTCTCTCTTCAGATCTCATGCCACACACACTTTGTTTTGTCAGACACACACACACACACACACACACACACACAAACACACACTCACACACACACACACACACACACACACACACACACACACACACACACACACACACACACACCATTTCTCTTTGACAGACAAAATGTCAGAACGCTTTCACGGCAAACACAAACCCCCCTCTTTATGAAATCATACGTTGAGATGTATACTGAAAAGCTTTTCATTTCAAGATGTGGCATGGTGTAGGAGAGAACCTCCACCACCACCACTACCTCCACCACCACCAACACCACAGGAGAGCCGTCACCTGTCGACATCAATTCCAGGAAGTAATGTTTCCACATAAATGAGTTTATTTCCTTCTCACCACCTTCCACTCACCCTGTAATATGCTGTTAGTCATTACATGGCCGTGATTGACACCGAGTTAAAGTGCACATTTAGTGCATATCTTACGATAAGCACCTCCATCCTCATCCCCACCACCACCACCACCAACTACTAATAAACATAAATATGCACACACATGCATAAACATTCCTGCACATGACAAAACAACACACACATATACACACACTTACACACACACACACACACTCATACAGCACCCCCCCCCCCCCCCCCCCCACTGCCAACCCCCTGATGCGGGCATAAATCTCTCCAGCTGCGACTCCTAAGACAAATAGCCAATAAAAATGCCAAGGGTGTTACCACACAACGTTTCGGGCACAATCAAATCAATTTCCTCTAAGTAGCCATAAACATGTTCTCTTTTAAAAGGCATGGGCTGGACCACATTATGCGGAAGGCTCTGGCCACTGCTTCCCTCTAGCCCAGAGTCTTTCCACACACACCGCGGGGTCACCGCTCCAGCCTAATCTATCTCATTAGGCTGTCCAATTCATCTTGACCGGTAGAGGCCAAAGGAGCGACTGGCGAATCTGAACCGCTAGCGAGCTTTTTCTGATGGCAGGACAACACTCATTAATCACCAGGGCCTCTGGGAGAGGGTCCATGATAAAGCCCCAGAGAGGGGGGGCAGTGCCTGAGCCACTCGGCAGGGGTCCGGGCTCCAAAGAGCGACCTGGCTTCTACTCTAGGGTCCAGGCTTGTTGTCCTTCAGGCCCGTGGAGTCCACTGGAGACCTGGAAGCCTGATATGTAAGAAGTTTCATACAAACTTTTTTCTTTCGCTCCTCTAATGAAGATATATAGATCACTCTTTCTGTGTTCATTCTGTCTGTCTTTCCCTCTCTTTCTGCCTCTTGCTATTCCCGTCTTTATTTCCCCTCTGTTTCCCAGCCCTATTGTCATTCAGCTGCTGGGGCCTTTCACAGCAGACGCTTGGAGTGCAATTGATGTTGATGCATCCCCTGCAGTGGCAGATTGTAATTGTAATTGACCATAACAACTCCTTACATATGTACTATCAGCAGATGCCATCCCCCTCTCTCTCTATCTCACTCAGTCTCTCTCTCTCTCTCTCTCTCTCTCTCTCTTCCCTTGGTGAAAAAAAGGAGAAAAAAAACCCAGAGGATCCATCACACTCATGGGAACTAGCACTTTGCTCTAAATCCAGTTAATATTCAATGGCTCATTAAAAATGGATTGGGTGGCCGTAAAAAGAAGGAAATCACGCACATATGAGAACACGAAATCCCGGCATTTATTTTTAATTATTCTTTATGTCTCAAATTTGGCAGGATGGCTCCCATGGTCCCCATCTGCCACTCCAAGCCCACCCCCCCCCCCAACACACATACACACACACACACACACACACACACACACACAGAGACATACACACACACCTTGCCATGTCCAGCGAGTCTCTTCGGCCGTAAAGCCCAAATCAGGCAATAAGTGTCTGGATTGGTCCGGGGAGACTGTAGTTCATTTCCACTGCTGAAATATTCACGAGGCTCTCATTGGCCTCAGAGCCTCGTCGAGGAAACTGTTTTTCTTCCTCGTCCCCGTCTCCTTCGTCCTCCTCCTCCGACACTTGGAGGCTTGTCCACTGAGGGTGGTTAGTGCAGTGTGGGGGTCTAGTTTGCCTCTCAGACAGCTGACAGGCGTCCCTTATGCCCCTGTTCTATTTCAATTCCCACCCCAAACACCTTCACCCAAATGCCTTCCGATTCAATGTACTCATAACAATGTTGAGCACTTTGTCCGGTTTAGCGCACTACTCGTAGTGGAGAGTACACACGCAAATGAAATTAAGAAATGCACACAAATCCAAGTCTGTGCAAGGACACATGCACGTAGGCACGCACACAGTCTTTCTCTCACACACACACACACACACACCTGTCTGCGTGTTCTTAGGGGGTAAACAGTGGGCTGGGGTGAGGGGGAAAATGTGCTGACAACCCAAAACTCCCGGTTCCCTCTGACCCGTGCAGACCAGCGCAGCCCGGCCCGGCTCCTGGGAGATCGCCGCGGCGACGGCGCAAACACAATTTCTCTAATGTCATTTGCGGGGAGCGCCAGAAAAACCCGGGGCCTGTCAGCGGTCCTCAGCGCCGACCCTGGAAATCCAGCCTGACACATGACGGATTCTTAGGTTTGTACAATCGGACAGCTCCCCCCCCCGTACCCACTCTCCACCATCACTCCAACCCCCCCCCCCCCTCCCCACTCAGAGACCCCCCCCACCCCTACACCCCTCCATGCCTGTATCTGTATCTCTCTCTCTCTCTCTCTCCCACTCTGTGTCAAACGAGCAGATATTAATACATTATTAACTCGCCTATGGAGGGTCAAGTCATCTAATCAAGTTTAATCAAGTCATTTGGAAGCATAGCGATGAGTGTGTGTGTGTGTGTGTGTGTGTGTGTCTATGTGCATGTGTGTGTGTCAGTGTGTATGTACTGTATGTGTGTGTATGTGTGTGTGTGTATGTGCTCAGATGTACAGACACAGGAGCAGTGCTCAGGACAGTCCTCTAGATCTATGAGCTGATGATGTCTGTCCTCCTTCCTCCTCTCCTTCTCTTTCTTTCCTCCTCATCCCTCTTTTTCTTGTCCTCTCACCTTTTCCCCATGCCATTTCTTCCACACTTCTTTACTTTGTTACACTGTTTTTCCTCCGCTCTTCTCTTCTCCACTGATATTCAATTATTTCAACTTCAAATTCAAAAAGCTTTATTGGCATGACCATTCCCAAAGAAAGTGTTGCCAAAGCATATAGTATATTATGTATATCATACAGTATATAATATATATGTGGTATTCTGATCTCCAATCTCCACCTCCCATCTCCACTCTCTCTCCTCCACTCCTCCACCTGTCTTCTTCTCTTCTTTCCTTTCCTTCCTCTCCTCTCTCATTTCCTCTCCCTCTCCCCTTTCCTCTCCTCTGGTTTCTGCCGAGCGGTGCATTCGCGTTCTGCTTACATTTTCTCTTGCCAAAGCTTTAATTTGAACCCAAACCCTGACAGGCTTAGGCCTTCAGGCTGACCACATGGCATATAGTCATCATACTCAATCAATTTGCCGATCGATCGACATGATTGCCTCACTGAACCTGAACGCACAGGCTTTCGCCACCTTAAATATAATTGCACAAGGTGCTGACCTCAATAAACAGCAAAACCCCAGTGTGACTGCATTGGCAGAAAATATTATAAGGGCTTCACTCTGTAACAAACAATGGTCCCAGCTGACCCCTCAGATACACAAAGAAAAACTACGAGCCAATTTGTCAACATTATGGAAGGAACACTGTGAGAAGCCTGGATTCTAACTTATGAAACCATTCAGAGTGATCATGAGACAAGTATGTTTCAGTGATCTTAATTGGTTGTTAGTGTTATGCACAAACTTTATTTTGCAGAATTACAATATCATAATTTGAATATAAAAGGTTTCAAAGTCAAACTTTTATGTTTAACTTTAACTTAAACTGTAAGCACAATGGTCTTATAAGTCAATGTAATGACAGAGGATTATGGGAGTGAGTGATGGCGGACTTCGCTATCGTTGGCACGTGCCTGCCCGTGACATCACTGATGGCCACTGACGCTGAGCGCTGTGTGAACCGGCCCTGTGCGAGCCTCCGCTCTGATCCCCTTCCCACGCCTCTCTTTAGCGGTCAGCTCGCCCTCCCTGGCGCCAAGGACAGATGGGTGCTGTCGGGTGTGGTGGGGGGTGGTTTGGGGGGGTCAGGGTGGCAGGTGAGTGGGCGAGTGTGGGAGTGGAAGAGGGCAGAGGGTACCCCCTTTCTGTCTTTCCTGTGTGTGTGTGTGTGTATGTGTAGGCAGGCATCGGGTTAATTTTTAACTAGCTCAGCTTAAGTCCTCCACAGCCCCCCTCCCTGGCTGGGACAGACGTGATGGATGGGGGGCCTCAGTGTCTCGCTGGCCCCTGTGTGTGTGGGGAGCCTGGCTAAGAGCAGGCCTGCCTGCCTGACTGCCTGCCTGGGCCTCTTGTTAATCTGACCTCCCCAACCATGGTGGACAACGAAGCGCAGTAGGAAAAAAACCCTCCTCCCAACCAAAACCCAAACAGAACAGAGAGGGGGGAGAGAGAGAGAGAGAGAAAGGGGGGAAAATGGAGTGTAACTAAAGCAATACGCCCACACGAAAGCCGAGTCGTCAAAATGTCCGATTGTCAGATTTTTTTTCTCTCTCTCAGCTGCTGTTAACCAGAAAATAAATACTCTCCCCTGCTTCAAAGACATTCATGGAACAATTGAATGTTTGAGAGATAGAGGGAGAGAGAGGAAGAAAAGAGAAATAATGGGATGGTTGACAGCTATTGGCCCCTGAGACTTTGTCAAATGAAACGAGGGGCAGCGGAGGAATTCAGATTATTGATAGGTGATTGGTCAAATGGTATTCTATAATGGCAGCTGTTGTCCATCGGGTCTCCCGGTCGACTAAAATCTCATCTGAGACGTAATTTGGTGACAGACTCTTTCAGTTCCACTCAGTCATTGTGACATCGCTAAATCCCACCATAAAAACCCACCGCGGCCTTATTGAACTAGAGGTCTGTTCATGAAATGGCATTCAATAAGCCTACATGTCAACATGTCAACAAACGATTGTTAAATAGGTTACATATTAACTATTTCATATCTCAACATATTGGCATTGAAAGTATTATGGGTTTTTTTTTGGTACATTCCATTTGTCCATTCCATTTCTCCCTGAAGTGTTCCATTCCATGACCAAAGGTCAGTTCTATTTGGACTATTTGTGTGACACCTCTAGGGACATTGTCCTCCACACACATAATACAGTGAATATGCAGACCAATAATAACGTGTAAAAAAAAAGCAATTACACCAGCACATCCATCAGAGGCCGCTTGCCTCGTGGCGCTTGTGGTGGCCGGGCACTCCGGCGGTTCAGATGGGGAGCACAATGAGAGGCAGCGGGGGGTCTGGACCTGAGCACCTGGGTCGAGATGAGGACCTGGAGCAGCAGCAGCTGGAGGTGCACCTGGAGGCCAGGACCCATGGATGGAGGGCGAGAGAGGGAGAGAGGAGAATAAGAGAGAGAGAGAGAGAGAGAGAGAGGAGAGAGAGAGAGGAGAGAGGAGAGAGGAGAGAGAGGAGAGAGAGAGAGAGAGAGAGAGAAGAGGAGTGTAGCTCCGAACCCTCAGGTCTTAGGCAAGCAATGAGGGCACAGAAGGGAAAGGGGGGGCACACACACACATACACACACACACACACACACACACACACACACACACACACACACACACACACACACACACATACACATGGCACCTATCTTTCTCGCTCTCAGCTGACTACGAAAATCTGCCCGAGTGGGACAGGTCCACGAAGACTCATCCATCAAGCGGGCCCAAATACAGGCTGCGGCGCTGTTGACACGAGGTTAACAACTTGACACTGACACAGTGAGGGGGCCACGACCGCTAGGCGAACGAGTGAGAGGGAGAGCCAGGAAGGGAGAGAGAGAGAGAGAGAGTGAGAGAGAGAGAAAGAATGAAGGAAGGAAGGAAGGAAAGTGGATGGGAGCCCAACGCCATATGGACATGCCTACACATGCTTAACATATACAAATATATACTTAACAAGTTACAACCCCTCTCCGTCAACACTGTGTGACCGGCATTCACTGCATGAGCAGAAGACGTGTTGGCTGTATTTGCTCTGCAGTAAACATAGGTCATGCATGTATGAGAGACGAGTTAGAGTGCATCGTAGTGATTAGGGACAAACACATGGTGTTGGGATCATGTGACAGTCCTGGATATGCAGAGTAAATTTAGAGAAATCCGACCACCCCCCCCCCCCACCTCGGGAGGCTACTGGGTGCGGTCTGTAACGCGGGGCCCTGTTTTTAATTGCACTTAAAGCAGGATGGCAGAACATCAATCTTGAGGAGTGGATCTGCATCCCTGCTCTCCCAGGCCAATCTATCACCATCCAGGCCCTGCATATGCCCCTCCCTACACACACACATACACACACACTAACATACACACACACACACACACACACACAGAAACATATACATATAAAACACATATAAATAAAAAACACATATAAACACAAGCACATATCAACACATACATATACAACACTCACACACCAAAAGATATATAAACACCATACACACACACATCAACTAAGAAAGACCACACACACACACACACACACACACACGTTCACATGCACCACACACACACACACACACACACACACACACACACACACACACACACACACACACACACACACACACACACACACACACACACACACACACACACACACACACACACACACACACACACACACACACACACACACACACACCCACACCCACACCCACACACATCTATCAACCCCTTCTCTCATTAAACCCTTCCATCTGTGTATTTCCCACGCATAGCCACCCACATCGATCCATCCTTGCGCTCTACACCCCTAAAAACACAGCGCAGCCACTTCAACCTCAGCATTCAGCATTTTGGGCTGAAATGAGATCCGTTTAATGTACAGTGAAAAGTCAAGCGTTCAATGTCACACAGCCCCCCCCCCCCTTCCCTCCCCCCACCCTTAATATGTAATGTATAGGGGCTGAAACTCTAGCTCTCTCTGCCCAGCACTATCCAGTGAATCAGCTGATGATGTCAGTGCACCGGCCCTAATGGTCAATTTTGCACCCGCGCTCGAAATTCACCGGCCTGCTGCGAAGACTTGTTAAGAATTTCGGTCCTCCCGTGTGAGTGGAACCCAGCGGAGGGTGCTCTCCAGAGAGTTCTCTCGCGTTTGACCGGCAGAGTGGGATGCGAAACGGGCCCTTTGCTGTAATCCTACAGCATGCACATTCAGAGGAGGCAAGGCAAGACAAGAGATTGTGCCACTTTAGGGGGGGGAGAACGGGGAGGGTTAGTGGGGAGTTTTAGTAGAGACCTATTGGTTTGTTTTCAAACTGTTGTTTTCTCACAGCACTATCACTCCGGAGGACATTTCTGCTTGGATCCTTCACACAGGAGTGTTAATCCTGGCAGTGTTTTGTTTATTAAATATTGTTTATAAGTTATTTCATTATTATTAGTTTATTCATTTTGTTATTCTTTTCTCACATGAACTTAAATGATCTGTATACCCATGCTGGCACAACATAGAGTAGATAATATCATCATATCAAAACTAAACTTGAGTCGTGATGTTGTTCATGCTTCCTGCACTAAATCCACTCCTGCTTGGCCTGGAGGCTGTTGAGGCCGAGGAGCTTTCGAGTGAGATTGTTGATGCCTCAGCATGAAGTTTTCATGAAGCAACACATCAATTTCAGCCCCTGCACGCGCAGCCGTACCACCGGGTGACAGGGACACGGCCGGCAATCTGGGAGAGACAGATGAAGAGGGCAGGAAGAGGAGAGGACGAGTGAGGGAGGGAGATAAAGAGAGAAGGATGGTCGTAGCAGCGGAGAGGAGAGGAGAGAGGAGAGGAAGGCGGCAATAAAACGAGAGTAGGGGAAAAAAGAGAGCGAGGGAGATCAAACAGAAGGAGATGCCGGCCGCAGATAATCACCAAAGTAGAGGACGGTCATCAGGAGAGAGACATAAACACAGAAGGAAAAGCAGAAAAGGAAGGAAGAAAAGGAGGGAAAAAACACAGACTTGAGAGAAAACCGCAAACATTAAAAAAGGAGGACACAAGCAGGAGGAAGGGAAGGAGGAAAGAGGGGAGCATAAAGTGAAGAGCAGAGAGATAGAGAGAGATAGACAGAGACAGAGAGAGACACAGAGAGAGACACAGGGAGAGAGAGAGAGGATGAAAAATGAGAAGAGGATGAGGGAGTGAAGGAGTGGGTGTGTGACAGGGCCTGGGGACCTGCTCTGCTCAGCTCTTTTCAATGGGGGGACAAGACGGAGTGGACAGCCTGTATGGGCCGCCCTGAAAGGGCCTTCTTCCCCCTTACATGATAACTTTGATCCCCTTCAGCTCTCACAACAGTCAGCAATATTGTTTAACGGCACTGGGTTAATACTTGAACCGGCTCACAGCCAGGGGCCCGCACCGAGGAAAAGACTCCCCCTCTCAACCCCCTCTCCCACTCCAGCCACCCCTCAGTGAAGCCCCTCTGAATTTCAATCAACAGGCATTCCACTCATTACAGTGGAGAAAAGACCCCCACTACAGTAGCCATTACCATTCAAATGTACCATGCTGGTAAACAAAATGTTTTCTTAGCTCCTCGGAGCATGTCACAAATATGCTAAATGTCTCCCTGAGAAAATAAGTCAGGCGTGCTACTATTACTGTTGTCACTTCAACGGCAATATAACTGCTTTTCTGGGCTGTACGGCTGCACATGTACAATGTTTTTCTTGAAATGGCTCCAATCAATTCCATTAAATGTCCCCCTAGTCACTACCTGGAGTCCTGTTTCACTGTGTGCATCTGGGATGGTAAAGATGGGCCTTGGGCACAGTGGAAAACTCGAGCCAGCGCATTCCATCACATATAAAGACGAGAGAGGGAGAGAAAGAGAGAGAGGGAGAGAGAGAGGTAAAGAGAGAGAGAGAGAGAGAGAGGGAGGGAAAGTGGGCATCGCCCATCACAGAGCTGTCAGCAGGGGGAAATCCTCACTTCCTGAAGATGACAGGCTAGACAATGGTGGCAGTGCCAGTCAGCACATCAGACACACTGAGCCAGGTTAATGATTCTGTGCCCACAGCTGAGACTGTAGGGGTGTGGGGCACCAGGGAGGCAGGAGGGGGTTGGGGCGGTTAGGGAGAGGGGAGGGGGGTATTAGAACATTAGCATCTACCCCTATCTGAGGACATCATTACCGCATGCATTGGAGCTTTTAGTACTGTTACCTCCTCACATTTAAGTGCATTCATATGTATATACATTTATATTCATACAGTATAATATATATGTAATTATGTATAAGTAATATAAGTATAAGTTACATATTATTAGTTATTTAATGTTATTTAATGCACAGTCCTGGAGGAACAACTGTATTCGGAGGTACTTTAGACAGCACTAATCTTCATGAGCACACAGCCTCAACAGCTAGTAGATTTGTAGTTCTTTTAATTCTTCTAATTATTGGCATCGACGAATTATGAACTGTTAGGCCCCTGGACCCAGATGTATTAAGGGCCCCCCACTAATTGTCACATATGTGGGAGGGGGGGGGGGGGGGGATTTTGGGGGTCCTCCCCCAGAATTTTTTTTATTTGTTTGATGTGATTTTCTGTATTCTGATGCATTTTGGGGATGGCCAATACTAAATTCAATAAGATTCATCCTGATTTTTTGATATTGAGGCAATGATTCCACACAAAGGCTTGGGCTTCAGGGCCCCCTGACCCCTTGGGCCCCTGGGCCTGGGCCCGGTAGGCCCGTGCAGTAATCCATCCCTAATTATTGGCATGGAGAAAAATAAATCATATTTCATCAATCCAAATTAAATGGTAACATCTGAGACTATGCCTAACGAGGAGAAGTATTTCAGTGTGAGTAGATTAAAGGGACTAAAGGGATTAAACTGGAATATATGAATACAGGATGGACGCTCTACCTAGTAAGAGACTGTTCCTAGTGATGCAATAGGCCACTCCGTTGTACAATAGCAGGACATGCTGTTCCACTAATCCCCTGATTGCTCATCCATCTCAGTAATAATGAGCGGATGGAAAACTCTACCACCTCCGCAGCAGTGGCAGCGGTGGCGACCGGTCACGAGACTGTCAGCAGCCCTGCGCCGCCCGTTGGCCTGTTGGCCAGTAAGAGAGAGAGAGAGAGAGAGAGAGAGAGTGAGAGTGAGTGAGAGAGAGAGAGAGAGCCGATACGTCCGACCAGAGGTTAGCGGGATGATTTGGTTGATTAGCTTCCCCCACGAGGTCAAAGTCAATGGATGTAGCGATTAACCCGAACACTTGTTTACACGGGAGAGGGTCAGCAGTCTGCGCTACGTGAGGGTAAAAAGCCGCGCTGTGTTCGGCAACATATGCTAAGACAGAGGCATGCAGTAAGGGGATGAGGTTATCTTGCATAATGTCTCCTCAAAAGGCCTGCTTTTATTTACATTCACTGACATTGCAAACTCTTTTTCTTTTTAACGTCTAAAATGTTATTTCCCCCTCCCCCCCCCACTCTCGAGGATTCTTCCTGTCACTGTTTTGTGAGGTTTGAGGCAGGATGGGCTTTGGGGACGGAGGGCGATGAACTCACATCATGACAGACAAATAAATAGGAACAAACACCGTCCCCTTAGGACACAGAACACACAGGTCATGAGAAAGTTCCCTTTACAGCGTGTATTAAGCGCCATTCTGTTCTCTCTCTCTCTCTCTCTCTCTCTCTCTCTCTGTTTCTGTGGGCCAAATGCCCATTCCAACGCCCACACAGCCGTAGGCCGGGACCAACTGCAGAAAGAGGGCCACCCCATCAGTCAGACCTCAGCGGCAGGGTAGGGCACATACACACACACACACACACACACACACACACACACACACACATAGGAGGAGGGGGTGGTGGTGCAGGGTTTTTTATTTGGAGGGGTGGTGGTGGGGTGGGGGGGGGTAGATGGAGGAGAGGACAGGAGAGGATAGGAGGGTGGCGTGCATGACAGAGCGGGATGTGCTCCGTCACTCTGCGCATAGAGCCCAGGCTTCCTCTACATGGCAGCTGCGGCTCTCCTCCTGATGTATCAGAGTCAGCAGAGCCATTGATCAGAGAGCGGCTGGGTTAACCATTGATCAGGCCTGGCCTGGATGGGATGGAAAGGGATGGGATGAGGGGGTGGATTGGAGGGCTGGTGTGTGGGGTGGGGTGGGGTGGGGTGGTGGAGGGGTTTGTTGGGACAGGGGAGACACACTGGGGATTGTGAGGGGACGGCTGGCCAGCAGGATGATGGCCCAAGCAGGCACCACTCAGTCCAGACCGGCACGGTCCAGTCTCACAGACCAGACTACCGATTCCTCCACTACTATCACTAGAGCATAGTGTCAGTGATAACCTGGGTACCTCAAATATAGTATAATCTATTTCCTATTCCAAGGAGGTATTTTTGGGGATATATTTTAAAAGAGCCACACCAGAGGACACAAATAAAACAATGATAATTATACCTAATAAATAACATACATACTGTATGATGATGATCACCACCATTGTCTTTATTATGTCATCAGATAGCAGAAATAACAGTGTCCTATAGTCAGCAGTACACTGTTGGTAGTAGGTGACAATTTTTGGCAAAAGCAAGTCAAGGCAAGAAAAATCTCACCGCTGTACTTCCTTGAAATACATTATAAATCTAGCAGTTATGCACTGACAGACAAAAGACAAAAGACCAACGTCAATGTATTACAAAGCTCCAGCATTTATATCAGGGTACAGGATTTCCTACTCCTAGAGATACTCTCCTGTCACATTCCATCACATATCACATAGCGAGAGACCTGGGCATGGAGATGCCCTCCTGAGAGCCTACATGCCACTTGACTGCCCCCTCTGGACAAAGCCAGGAACAACAAGTCCTCACACAGCCGAATATTAAACAGGAAAAGCCATCCAGGCTTCGAAACAGCAGCAGCAGGAAAGGAGCTGGATGTCATCCAAGTGCATAATCAAGAATAAATCAGACTCTTTCCTTTTTTCCCCTTATGCAACATGTGATGGGTCATTATTTAAATGTTATCTTTAAAAGGCACACTGCACACATTGACTCCCTCAGTCACTTATACACTCACGCACACACGCACAAACACAAACACAAACACAAACACAAACACAAACACAAACACACACACACACACACACACACACACACACACACACACACACACACACACACACACACGCACACACACACACATGCACACACACACACACTGGAGAAAAAGAAACCACTGCACGCAAGTGGCTGAAATTGATGGACTTTTTAATGTGTGTGTTTTTAAATCATGTGTGACTAAACACGGGCCTGCGTTTAAGCACAGTAAAGCACAGCACTCACCTCACTCACTCACTCACTCACTCACTCACTCACTCACTCACTTACTCACTCAATGTGGTCCATCAGTGAGAGGAAGTGGAAGAGCGAGAGGGAGAGCACACTGTCGTATGTATGTGATGTGTGTGGGTGGAGAGGGGGAAAGAGGGAGAGAAGGATGGATAGATAAATGGATGGATGAATGGAGTGGGGTTGGGGGTTGGGGGTTGGGGAGTGAGTTGATGGGGACAGGCCATGTAATCCCCCAGAATGGCCGGACTTCCTAAACGCGTGCACTGCAGGGCCGGATCTGTCGTCTGTCCACTCAGCACAAAGCATTCACTCCCCTGAGCTGGGAGTTAATAATTCAAAAGAGCACAGGAGAGAGAGAGAGAGAGGGAGAGAGAGAGAGAGAGAGAGAGAGAGAGAGAGAGAGAGGGAGAGGGAGAGGGAGAGAGAGAGAGGGAGAGAGAGAGAGGGAGAGGGAGAGAGAGAGAGGGAGAGGGAGAGAGAGAGGGAGAGAGAGGATGTATATGAGTGACAACACAAAGCCCTGATAGGGAAGACAGATAGAGAATGGAGAGAGAGAGAGATAAAGAGAGAAAGGGATAGAAAGAATAAGAGATAAAGGAAGACAGATCATTACAAAAAGATACAGAGAGGTGTAGAGTGAGAGAGGTAGAGAGAGAGAGAAAGAGAGAGAGGAGAAAGAGGAGGATGCAGGTATGAAGAATAAAAGGTAGAATGTTAAATAAGTGGAAAAAGAAGGGTGGGAGGAAAGAGGAGTGGAGAGGAGTGGGCTAGTTCTACTGTGGGAGGACAAAACAACTGCTTATTAGAGGGATAATTTAATTGGACTTAATTAACAGGCTTCTCCTGTAAACTGCATCCGTCTCACCCACATAACGACAGACTAGCCGTCCAGAGAACAAGGCGCTCCGACACATTTCACTGCGGGTATGTGTCCAACGCCATCATGGACAATAAACATCACTGTGTTATTCATAAACTCAATTACTGGGTACAGAGGAGTTTTCCACTGATGTGTCTATGGATGCAGTGAGCTCATAGTCGGTACAAAAGACCATCTGAACACACATGGCATCACTGTTCTAATGACTAAAGTAGTGGGATGGAGCTTCACCAGTTCAGAAAATTATTCAAGAGGGAAAAAATTCAACAACAGAAGTCAGATCACGGAGAATGGAGAACAGAACAGAAGTCGAGCACTATTAAACAATTAAACTCATCGCCTTACATCCAATTCAACTCATCTCTAATTTGGTCACCCAAGCATGCACTCCTGAATTTTGAACCACTCGGAAAACTGTGAAAATGGCCCTTAGGCTACATATTTTTTTTCAAAGTTGTGGAACTTTTGAGTTCTAAAGAAGACTCATCAAGTCTTATCAAACCTGAAGGTACAAACCATAGACTGTAAAAAATACCAGGAGAAAGGACCCCCAAGGTTCCAAGTCATACACTATTTCCACTAGAGTCGACTGTGGTGCTGTATCCGGAGAGTAGATTCAATGCAATGGCTATCACTCCAGTAACACACAGCGTCCTCAATCACTAGACTGACTATTTCCAAGCAAATAAGTAATTAGCAACTTTGCACCTATGCATTGTGTACATCTATGTATGTGTATGTATGTATGTATGTATGTATGTATGTATGTATGTATGTATGTATGTATGTATGTACTGTATGAATGTATTTTTAGGACACAAAGATATTCTGCAACATTGTGAATCTAAGTAATTATAAACACGTTCAAATGGTACTGACAGCAGTGGCCAGTTGTTTAAAAGAAACTGCAGTCAGATGTGTCTTCAATGGCTGGACTGACTTTTCCTCTGATTCCCTATAACCGACACCCCTGGCTCCACCAGAACTTTCCTCATCCCTTTTCCTCTTCTCTCATTCTCTCTTTCTCTCTCTCTCTCATCCTCTCTCTCTCCTGCCTGTCCTCAGGGACAATGCTTCCAGCTTGGGAAAAAAACAAAAAAACAAATCTAAAGTTTGGGGATCCTTGTCGTCTGCATGGGACTCGTCCTGAGAAGCAGGCGAAGTGGGCAGAATGGCAGAAACGCGCAGACAGACAGGCGGACGGGCGGACAGCGGGGAGGCAGGGAGGGAAACACGGCCGGGGACAGAGGGGGCAAAAACAAAAGGCAGAGAGAAAGAAGAAAACACTGGGAGAAGACAAAAACACAGGGCCATAAAATGTCAAAGAAAGGCAGGAATCTGCTGATGATACAAATACATATACCCATTCTGTCAGGCGCATTGCTTCTTTTTGTGCCCACTGCCCCTCCTCCCTCCAATACCCCCCCCACCCCCCCCATTTTGTTCTGATGCCCCCCCTCTACTTGCCTGGCAGGCAGGGGTGTTGTTAATGTTTAGCTGGGGATCACTGACAAGGTGAAAGAGCCTGTCTATGATGACAGGAGGAGACAGACATAATCAAAGAGTGGCACTCAGATAGAGAGAGAGAGGGGGAGAGACAGAAAGAGACAGAGAGAGAGAGAGAGAGAGAGAGATAGTGAGAAGAAGGGGAAGGGGAAGGAGAGAGAGAGGGATGTAGGGAGTGTGTGTGTGTGTGTGTGATCCTCCGTGTCTGCTAAGAAACCTCTGATGTGAGCCTGACACGTTAGGCCCTCTAGCCTGGTGGATGATTCCTCAAACAACAGCATTATCATATCCCCATCTGCACACACACACACACACACACACACACACACACACACACACACAGAAGGTCACAGCAGAGCCTACCAACCTGCCCACCTATCCTAACCACCATCTAAATCCCTGTAACAACCACATAGTGCCCCCCGTCACACACACACCAACACAATCTCACTCAGACCCCACAACACACACACACACACACACACACACACACACACACACACACACACACACACACACACACACACACACACACACACACACACACACACACACACACACACACACACACACACACACACACACACACACACACACACACACACACACACACACACACACACACAAGCTCTCATAAGATCTATGATTCAGTACCTGCTGGTTAATTATTGAGCCTGGTAAGAGGATGCGTGGGGGGCGATGGTGGAAGTGTATGTCGCTGGGCAGGCGGGGAAGATTGACAGATCTGCCTGCGTCGTCTGTTCTCAAAAGAGGATGGGGGGAAAGGAAAAACAGAAAAGAGTAAAGAAAAAAAAGGAAACGTCACTACAGCCGCCGTGCCAACTCAAAACCTGGGGAAACGCAGGGAGTCTAAAGAGGAGGTGTGGAGCGAGTGAGAGACAGAGAGAGGGAGAGACAGAGAGACAGCAGGGCTGGTTAATTATTGGGCCTTGCTTGACTATTTATCAGCAAAGCCTCTAGGGAATCTGCTGATCTTACATGTCTATTTGGGACTCTCCTCACTCCTCTTTCACCATCCCGATCTGTTTCTTCCTCCCCCTTTTTCCTCTCCCTTTTCTCTCTCTAAGAACACATACGGAGCCAGCCGGTCCACTGGGGCAGGAGAACGGGCCTTTGGAATATTCAAATGATCAAATTCCGACTGCTAAACACACAGTGCCAATGGCTTCACTCAGTATGCTGGCTGGCATATTTATGAATCTGAAT
The DNA here is from genome assembly GCF_046254945.1 of Alosa pseudoharengus. Classification (NCBI taxonomy): domain Eukaryota; kingdom Metazoa; phylum Chordata; class Actinopteri; order Clupeiformes; family Clupeidae; genus Alosa; species Alosa pseudoharengus. The sequence goes on along the minus strand of NW_027468881.1, from coordinate 30,152,727 downwards.
TACTGTATGGGAATATTACATTTCCCAGTGTAAATCCCAGTGCAGCATTCGTCTAAATGGGATTTGACTTAACTAATAAGGTGCTGTAGTGAGCCGATGGTACTAATGACTCAATTTCACCGCCATTCTTCAATGTCATTTACACTGGGCCTGTAAATCTGTGTGTAATATTAATACGATATGCTATAATCTATGCTATAATATTTCGAATATTTATGAAAGCAATAATAATAGATAATATGTTTCTGATTATATGATGCAAAAATAAAGAGATAAAAAAGAATGGGAAAGAAACCCTGGGCAGTGTGTCCTCTGGGAGACTATAAAGAGAAACAGGTGAGACAAGTTTAGCGTGGCCTCACTACGCTCTCTGAAAGGGAGACAGAGAGAGCAGAACGGGAGCGATATCATTATTCTCCGTTCCCCCGCACGGCACAGCACAACGGCGGCAACGCTGATATCCCATCTGCGGTAATGGCTCGGTAATTGACGTCATGGCAGGGCGTTTTTCGTCTTAGAGTGAGCGGCGAAGGTGCTTTGACTGCCTTGACAAGTTAAGTGGGGGAAGCTAAGGGGGGGGGTTGGGGTGGAGGGAAACGACCATTGTCTTTCAAATGAGCTGTCACATACAGAGGGGCGGCAGGAGGGTGGGTGGGTGGTGGGTGGGGGGTGCTGGTGGTGTGGGTGGTGGGCTTGCGTCCCGTCAGCATTTTGCCTCAGTACCTGCCTGTTAATAATTGAGCCGTGAGCCTGTGGAGGTGTATGGCCGCTCGCAGACAGGCCGACACGTGGTGATTGACAGATCAGCTAACTGTGGCGCTTTTTTCACAAAGAACGAAGAAAAGCGAGAGGAAACCGGTGATCGGAGCTCGAGTGGGAAAAGGGGGATGTAAAAAGAAGAGAAGGAGAGGATGAGCATATGTGTATGTCTGTGTTTGTGTGTGTGTGTGTGGGGGAGGGGGGGGCGGGGGGGGGCGGGGGGTTGAGACAGAGAGAAATAGAGATGTGAAGGGTCCGGTTACTTATTGCGGTTTGTGTTCCTGACGCTTTGTAAGCAACTTCCTGCCTCGGGCGCTGAGCTTGGACCAGCAGCAGAGAAGCCAAGAAGAGGAGAAGAGAGGATAAGAGAGGAGAGGATAAGAGAGAAGAGGAGAGGTGAGGTGAGGAGAGAGGAGGTGAAGAGAGGAGAGCACAGCGGAGACTACGCCAGAGGCAGCCTTGCGCTCTCCAGAGTCTTGCCTTAGAACCGCTCATTGTCTGTCAAACAAGTCAGACAAAATGAAACACGTCGAAGCAAGACATACAGATGCTGCCACCTAACAGCATGAAAGAGAGAGAGAGAGAGAGAGAGAGAGAAAGAGGGAGAGAGAGAGGCACTGAAGGCAGCCTGTAGGCCACGTGGACCCAGTTCTCAGACTAACGTGTCTCTCTCTGTCTGTGCACCTGTTAAGACAGTCACCGCCGCACACAGGACGGGAGAGAGACACGGACAAATATTTTCTTAAAAGAGATGTTCTGGAACTGTGATTGTTCCTAATTAAGGGGAACACTTCCAGAAGTGCAGAGTGTGTGTGTGCGTGTGTGTGTGTGTAAGGAGTGTCTGGAGGGTACCCGTAGGTGGTGAGGGAGCGTCTAGCTCCGAACAGAGATCTGATGGGGGTATAGTTGCCCCTGAGGGTATGGGACGGGGAGTGTGTGTGTGTGTGTGTGTGTGTGTGTGTGTGTGTGTGTGTGTGTGTGTGTGTGTGTGTGTGTGTGTGTGTGTGTGGGGCCAGGCTTAGGCATTATTAACAGATGCTTTGGAAATGAAATTGCCTCCCCTGTTGGACATTAAAGCATCTGCAGTCCCCCTTTGCAAGACACCCCCCCCCCCCCCCCCATCTTACCTCCCCGGTCGCTCACTCCCCAGCACCCTTTCCTCTCTGTCTCCCAGAGTGCCTTGATTTCAAATGGAAAAATTAATGGGGGAATAACAGCCCGGGGCCTAGCTGCTCCGACTCCTGTTCAAACGCTCCGCTCTGTGCCTACTCTGGAGGGGTTGGGAGCTGTGAACGAAATTTAGCTTCTCCCTCCCCACACTTAGCCTGGTATTCCACTGCGACAGCCCCCCCTCCCTCTCTCCACCCCACCACCACCACCACCACCACCATTACACCCCCCAGTGTTTCGTGGGCAAGTATACGCACACACACAACTACCTCACTCCCGGGACATCCCTGCCAACACACACACACACACACACACACACACACACACACACACACACACACACACACACAAACACGCTGACATACACACAAACACACATGCAAACACACACACATAATACGCTGAGCACACTCGTACACCTCAGAGGGCCAAACTTTCAAATATTAGTAAAGAGGTGAGGGGTTGAGCGTATCCCAGATAAATAAATAAGTTTGCTAATGAAGTCGTGATTAGCAATTCCTCCTAGCCTCGTGCCGATGTGTTTCATATTCATTTTTACTTCGAGGAGGAGAGAATCTGCAGCACCAGTGATACTGAACACTTTCCAAGGTTTTAAAGCACCACATAACTTTAGGAACTGTCAACCCAGGTCCACCGTTTCCATGGAATGGCTTTAAATAGAAATATAGAAAAAAGTAACATAAATGACTATTTTTCATGCTTACATAACAGCATGAGATCCTAAAACATTTGTCATCGTCAGATTTATTTGTTGGTTGCCGTTTCTTTCCAAAGTGACTTACACAAGTGAACAGCCAGTTAAAGAAGCCAACTTCATTTGAAGTTGAAATGACATGACAGTGAGGTTTTTTAGGTTTGGGAGGAACGAGAAGAAATCAGGAGGATGACAAGAATTGAGATTGCTCTACTGCTTCTTCAGCTCGGTTCATCAGCAGTTGCTCAACTGTCACTTTAGTTTCTGTATTTATTCTTTTTTTTTTTTTCGTTGTTAAAACCGCATTACATCAGGACAATTTCGTTTGGAGCATTAATAGCCAACCCTTATGCGTTCACTTCACCGAAATGGAGACATTGGTTGTTAGATGGGGCAAAGTGGGGCGAGGCGAACTGCCAGCCATCTCTGACGATGGAAGATATTTCCTCCAGACACCAGAAACCTCATTGGGGGTTACCGAGGGCAACACAAGCTCATCTTACTGTCCGACTCTTCCGACATCCCCCAACCCCCATCTGCACGCACACACACACACACACACACACACACACACACACACACACACACACACACACACACACACACACACACACACACACACACACACACACACACACACAGACACACTCAGACATTGACACACAGACACACACATTGACTCACAGACAGACAGACACACACACACACACACACACACACACACACACGCAGACACCCTTCAAAACATCCCCCCGCTATTTCCTTTTCCTGGCAATGAGATCCCTCTTAGCCAACAACTCCATCACAGCATCCCACCCCCCACCACCCTCCAGCCCCTCCAATGCCACAAAAACCACTGGGTCTCTGGCACTTGTCTCCCTGAAGACATGAACATGACAACTCCAGACCGCTGTGGCCATCCGACAACGCCATCCTTCCGCTGCACAGAGCATTCCCATTCCCACCACCACCTCTGGCGACACCCCCCCACCCCCCCGTGCCATGTCCCCACTTAACACTGAACAAAACGCCTCCGCCGACAGGATCGGATAGTACCGCGGGCCAAGCGATAAACGTGAGATCTTTGACTCAGCCGGACAAGCCAGTAACTCTAACCCTCAAAACCCCGTAAGCCTCAGGGCTGATCTGGCAACCTTCCTCTCTCCTCTTTTGTCTGCTTAGCAAATGTAGCCTGAGACTCTGCAGGTTTTCTGAAGAACGGGATTCAGCTATGAGGAGGCTGTTTAAATTCTACAGGATTAGGCTTTCTACTTAGGTTAGCTTGGGTTCGATGAACTGTGACTACGATGAGGCACTGTGTTGGTTAGGCAGGCTAGAGCTTCTCTCCTCTCCATCACCTAGATTGTGTATACGATTAATCAGAAGGAAGACTAAGGGAGTGTGTGTGTGTGTGTGTGTGTGTATGTGTATGTGTGTGTGTGTGTGTGTGTGTGGGGGGGGGGGGGGGGTTAACGAGCCGAATAGGTGCGTGAAAGAGGGTGAAGAAAAAAAAAGAGGAAGAGCTTGGCACGATGAGAGTAGCTGATTCAGTGCCAGGTTGGTTTGAGGCATTATTAAATCAAAGTTGCGCCCATATCCCTTTCAGGGGCTCGGTAAGGGGAGAGGAGAGTAGGGGAGAGGGGAGGAGAGGAGAGGAGAGGGGAGGAGAGAAGAGGAGAGAGCTCAGGAGCGGAAGGAGAGGGAAGCCGCACAGCCAGGCTTGAAGTCGGGGATGCCCAGCGGCCATCTTTCTGTTCAAACATTTGAAGGCGTTAACCTGCCGTGCGGCGTGGGGCCGGGCGGTAGGATTCCCGGCGCAAGCTTCCTGTTTCTCCTGACTTTGAGGAAATTTTTTTTTCTGTTTTTTTTTGCGGTGAGCAAACTCCCTGTGCAACACCCCCCCCCCACCCACTAACTCACCCAACAAAAATAGGGCTACCTGGCTCAGCAAAACCTGAAAGAGGAGAGGAGACCTGACTTTCCAGGCACTGAGGTACACAGTAAACATGCCCCACACAGCCTTGAGCGTGCAGCAATGTGTGTGTGTGTGTGTGTGTGTGTGTGTGTGTGTGTGTGTGTGTGAAGCCAACATGGATTCGTGGATAAAAGCCACGCCGATAAACATCCTCTTGAGCAGCTGGCCCAAGCGGGTGTGTGTGAGAGTGAGAGGAAGAGCTGTGGCGATCTGATGCGTGAGCGACTGGAAAGTCTCACAGGATACAGGCCACATCACACACACCTCCCAGACCACAACCACGAGGGTGCCACATGCCAGCACCACTAGCCGGGAGCGCTGCCTCATCTGGACAAGCCTCTTAAGCGGACACTCATAATCCACCTCTTCACAGGCACTAGCCAGTCTGGGATTGGACACGTCTCATAGCTGTGCCTTATATTGTCTTTACATGCCTTAGATTGCGACAATACCCATCAAATGGCAATCATTTTATACATTATGAAATTGTGATTGGTTTGTTTTCATCAGAAAAGCTGTATTTAATAATAAAAAATCCCATGTTCATAATACTAAACTGCTACCAGCACACCAGTATTATGGTAGCAGTTTAACATTATGAACATGGGCTTTTGTTTTGGTCTGTGGGAAAGTCTGCACACACTGTGAATCATTGACAAATATGGATAGAAAACACATGTGACTGAGGTAGAGTAACTACAGATCTGGCTGGAACATCCTGCACTTGAGCCAGAAAAGCTGCAGCACAATCCACGATAAGCATGAAATACTGAGAACGACACTGGATCTATATTATTCACGGAACAACCTGTCAACGTCATGACACAGGTGCACGCTTTCCTGACAATGTAGAGCAAATGTCAATGCATGAGGGCTAAGTCATGGGGAGGGAGTGACTGGGAGAGGGAGTACAGGTTTCTGTCTTCTTCCCCAACAGGTAGAGTTCCACCACAGAAGTGAACGTGAAATAAACCCTGGAACAAAGGCAAGATGAGACACGGAGTGTAAATGGAAGCAAATCTCTGTGCGACACACTTCTGAAACAAATCGTCGGCCTGTTACCCTCTCGTTCTTCCCCCGGTGTAAGCTTCCCGGGGGTGTGTGTGTGTGTGTAGGGGTGGGGTGGGGGGCGTTGGGGGGGGGGGGGGGGGGGGGGGGCATGTAACGGTAATTGCTGCCTCTACACAGCCTCCAGACTTAACACACTTTCTAATTTCTCTCATCAAAGAAACGACACGCTGAACTTTATGAAATTTTTATTCAATATATGTTCACTTCTCCTCCTTCCGATTTAGCTTTTTTCTCTTTCCCTCTCTCTCTCCTCAATTCAGCCGCCCTTTCAAGATTCACCACCAAACAAAGAGAAAAAGGGAGGGGGAGGGAGAGGGAGAAATAGAGAGAGCAGGAGAGAGGAAAAGAGAGAGACAGAAAAAAGAGGGAGAGGGCTCCCATGTTCTACGGGACCACTTCCTTCCTGCCTAGAAGCATTGAAGTATCTTGTTAGACCAACTTCTCCATCTGCCAGAAGCGAGAGAAAAAAAACATTCAGGAAACAAGAAAGGGGGAAAAAAGAAGTTTGAAGAGATTCTACAAGCCAAGAGACCTGCTACATTTTGCTTAACTAATTACAGACATGAGAACGATAACAAAAATAGGAGAACAAAAGTTTCTCATCTCCCAGTGGACAGGGTAAATAACACCAGCGCCTGAAACCTGCTGCAGGGTGTCTCCTCACAGACACACACACACAAACACACACTGCATTCAACAACCCGCTCGCTTGTTGCGCTGTTCTTTCATCCTACCCAACTCTCTCTCTCTCTCATGCACACACACACGCACAGCACAGAATTTTTTATATTTTTTTTTAAACAAAACGTCCTGCCATTACATCCTCTGGGATCAGCTTATGTCTTTTGCTGGAGTCCAGTGATGGCTAAATTACTGCCTGCACTGTGACTGACCGAAGGCATGTGTGGAAGTGCCATCGCAGCTTGTCAGAGGGCCTCGTCTTGACAGGCCTGTGGACTGAAGGCCATGTGTGATGGCATCCAAACCCCAGAATGCCTCAGTGACCTCTGGCAAGCCTTCCCTGCAGACATATTAAGCTGTCTCACAAAGGAGATTTATGATAACCATGAGAGAGACAAACAAGAACAAAAAAAATACTATCACATCTGTGGACCATTCCATCTAACACGCTGCTTTGCCCAATGAGATGCAGGCAAGCGAGCCTTCTGAGGTGGTGTACACACACACACAAGCTGTGTAAGGTCAAGCAAAGAGGGGCCACTTTAGCAGAGCTCCTCGACTGACTGAAGTATTTGTGCTTTGAGTGAGTGAACGCTCTTCACTGTACTACACACACACACACTCTCCAACACCCCTTCGGCCCTCCACCACAGTCATCCATCAGCACACACACACTCTCTGTGTTGTTTCTGTCCTGGAGTGTCACACACACACACACACACACACACACACACACACACACACACACACACACACACACACACACACACACACACACACACACACACACACACACACACACACACACACACACACACACACACACACACACACACACACACACACACACACACACACACACACACAGATTCCAGGGTCCAGTGTGTAAATAATTAAAATGCTTTAATTTATCTGGATTTAGCACCTTCAGACATGAGCTGATAGAAAGCAGCAGCACTAGGAGGTGGAGTAGGAGAAGGAGAGAAGGCCTATAGATGGGAAATGAGACAAAGAGTGAAAAGAGGGGGAGATAGAGACCGAGAGAGGGAGAAATAACATATGCATACATGTGCAATTCGCACTATACATTCCAATTTTAAAGAATGATAAAGTGGGGTGTTCATTCAACCGCCATGCTGTCTTGTCGCCCGCGGTTGGATATGGGGGAAAAAAACAGACTGAGAGAGTGTTTAGACATAAAAAGGATTTTTAATTGAAAATGATCTGATGCGGTGCACTGAAGGCACCGACCTGATCAGAGTACAGATATGAGCGTGTCAGAAACGCATACGGGAGTCACATCTTCTGTCGATCACTCAGTCAAGATTGTCTGAAGTGCGGACACATTTGTGGCTTAGCCAGAATACTCTATATGTCGTTAACAAAGGGCAGTGATTTAGTAAAGCCGTCAACGAGAGAGATAGCAAGAGTTAAGTTATTATACTCTTAAAACTAAAAATGAACAAAACAAACAAAAAAGAAATATCACAAACAGAAAACATCACAACCAGATCCTCCCAAGTATAATCCACACAACTTTTCTCAACATGTAATAAATGCGGTTGGTTACACCAGCGATCCATTTGTCTAGTTAAATATGTCATGTTACAAATGCTATGGAGTCAAGCATGGAGTGACTTCTAGTCTAGCCATATGAAACTGGGTAGCAAACCCTGACATGGCGCACGATGTAACCAGCTGATTGAGAAAAGAGAAACATTAGAGGAAGAAAGCAATGAGGAGAAAGCTGTAACTGTGAGTAGTGTATGCAGCACAGGTAGATATTGTTTACTGGATGAAGGATTGGGAACTACTGGAGCAACACTGCCACCCTCAGGCCAAAGGATGCCATTGCAGCAGTGCTCAAGGTTTGTTCTGATGAATGAAGCACACATTTGCAGAAGAGCATGATGGTCCTGTTATTGTTATTATTATTAAAGAAAACAAAAAAAAGACTTCTACTTCAACAGTTAACATTCCAATGTGTTGCTCTTACACATGAACTTCAAGAAAGTGCACCAGACCTTCTCATGAAAACACACACACACATCCTTGCACACACACGCGCACACACACACGCACACACACACACATACACAAAAGACATCCATCCACACACACAGAAGAGAAATCGTAAAGCTATGCCTGCCAAAGGACATCAAGGAAGACAAGCAGATTTCCACTTGCCCAGGACAGATGCTTCCCCAACCCCTCACCCTCACAAACACACATACACACACACACACACACACACACACACACACAGAAAGAGAGAGAGAGAGAGACAGAGAGAGAGAGAAGTAGAGTAAGAAGTAGAGAAAGAAGTAAAGAAAGAGAAGGAGAAAGGGAGAGAGAGAGAGCTACCAGATTTTTAAGCAGGGTATTCACTGGTTCCGCTTATGGGATCTACATTTAATACAGAGTTCAATATGCCATCAGCAGCAATCGCTGGCTAGAGACTGCCATCTAGTGAGCACACAGAAGTACAACATCAGAGATTACGGTAGTGCGTATATAAATTTAGCTTTGCATCATTACTTATCCTCCTATCACTATTATTATATTAGCTTTGCACTTAGATCAAGTCTTTAGGATATTTCAACAAACACATCACTTTGGAAGCTCAGACATCATTGCGATACATGGCAGAATAAACATTTTGTGATTTAACAGAACGCACTGTTTACTTTATTTAGATATTCCTACAAGAAGCTTTTAAACTATGATTTGTCTTTTATCCAATGCTCTGACATAGACCAAATGCTCTTCTTTAGTGATTTACAAAAATCAATTTGTGTGTCGTACTCAGCGAGGGTCTTTGGGGGTAAAGTGTCAGGACAATGTTTTCTGTCGAATGAGCCGAGGTGAAGGCGAAATGTTTTGGATAGTCATGGATGGGATAGGCACACGCTTGGTTATGTCTGACATGAGGTACCACAGCAATCTCTCTTGCTCTTCCATTCCCTTCGCCCCTCACAGACTCTGGAGCGCCTCAATGGTCCATCAAGGAACGCTGCAGAGCCTCCTGGATCATTGCACTTTCATCCGTAGAGTAGTCCTGTAGGGAACAAGAGATAGAGATGGAGGGAGCGGAGGAGAGACGGGGAGAGATGAGCATAGAGTGAGGAAGAGATAGAGTAGAGAGATAGGGAAACAAGAGAGACAAAGACAGCGAGAGCGAAAGAGAGAGAAATAGAAAAAGAGACAGAGAGAGAGAGAGAGAGAGAGAAAGAGAAAAAGAGAGACAGAGGTTTAATCTGAAAGTGAAGGAAAATTGAGAGGGATAATTCCAGGCATACAATCATGCCACATCGTGCCACATGGGTTTCTTGGTGTTTTATGCCCTCAACGTTGTCTTCAAGGCAGCGCTGCCTGGAAGGCACATGGGTTAGCCATGGGTTAAGGTTAGGGTTGGGGGTAGGTTTTGGATTAGGTGCCTTTAAGTCAGCGGTGGCAGCGCTGCCTGGAAGACGACATTGGGGGCATAAAACACCATTGAGCGCCACATGGTCAAGGACACGTTCACTGTTTTATCAATAACCAAATGCAGAAAATCAGCAATGAATATAAAAGAGGAGCACGTCATTGTGACAAGAACAAGAGCGAGATAAGGTGATGAAAGGGAATAGTCACCACAAAGGTGTCATAGGAGAATGTGTGCCGGATCCTCAGATGCTGCAGGAAGTCTGCACTTCTGTAGTTGGGGTCTCCCCAGGGCATAGAGGCACAGATGGGACACACCTGCACAAGACACGAGAGAGAGTGAGTGAAAAAAAGAGGAAGTAAGCAAATCAAAAAAAAGGAAAGTAGAAGAAATAAGAGAGAGCAAAATATGCTAGAGCATGAGTCATGCTTATTAAGGGGGGAGAGATGAAACATCTGTGACACCATGTCAACAGTGTCAATAGCTTCAACACCACCCAGACAAGTACAGGCATACAACTACCAAACAGGAAGCAAGATAGCGAGAGCAAGAGATGAAAAAGAGATGTAAAGAAAGAGAGAGAATAAAAGAAAGAGAGAAAGAAACAAAGAAACAAAGAAAGAAAGGAAAAAAGACAGAAAGAAAGAAAGAAAGAGTGACAAAGTGCTGAAGCACATCCCTTAGACAGGGAACACACTTAAAATAAGGAAGCGGCAGCAGGGCTAGGGGTGTCATTATTCTTCAACATATCAGACAACACAGACGTGTACATAGAGAAATGAAATAACACGGAATGATCATTTGACTGTTATAACACACTCCAAAGAGACACAAGGTTAGTGTTCACGGAATATTGCACTGTTAGTGTGTGTTTTATGCCTTAAAGTTATTTTGGACTCTAGGATATATAACTTCAGTTGCAAAGTTGAGTAGCCTTATCATCAAAGCGCATATTTCTGTATTTACAATACCTAATATTAGTGCACAAGTGAATGCATGTGTACACTATTATTCGGTATTGTAAGTACAGAAGTATTAGCACAGTACATTCAGTGTTAACTGACATGAATGAATGAACCTCAAAATATCTCCACACTGGTCATTTTGAGAAGCAGGAGGGGGTTCTAGTTAGGTTGAAGACTTTTTTTAAGTGGCTGTAGCTTCAAGTTTGAGGAGATAGGCTAATCACAAGTCACCACTTTCAATGATGACGCAATCACCTTATTTTACGGACGAGGAATGCACAATTATTATGACAAGTTACGAGGAATTAAAACTCACTCTACGACAAAAATCAAATACGTTGGCAGCAAACAAAGCAAGACAAGGCTGTTGGCAACGTATTGCAGATTGGGTAGCCTAAAAGTAAAGTTTTATTTCCACATGTTCGTCAAATATGTGTTACGGAGGATAAGGCCTAATAGCTTGCGGAATGTCTGAAATGAGTGGAAATAATTAAATAGCCTATTTTGAGTTCATAAAAAGGCCTACAGATGCAACAATTCAGAAGTGGGCATATAGATTAATAAGGATAATTGAATGTTTAAGTAGCCCCCATTGACTGATTTAGTGTATGCCTAATCCTGTGAACATTTCAGATGCAACACCATTGCCAAACACACATGACAGCAGGTGAAAATGAAACACAAAAACATTATTCAGAATAGTAAGTTTATATAGTTATAGCTTGCATCAATATTTCTTAATTATGAAAACATGTAGTATGCTTATAGCCTTTACTTGGCCTCTGTTTTACAGCTAACAAGAAAAAGGTGTCTTTGAACACTACTGTAGGAGGAAAGGCACCAAAGTGTTTTACAGTAGCAGAGGAGTTAGCCATCGCAAATAATAGTGGAAGGCCGATTATGGAGGGGGTTGAGGGAGGCATTCGGTCGGATTCTGGTGCTGTGGAAATGTGCAGCCTTTATGTGCAGGGTAATATGACATTCAATTCAACAAGTTCATGTTAAAATGGTGATTTTAATTTATTAGGCCTACTGTATGTCCGATTTATTTTCGGACATACAGTAGGCTATTCTTGCTCAGATGTTCAGCATACTGTATGTCCGATTTATTTTCAGGCATACAGTATTCTTGCTCAGATGTTCAGCATCACCGATGGAATACATGAATTGTCCACGTAAGGCCATTGCTACGACGGGTGACAGAGACGTCTGTCTAGATCAGCTGACAAAGATAACGAATTCCCTCGGCTGACAAGATATCTTCATAGAGAATATCGTCCGGGTATATTAGCGGATTCTGGCGGTCTTTAAAAACCCTCGCCCTGCGAAGAGAGCCCCTCACGATTTGCGCTCCAATGTCGTAGCCTATGGATCATCCAGGTACGCCGACATTGTCTCGGGAGAAATTGTTAGTGGAGGGGTGGTACTTATAAAGGTTGTGGTTGAACGGAAACTTTGGGTTAACGAAGAACATAACCTGCTCGGAGCAGGTTTGAGATGCGGCGTAAATTGCCATGGCAGCATACCTCGGTTAAAACCTACTGTATCCACCTTTCGTAGTACAGGTTAATCGGGAAGTTACGCCACACGTGATCAAGTTACTCTCGAAGTTACCCAGATAAGCCAGTAACCCCGCATCGTAGTACAGGCCCCTGGATGTTGAATCAAGTTCAACACTTAGCGCCACTAGCATAACTTTAGAAGTGCTACAATTCCACTGGCATTCCACAGGAAACAACACAAAATCAACCACTTGAATCTTTGACATGTCAGAATAGGGTGCAGTTTTACAGGCTGATTTTTACACGCTGTCCTGACCCATCACTGCATGGCAAATCCTATAAACAACAGTGTTCAAATGTTTCTCCTTTTCCATCCTCTAGAAGACTGCACAAAGAGAGAAAAGATGGACAGCTCCTCACCACTTGGCGTGGGTCTCTGGCATGATGTGCTGTGCAATGTTCCACAAGGCCATCCTGGTCCAGGTTCGGGGAGTTGCAGTAGGGGCAGGCAAATGTGTACCGGTTCGGCACAGGACTGTCACACACACACACACACACACACACACACACACACACACACACAATTGCTTTTTGTTAATCATCCTTGCTGTAATCTAACCACACTGAGACCAGTACTAGATTGGAAAGAGGACACAGCCCAGATATGCCTTACCTTATTACAGTAGGCTGGGTCTGGGCTGAACTCCTCACTCCTTCCTCAATGTACTCCTGGTATTTGGAGCAGGTGGAAGTGTGGCTCCGCATCTGGAACAGTGGAACCTGACACACACACACACAGACAGACACACACACACACACACACACACACACACACACACACACACACACACACACAAATGTAAAGACTTACTATGGGATAAACTAGGCTTAACTACAAGTCCAACAACATATTTCCTAATAGGTCTGGGTGAATAAAACCACTTATTTTTTTTTTCGCAATTTCTATCAACAAAAAATAACAAAAAATAAAGATATGCTTTGGCATATCAAATGGGCAATGTGTGCATATGTCTATGAAACTGCTCAATAATCAGACGCAACACAACTGTCACAACCTCTCAGTTAAGTATAAAACAAATTAACTGTCTGACACCCACCTCTGTGCCACAGCCCTTGCATGCACCAACCGACGTGTGGATAGCTGCATCTAGATCATTGGCTCGGGTCCAATTCTCCAGCCCCGATCGGCACACAGCACAGACGGGCTTCTGAGGTCGGAGACATTCCTGCAGACAGCCCTGGCAAAACCTGAGCGTGACAGAGGAAACTTTTGAGGATATCTCCAAATATCATGAAAGAGACAGGCAGACTAAAAGACAAATATATGGCAATAGGATAATACTGACATGTACCAATTGGTATATAAAATTGTAGTTCTCTCTCTTATCTACATCCCTTGACTTAAACTGACTCTCAACTGTCATTCCATTCCTTATGCAAGGTAGCACTTATTAATAGCCTGGGTGAACCCAGACGAACCTGTTAGCAAATTTGCTAACAGGTTCATCTGGGTTGACCCAGGCTAACTTATTATTACACCATTGTTTTGATTGCACTGTTTTGATTGTTTGATCACAAAATAGTCAGTTAAATGAATACATTTAAATGTAAATGAACAGAAGAGCTACTGAGCTAAGGTACTGGGGCTGGTAAGTATGTGCCAGGTTTGACAAAGAAACTGAAACCCTCTACAATGCAAAGGTAAAATAATGCATTAGGTTAAATCGAGAACATGTCTGGTCTAGATAAAACAATGATTGACAGGGTGGAAATTCAGTATACACCATTTCTAAGCACGCAATGTCCTCGATTGTTGTGGTATGTGATATCCTATTCCAAAGGCTGAATATGAGAACATCGGAACACTTCCTGACACTAGGTCTGGAAAGGACTATGGGACTTGTGGTACTTGACAGCATTTCAGCGCTAAGCATTGACACCAGTAAGACGATATAGAACAACATTTCCCAGAAGCCCTTAACACTGCCGTGCCACGATGTAAACAAAACTGAAAGTAAAAGCCGTAACATCTCCTTGAAGACTCACTAAATTGCATGTTCCAAAATATGACTATATAAAATCACTAATAGTCGCATCATTAAATGAACCACAGTGCATTATGTTATTTGTTTCCACTGCCTGAGTGTGAACGCACAAAGAAAAACTCGGCAAAATTTCGAGTCCATCTGCTATCTCGCATCGACAGAACTAAGCTTTGACGCGCTTGTAGATGTCGTTAATACTCACGTATGACCACACTGTGTAATAACAGGACTGTCGAAGATTTCGAGGCAAACTGGACAAACGAATTCCGTTAAATCTCTGTCTCCGGCGAGTGCATTTGTTTTTTTCTGCGCCGCACCAAGGCTCCCTAGCATCGCCATTTCTTCTCTGTGTTGTCTTCCGCTCTGAACTCCAATCCCCGAGAGTTCAACGTCACAATGGAATCTAACAAGAGGAGGAGCGAAGACAAATATAACAGTCTTAAAATAGTAAAAGTAGGCTAAATAGAAAATATTGTTTCGATAGAGTAACTAGTTCTTATCACGTCTGCGAGAACTTTTCCCACATATTATTGGCTTATTCTTCATTAAACTGAATGCACGAGATGTCATGGCTGAACAGATGTTAAAAAAAAATGATGTTTAAAAAAAACAAACAATTTCAATACTTTATTTTGTACATTTTAAGAAAAAAAAATAGGGTGAATTTATGAAGCAATACTTTTGTTTATTAGGCAATCTACCGGTATATGAAAATTGTTTTAGGACCATCTGCAGTGGATACTTTTAACTGAGAAAGACTGCAACTGCTGTGTTACATTCACTCAAGTTGTCGATGTTTTTTGTATGTGATGATAACACTCTTTGGCCGCAGAGAGTAATCTGAACATCTGCAGTCGGATTGCCCTAAGTGCACGTGCCAGTTGGTACTGATGAACTGTCCGAGAGGCACGCATGCGCATTACAGCGATGGGGATTTCCAGCAGAACACGAAGGTAAGGTGTTAAATGAGACTGGCGTCTAATTACTGTCAACATAATTTGGTGGGAAATTATTGTAATATTAGCAGTGTATACTAGCGTGGACATCACTGTGTTTCTCTTGAGGTCGTCTTAATGGTTTTATCATCAGCGCGTTGCCTCTTCGTCGATTTAAAGTGATGGGCTAGCTTGCTAGCCTGAATTGGGCGTCTCTGTGCTTGGGGGCCGTGCCTGGGACTCGAGGATGTAACATGGCTAACGACAGCTAACTAGCTAGTTAGCTTTATCGTCACTTGTGCTGTGGCATTGAGCAGCTTTGGTCGGTTTAGTTTATCGGTCTGACGTGCTACCAAATTAAAAATTAGATCCACATCAAATGACACACTGGAACCTCCTTAGTAAAAGTGTGCACACCCGGGTCGTCATACATTTCTCCATACCACATATGTAGTTAGCCAGTTAGCTTTGTCATTAGTGTGTTTTTAGTGTAATTTATACCTGCGACACAAACACCATATGAGCAAGTCCATTTTATATAGATTGATTATTTAGCCGTCTTTCTCTCACGGTTCGACTGCATCCATTTTGGCTGCAGTGATTTGGCTGTCGAACGTCAGCTTGTTAGCAACACCCCCCTTTGCGTGTCTACGAGGATGAAAGCATCACCCGTGAACGGCGGTGCAGAGAGAGAGAAGGGCGTGTGTGCAGAAAAACCGGTTGCATTCAGACCGAGATAGCTCGCTGGCTAACGAGGTTCAACGTAACTGTTTTATACTCTCTACGACACTGACGCACACGCAAATGTCAAACGACGGGGAGTCAGCGTAGCAGGATGTTCGGCAGTCACAGAGTTGGTGTGGCAGCCTAGACGCAGTTCGAAGCACACGGCTCACATCGCTGCTTATCATGGACGTTGAGTAGCGTTGGGGTAGATATGTAGGGTGATGAATTTAAGCGCGAGGCCATGATGGTGGAGGGTGCACTCTATAATGCGGTGTGCCATTGTGTCATCACTTCAGGACGGCGGCAGCGAGCAGGTGCAGCTGTAGTGAACGGTTACTTAACGGTTCGATGGAATACAGTGAGGTGGGAGGAGAGGGATGCATGCATGCACACATCCCACACAAGGCACGTACACTGCTAGTGATGATGTGGGTGTGTTTCTCCATCCTTCACTATCTGAACTCCAGTAACACACACACACACATAAATGCATGCATGCAGATGAAGGAGAGAGCATGATCATTAAGGTGACACAGGTCATTTGGAGTTTGACATGTCTATTTGGACTGTGTGTGGTTCTGACTCATTGCATACTCTCCATGTCAAGCTGGCAACGTCTTTGCATGAGTCCAGTTGCTGGCATTGCCATCATAGAACGAAGCTCCAGTGCTTCCTGCTGATAGAAATGTAGTGTATGTGTGTGTGTTTGTGAACGATCCAGTTAAGTGTCATTCAGATTAGTTTGTTTTTCTTGTGTTGTTGTCACAGCTCCAGAGTTGTTGTCCTCCATATGTGCAACCACCCCCTGACGTGTCCCTGTTGACCTTGAACTTGAGTGTTTGCCTTCCACCCTGAAGCCCCAAAGAGAAGTGCGTGGACGACCAGCCCTGGTTTCCCCTCCTGCTCCAGCCTGACTCTGCCCTGCTCTGTGGAACTTCTACGTTTGAAACGGTGCCCTGGCATGCCTGTTGGCAGAGGAACGGACTGCGGGCACACACTCGGCCAGAAATAAAAACGAACAAACAAACGAGTGCCACCTCAAACCGCTGCCCATTTCCCCCATGGAGGCTGCCAGGGCCATAGAGTTGGCCTCTCACAGTCTGTCTCGTGTGTGTGTGAGTTGACTAGGATGCTGTTGCGTTGTTAAGAAAGACTCCACCTTACCTTCCTCTGCCCCCTCACCATCACTAGTACATCGCCCGCCCCCCCCCCCACCCCACCCCCACTTTCGTCTTCCAGTGCAGGGGGTCCCCAACATGGCCGGGGTTGCCTGAGCGTACCTTCCCAGGGAGTAGGGGGATGAGAGAGGGAGTGGCGCCGGCTACGCAGCCCACCGCCACCCATGGATGCCAAGCTGCGCGAGGACCTGTTTAGGAGGTATGTGGCGTCGCTGGAGAGGCGGCTGGAGGAGGGCGAAGGCGGCGGAGGAGGAGGAGGAGGGAACGGTGGCGGCAGCAGCACCACTAATGGGAGCAGTGCAGGGAGCAGCGCCAAAGGCGACCGTCCGACAACGACCACAACAGCACACAGCAGCAGCGAGGAGGCGCTCGTCTCCACGGCGACGGCCCTGCTGGGGGCGTACCAGCCGGAGCCGGCGCAGCGGTTCCGCCTGCTGCGGTTCTACGAGGTGACGGAGAACGCACTGCGCTCGCCCCGGGGCTCCAGCCTCAGGGCTCTGGAGGCGGCCTTCGCCACACTGGAGACGGTCTGCACCAACCTGCTGCTCTTCCCCTGGAAGAAGGAGTTCCGCTGCATCAAGGTGAGGGCACCAAGCGTGTGTGAAGTGTGAAGGCTTTTTATCTTTCTTTATGGTTTTCCTTTCAATTGAACTTTAGTTGAAGTGAAGAAACACTTGAGTTAACTGTATAACAAAGTATATGTTAACTTCAATAATTGCATTTGATCAATACTATTGAAAATATTAGATGAGCTGGAAATCAATGTGGTTAAGAATGTGTTATCTTTCTGACATTGTAATGGTTTTTATTCAAATGTTAGCTTGACAAGTGTTTAGCTGAGGCCTGTCTGCATATACTGACGTTGCTAATGTGTGTTTGCGCGTGTGTTTGTGTCTCTGTGTGTGTTGTGTGGCTGTCTGCACGTGTCTTGTGACATGATGTGGCGCGACGCGACCTTGCCTGTCCGGCGGCAGACCTTCACGGGGCCGTACGTGTACCAGCTGCAGTCGGCCATGTGCGAGTCGGACCTGCGCTCGCTGCTGCGCTCCATGGGCTACACGCGCAGCGAGCAGGACACGCACTACCAGGCACGCGAGACACCCCCGGGCGGAGCCCTCCACCTCCGGCAGCTGGCCTTCGAGCTGCTGCTGGCCCAGGCCGAGTGCCGGCTCCTGGGGGAGGTGGTGGCGCTGGCCCGGGGGGCTGCCACGGAGCTGGAGGCCCTGGAGCTCCGACGGGCGAGCAGGGAGGATGCGGCCGGCTGCGCCGAGGCTCTGAGGCGCCGGGATTCGCTCGCGGCCATGGACGTGGCGAGGCTGTCGCTGCGGCCGGCCGACATGGAGCGCGCCGCCACGCCGCACCACCATCACCACCACCACCACCACCATCACCAGCTGCGGCGCTCCGGGCGTCCGTCCAAGTCGGTGGACGTGACGGACAGCGCTGGCCACTGGCACCCGGCCAGCAAGCCGGTGCTGCGCACCTCGCTCAGCCTGCGCAAGGAGCCGCTGTTCGTGGACGCCGAGGAGGAGGAGGCTCGCGACGAGATCCTCCGGCCCAACGCGCCGCTCTTCTCCCTGGCCTCCACGCCCTCCTACAGCCCCTCGTCGTCCTCGTCCTCCATCGCCGCCGTCGCCTCCGCCGCCGACTTCTTCCCCATCCAGTCCCCCCCGCCGCCCTCCTCCTCCGACCCCTACTCCTACCACCTGTCCTCGCTGGACGAGGTGGACCTGTACACGGAGCGCGGCGGCGGCAGCGGCGGCGGTGGCGCCGGCGGGATGGGCCTCGGGGGCCGCCAGACGCCCTCCTCCTCCTCGGCGGCCTCGGCCTCGTCGTCGTCGCGGCCGCCCAGCCGGGAGCCGAGGGACGGCTGGCTGCTGAAGGCCCACAGCGGGGCCAAGTGCCAGGGCTGTGGGCTGGGCTGCTCGGTGCTGAGCTCGTGCCAGCGTTGCGACACGGTGCTCTGCTCCTCGTGCATGGCCTGCGAGCCCACGCCCTGCTGCGGCTACCAGGACTACCCCAAAGTGGCCACTGTGACGCCCCCTGCCCTGCTGCGCCAGCTCGACGGCTACCTGCCCGCCAAGGAGAAGCTGTCCGTCTACTCCAACGCGCACATGCACACACACCCCCACACACACCCCCACGCCCACGTCATCAGCCACTCACACCTGCACCCGCACCCCCACCCGCACCCGCTGTCCCACTCGCACTCACAGCTGCTGGACAAGCCCATGATGAGCGCCAAGCTGTACCCCAGCAAGCCCGTCGCCATGGTGACGACCTCTGCCCCCAGCGGCATCGGTGTGAGCGACCGTCTGAGCGTGGGCAGCTCGTCGCGCTGCGGATTCTGCAACAAGCCCGGGGCGGCGCACACGTGCGTCAACTGCTCCAAGGTGTCGTGCGACTCGTGCATGGGTCTGTACGGCGGCGACGTGTGCACGCGCAAGACGCCACACCACAGCTTCCTGCCCAACCACCAGCTCAACTTCAAGTCCAGCACCATCTCCCACCTGGTCTACCGGTAGACACACACACACACTCACACATTCTTACACTGTCACACACACACACACACACATACACACACACACAAATATGCAGGGCCTGGAATCCTGAACTTCTGGACTGTTTACCCTCTTATAGAATCTAACTCCAGAACAGTCGCCGTCCTGGTTCTGGTCCGATTCCACAGTGAAAATGTCCCTGGCCAGGACCAGACGGATCCCTGATTCAGCTGCTGTGTGGGCTTCTCTCCATTTCTCTGTCCCTCCTCTTCTCTTCTCTTCTCTTCTCTTCTCTTCACCTCTCTTTCTTGATTTCTTTTTGCGGGAGCCGCATCCTCATATCAGCCCTGGAATGTACTTATAGCCCATATCTCATCAGGGCCATCACACTGCCTTGTAGAAATTCAGGCTTGAAGGCATTTTTTCTTTCTTTGTTTTTTTTTTTTTCTTCTTCCACCAGGCCCTTTCCTCTCTCCATCTGCTCTCGTTTTGGCCATGTGATCTTGTAATTTGTCCCGTACCTGAATTCTTGGCCTACTTAAAAACAAGCAACTAAAGAAGAAAAACAAATAAACAGACACACAAACACACAACAGCTACAACAACAACAGACATGACTGACTTTAGCCCCGAGCGGAGCGCTCACCCAGCCGTTTGCATTTTATCCACATAGATGTTTGCAGAAGACTCTCTTCCCCCCCCCCATCTGGATATTCACAATGTGTGGAAGAACCTGTTCAGACTTAATCAAATGAGGAAAACAAATGAAAGAGAAGAACATTACACTGGAATCCAATAGTATATATTTTGAATCATTATTGTATAGACCTAATGTGCGACTGTTGGTTCAGGGTGGTGGGTGGTGGCCGGGTGGGGGTGGGTTTGTGTTGGGTGGAAGGAGGGGGAGGGGGGGCGGGGGCAGGGGCTTGAAGGGAAGGATATTGATAGTTTGTATCAAAGATGATAGTTAGCCACTTAACTGTGTAGTCCACCAATGAGCAACGCCTGTGTCAGTTTACCCTTGTAAAAAAAAAAAATAAGATAAAGAAATAAGAAGAATCAAGTCATCTCTAAGATGTCCAGAGGCTGCTATGGAGTATTGAAACCAGGTGGGATGCTCTAGGTTGCATTGTTTTGTTAAATATTTTTTTTTCTTAGATATTGTGTGTGTGTGTGTGTGTGTGAGAGAGAGAGAGAGAGAGAGAGAGTGTGTAAAAATGTTACTCACACCTCATCCATCTCAGTGTGATGTTCCACTTCTCCCGTCCATGTCCAGCAGGTTTCTAATCGACAGCAGGGAGTCATAGTGGAAAAGCCTCTCAGAGATAATATGATGAAGTCCTTAGATCTCAAGGGTAAAGGAAGTTAACCTTTTTTCCCTGAATGAAAGAATATCATTTTATTGCTGTTATTGCAAAGACACAAGCGCCATGTGCACATTTGATCTGTGATTACTTTTTAAAAAAAAAAAATATATATATATATATCGTATCTTTTTTTTGTGTGTGTGCAAGTTATGGTTTGTAATGTTGGTGTGTTCATTTTGTTTTCTTCTTGAGATTCTCTTGTGTAACACTATTTGCAGTAAGGACACAAACCTAAGCAGTATGGCTTTCTGTTATGGCTGAACCTGACACACAGACAGAAACCCACATCGGAGGAGAACCGGGAAGCTGTAGTGCTATAGCTATAGTATAGTGCACAGCACACTTGCCTTTTTGTTCATGCATAATACACACTAGTCCTCCCCCTCAGTCTGACTGTGTGTGAAGACTTGCTTATAGAAAATGGAGTGTAGTAGCCAGCTCTGTCAGAGAGAGAGAGAGAGAAAGAGAGGGAGCAATGGCACAATGACAATAGCCATGATGGAACAGATCGGAGTTGTCCCTGTTCCCTGCGTAAGGGAAAGGCGCTGTGAGATCATCATGATTGGAGTACTCACAGGCATAGCTTGTGTTAGTGCTCAGTGTCAACCAGGGATGGAAATTAGCACCAGCCAATTACGGGTAAAATAGGAAAGAAAATTGTTTACCGCTGAGTGGCTGGAGAACTTGACCGTTTATCTGTAAATTGCTAGTAGATGTTCACATTTTCCACTCCTGGTGCCAACCCCTCTAGGGAAGCACGGTGAGATGGTCAGATGTCGGTGAGACTACAAGCTCCCTTAGGGGGGTAGTCCACCATCTGTCCTCTCCATTTTCCTATGGACGACGTCTTCTCTGGGCGATGTTACCTCTGCAAGGTTGCCCTCCATCACAGTGTTTAGGGTGAACTGAACATAAGTCAGGTCATTCGGGTGTAACAGTTCCGTCATCTGTTGGGGCTCTCTGGAGTGTGTAGGATTGCACTGAAAGGACAGAGAGTGTGTCGCGCCTTTTGTTTCGACTT
>NW_027468881.1:30123168-30125668 GCF_046254945.1 Alosa pseudoharengus | reverse complement strand
TACAACATAGCTACGCAGTTGGAAATATCTAAAAAGTTGTGTGGCTGGTATTTGTTTTTCAGTTATCAGCTGATTAAAGCTTAACACTGAGCCATTTACCCATATAACCCCTGTGTCCTAATACCTTTGTCATACCACACATTGAAAGAACCTTTCTCAAGACTCGGAGGGAAACTTGGATTGAAATGCAGTGGGGTCAGTAAAGATGTGACTTTATCCTGGCCTTCTATTTTCCTTATCAACCTCCAAACTTTAAGTGTGTTTTGTAAAAGAAAATATCCCTTTTCAGCTGAACTTGCCCATTTCTTTGACGTGTATAGAATGTTCTTTAAAGGTATAGGGGATGTCTTCTCAGACTCTATATCCAGCCATGTGGATTCTGGATCCTCCTGAAACCAGTCTCGAATATATCTGCACTGACATGCCGGGGATGTTTTTCTGTGTTCTGTGTGTGTGTGTGTTTAATTATTATGACCGCCGCTAGCGAAGCTAGCGAAGCGGTCATATAGGGATTGTCAACGTTTTTGACACCGAACCACCGGGGCACATGAAATTTGGTGGGTATGTAGCCCCACTAGACTTTTACGGAAAAATTTCGTTTCGTCCCTGGGGGCCACTCCCCCCCTGTGCTGGGCCCCCCGAACCGCAAAAAAAGCAGTTTTTCCTAAATAACTACCTGAACCGTGGCACTGAGGATGAAGAATCTTTTATGGTATGTTGGTCTCAAGGGCCCACATCAACCTGGCCCATAATCACTCATTTGTGATTTGCACCCCCCCGGTAAAAAATGAAAATGCAATATTATTCTGCTTTAATCGCCCCTATCTTCAGTTAAGATGTTCAGAACTGCACCAAATTTTATGTGTATGATTGACCTGGCATTCTCTGGGGGTATGACAAGTTTCGTAGAATTTCATCAATGGGGGGGTCTAAAAAAAATTAGGTTATGTGTACATTTAGTGACTGTACACTCATTGGCCTGTAGATGGCGGTGCACACATATACACATGAACACACACACAGGCACCCACATACTATCGGTATTAGAACGGCCGATACATAATTACAAATTCAGTAGGATTAAAAGAAAGCCAAATATTCATCATCATCATCATGGCTGCATTTCCAGTATTGCCGATAAGTAGTCGTTTGTCCACTAGATGCCGCATCGTTGCAGTGAGACGTAATTTTGTTGGAAGTTAAAAGTGGGTTGGAAAAACAATGGACGCTTCTTACAGGACTGTAGTTTACCGCAGAGAACGTCTAATAAGGATAGGACGATGTTCACATGAAATGTAATTCCCATTTCTTCTTGAAGCCGAAATAAATCTGAGGATGTTTATCGGACATGCTTGGTTTTTACTGCAGGTACGTTAATCTTATAATATCAATAAGGACCTAGGTAATGTTGCCGTTAGCATTGGTTGAAGGATGGAGGCCAATTTGATCGATTGCATTTGTAGAAAACTATAAATGTGGTTATACCAAGCAAATTAATAGCATGACTGTAATTGTATCTTTCGACTGTCATTTGTTGCACGTGCTACAAAAATCATTCTGTGCAATGGAAGATTTACCAACGTTACACCGGTCTGATACAGTTTTGCCTATACATGCGTGAGACTGAGATGCCTGTTTATTTTTGTTTTTGCAGGGTGAGAGGGGAATCGATGTGCTTTGATTCCAACTTGGTAGTTGTAGTCTGTAAAATTAAAAAGCACGTGTGTGTGAAGTATCCAAACAATGACACCTTCATTTCATTATGGCTGCTTTAGCAACACACCTTAAGCTACTGTGTAGTGGGTCCCATTTAGAAGTGGCTACTTCATTCGCGCTTTCCTTGACTCATGGAGCTGCGTGAATTTTATTACAACTTTTCGCCACGATATGGCAGTTTAAGTCCGCTTGATACTGTAAGGCGTAAGCCATTGGTTTCCAAAGGAGATTTTATTTGTGTCGCCAGCATAGCCTATTGACAATTTATGTTGTAAATAGGCCTACCTTATAAGCCTACCTGTAGCTTAGGGAAGCTAACAGCTTTCTATTAGGATCTAGTTTGTTAGTTACAGTTTTGTCATAACTCCCTGATGCATTTTTGCATTTAGAAAAGCCAGAGCGTGGATATCTCAATCGGAAAATTAAACAATATTGGGTGCCTATGGACTAGGCTGGGTGAACCCAGCCTGATCTGCCCGCTATTTATTTTTTGATTTCTTAAAAGATTGAGCTTGGTCTGGTGAAAGCCAGACTAGCCATGGACCTCAGTCACACAATGCAAGTGAACATGAATCAGCCTATATTTGCACGAACAATAACGGACAACAGCTCTTCAACTTTGGCCCGTTAAAATGTGTATGAACAGTCTAGCGACGCATTTCATCAAGGCCAATTTGGACATGTCAGTTATTTGCACCACTGGTTAGATGTAAAACAGCATTTCGTTTCAGACTACTGTTACTTAATTTGTGCATTAACAATAATGTTTCAGACTACTGTTACT
>NW_027468881.1:30048168-30118168 GCF_046254945.1 Alosa pseudoharengus | reverse complement strand
CATGTTATCCCGATTCACCATTTCCCTTAAGTCAACTCTTCAATATTTGAACATTTTTTTTTCTTGCAAGGCTTTGTATGGTTGCCAGAAAGCAACGATCCTCGAAGATGATGCCAGGTCTGATGCAAATTAAGGATTTTTTTTTTAAAACTAATTCCCTAAAGTATCTTTGCTCTGTCTTTGACATGAATTAAAAATAAAACTTGGCTGTTGGTATACGATACACCAAATCCCCTCAACTAGAACACCATCTCCTTAGAGTTCTGTATGAAACATGAAGACAACTTGTGTGCTTTTGCATGACTTAAAGTTTCAACACCCTGTGGAAGCTTACACAATCACACATCACTGAAATAGACTGGATTTCATATATATATTACTGCTCAAATTAAGGGAACACTTCAATCATACACTGGATCGGTACTGACACTGTTTGGTTCTAAGCACAAGTAAAACGTTTGAGGCAAGTGTTTTATTTTGCAAGAACTGTCAGACATTCTGTGAATGTAGTTTGAGAATGGGGAAAAGGGTGGAAGGTTTAAAAAAATGTTTGAACAGTATATATCAGAGTTTCCGCTAGAAAAAAATGGTGCCGGTCAGAGTTTTCGTTTTCTGGACATTTTGATGATATGCTGGTCAAATATATTATCGCTTCTTAATTAGTGAAATTGAGGAAAACTGGAGACAGGCTACTTAAAGAATGACATAATCAAGCTATAATGCAACATGTTCATTAGCCTAACTTAAACATGCCTAACAAGATCTAGCCAGTATCTTTTCATGGACAGCAAGAGTCCGCTTCGTTCGTTGTTTTAAAAAGGCTATACGTTGTTTGTTGCTGCTACCCACGTTCTCCACATCTCCAGTGGTGACTGTTTAACTTAGATAGATGCGCACATAAGAATGAGCGCTCACACCATTACCCCCTAATACTATGCCTCTTTATTTGATAACAATAAATTAAGAAATGTTTCCTATTCTGGGAAATGTTTAGTTTCTTTTTCTTTCGGCCGCGGTTCAATGATACCGTTTAATTGTGCCAGAATTTATCCGCGGACCAGTAATCTCCTCGTCGAAGAGGCCCTAACCCTGCAAATCATAGACAGAGAACGCATAGGCCTACTGTATGCTTTGGGTAAAGAACACTTTGCATGTCCAGTGTAGGCTACACGGAGAATGACATTGTCTTGGAGCGGCCGCAACTCCACTTACAATGTCACTGATTCCGACAGATACGCCCGACACTTCTGCTTTTTATCTGGTGGTGGTGGAGTTGACCGGACATCTGAGGCTTCAGACGTTACCAATTTATCATCATCCATCGTGTCTGGCCTCTGAAAAAACGTTTAAGGCTAGTCTGCCTGGGCCTGGCCATGTTTGAAGAGCCTCACTCATTTGTTCGTTGTTCATTTGTTCTGCTTCCTATTTGAAATATTTTGAAAATGTTTCCGGCCAATGTCCAGTAATTACCGGACAACGGAAACCCTGATATATATATATATATGTCAAGTTCAAGTGGGACTCTCTCCAAATCTCTCCGTTATCCCTTTGTCTGTTTGCAAGTGTGTGTGTGTGTGTGTGTCTCTGTGTCTGTGTGCATGTGCACATGTTTGTCTGCATACAAGAGAGACAGAGAGGCTCATAGAGAACCAGATAGATAAATAACAAGTTGTGGATGCCCTTAAGTGGCCATGTGATCGCATAAGCCTTTGAGACACTGGTGGTGGTGGTGGTGGGGTTTGAGTTGCCATGTTCCAATGTTTGTTTGTGTTGCCTGAGCATGTGCACTAACTCACACACATTATGGGCTTGAGTGGGGAAGGAAGGGGTTGTGTGGGGTGGTGGTGTGGGAACTCTGCTAGTAGTGCTGAAGGATTTGTGTCCCTGGTAAAACGTCAGCCATTTCATGCCTGCAATGTGTGTTCATGTGTGGTCATGGTCAGGGAGCAATCCCATAATACATCACCTTCTGTGGTCGGGATGGCGTTGCGGCGATGGAAATAGGAGACAGTGGTGATGTTTCTCAAAAATAGCCAGGTTGTATTTCCACCTTAGCAGCTGAGCATGCAAGTACCAGTATGGAGAAATTGGAAAAATAAAATAAAAACCAAAACTCCAAACAGTAATCTCAAATCAATCACTAAACTTCAAAAACGATATCAAAATGAACTTTGACAACCCTTTTCAATTATAGGGCAAACTGCTGCAAATCACAAAAAGACTGTTAGGCCTATAAGCAGGGGCAATCACTTGCTCACCTCAGACCATTCTACCTCCTTCTGCTCTCAACCATAGTCCCACCAGAGAATTTAACTCTGCTGACTAAACCAATGCACAATCAATCAATCAACTAACAAAACGCATCTTCTCTATATAAATATCCAATAATACATTCCATACCATAAAACCCACAGTTTCATAACAAGGCAATCCTATTATCTAATTTCATAACCTAATACATAGCATACATAACCAGAACGTCCCAAACACCCATCTTGTCCTGCACACTTGACCTCTGCTTGTGCAGTACGTCACACTCCACGAACGTATAATGTTCCTTGCGACTTTCTGTCGGGTCTTTTCTCAGTCCCCAGACCAGGAAGCGCTATTGTCCGACACAATGAAAAGTTTGCTGAATGTCCGTGTTCCCTCAACCTTCAGTTGGCCACCCTGAAAGTATGGATTTTGGTGTTGCCGTTGCAACCATGCTAGATGCCGTACGTGTTTGTGTGTGTAAATAAAGTGTGTTTGTAAACCACGTTGTCCGTTCTTTGTGTTTAGCTCCCGTATGAAATAAACTGTAGCCGTAACGGGCAACCGCACCGTCACACTTCCCCCCTCCTCTGCAGACGACGCATGTCGTCCCGAGAAGAGCAAGGCCTCCTCGAAGCAGGGCCTCTTGAATTAGAGCCCCTGTTGACTCTGGCCATATGCACGTTGCTGCCACTCTCTCGACCAAGATCAAGTGTATGAGGTCATCTTCAGCTAGAGGGTGAAGCTTCGGTTCCTTGAACTTCAGTTCCTTGGGTTCTTCTACCGCCACCGCCGCTGGTAGCTAAGGTGTATTAGGCCTTGATGCCCCTTGATATTGTGGTAGATTGATTAAGGAGCTGTCGGGGCTTAAAGCACTTTGCTGTGAGCGAAATGACAGTGGATTTGTCATCGCTTTGAATCATCAAGGGAGATTTGATCGATGTGGGCTTCATTAGGTGCACTGGATTGATCAGGGACAGAAACATCATCAAGGCACAGACGTGGTGGCTACAGGCAAAGCTAAATCACGGCTAAATCAATACACCAAGAAACAAAGGTGATCCACATATTGCCAGATTCTTTTAAAAGGGTTTGAGCCCCCTGAGGCTCTCCTTGCAAGGTCTGGTCCCAGAGGGCGTGTGCAGCCTTGTCTTACACAGGCCAGAGTGGAAACAAAGCAGCATGGACCCAAGGCCCTGAAGCAGCTGTATTTTACAATTGATCATTTATTTGACATTGTTTCTGTTCAGACTGACTCAGAGACAGATCAGGATCAGATCAGAGTCAGGTCCACTCCTCTCTCTGCTGGGACCATAATCTGTTATTATACAGCTGAATCACACACAGCAAGGACAATGCTAATTCAATAAAAAGTGGCCTTAGTTCAATTGTGTTGATGTTTCATTGTGGATAGAGTTATCTCTATAATTCCATTAAAATGCAGTTCTCTTAGACAACTAAGCCAGCCAGTGTACTGTTGGCTCCTTACAATCCTTCTCTTTACTTCAGGAAGCCTGTTCAGCTGTCACTGGTAATCATATACAGCACAGTTTATGAAGATAGATGGATAGATAGATAGATAGATAGATAGATACTTTATTGATCCTCAAGGGGAAATTCAAGAATATCTATGGCCTCCTCCTCCTGCAGAGAGATTTGAAGGAATAGGATACCATACCATGAACAAATTGCTGCCAAGGAGTCTTTGTAAGAAGACAGTAGATACATGCCAGGATCAGATCCATTTTAGTGTCTGCCCCTGCTAATCAATCAATCAATCAATCTCTCAGTCAATCTATCAATCTTTCTATCTACAGTTAAGAACAAATGCCACATGCCAAAAGGTTGCAAGACAATGTGGTATAACATCAAATAAACAAAAGAAGCAATTTCATCTTCAAGACTAATTTTGTTCTTAACTGTACATTTGGAGCAAGTAATTTCACAGGATATGATATGAAAATTATGACTGCTGGTTAGACTGAAATATGATGAGCTCTAATGCTCAAACAGACCTGACAGCTTCAGCTTTAAAGAGCAACAGCCAGAGACTACGGATCAGGGACAGATCAGGGCCATGCTCGGCTTTAACCAGGACAGGGGTTCAAAAAAGTAATTTTTATGAAAAGCCTGTTATGCCTTTTGAATTGTGTAGAGCATGATGACCCTCTAGCTAGCTTTTTTTTGGTCAAGCTGAATGAATAAGCATCTAATTTATCTTGTATGTAGCATAAGGCTTCACTTCATCATCTCAATGGACCATATCTCTCTCTTCATCATGGACTGATCTATTCAGTTTAACGTATTGTGAAAGTGGATGACATAGAGCTGAATTTCCCCTGTATAAATAGTGCACTCCCGGGGACTGGCAGGGAGAAACAAACTGTTTATAATGGTGGTGAAATGGCATTAGTCACTATTTTATTTATTGTCATAATTTTGTTTCTTAATATTATTTTGTCTTTATAGTGCTGTTTATATTACTTTTTACATATATTGTTGTATTCAGGCCCGGGGTGGGTAATCGGGAAAATCAGGAGTATTCCCGGTGGGCCGCTTCACTTTTGGGCCGGTCGAGGAAAAAAAAAGTTCACATTTGTCACGTTAGTCTAGTTAGGCTATACACGTTCCGCATTCTGTGCATGACACCGTTGCCTCCTCATGGGTTGTAGCCTACCATGTGAGGGAGTTCTCCCCTCCCAAAAAGAGTTGGTTGGGTCCATATAGCCCGTCTTTTCCAAAAAGTTTTCTCAGCCGGGCCGGCCCTACAGTAGCCATAAGCGTCAGGAAGGATGGATGGTAGAAAGAGGCCAGGAGGGACTGAAACGGCCAGGTAGAATGTTGCTAAATGTGCATACTGTAGCTTCCAGATTACAGACAAAAGTGGCAACTGGTAAAGAGAGATAGCCTATAGGCAATGATTATTAGCAATGTAATTATTGGGCTAATATTGGACGTTGTTGTCAAGCTATTCGTAAGCAACATATTAAATTACTTAAAATATAGCCTTTTGTATCCGATTCATAGACTTTGCAGCATGCAAATAACAAAACTGAAGCTTGATCTTAGTCTAGTCGTGATTTCATGAACCCAGAAATGTTGAGTACCCTAAAGTTTTATTGCAGAAATGTCATCTATAGGTCTAGTCGGTGGAATTCAACTTGTACCTCACCCCCTTCACACCACAGGGCTGGATATAGTTATTTTGCATATTGTATATAGTTTTTGTGGGTTTGTGTGTATGTGCATGCTGTATATAGTTATTTTGCATGTTGTATAGTTCTTGTATATAGTTATTGTGCATTTGTGTACGTGTGCATGCTGGATATAGTTATTTTGCATATTGTATATAGTTCTTGTGGGTTTGTGTGTGTGCATGCTGTTATATAGTTATTACCTCCGCCAAGGAGGTTATGTTTTCATCGGGGTTTGTTTGTCTGTTTGTTTGTTTGTTTGTCAGTGTGTCTGTTCATCTGTTTGTTTGCAAGATAACTCAAAAAGTTTGGGAGTGATCCGGATCACCGTCTGGATCCAGGAGGCGGTTATGTTTTCGCTTGGCGGAGGTCTGCACTCTCGGAGTGCTTTTCTAGTTTTGCATGGCACACTTAATTTCTTAATCTGTCTGTCCATAGGTCAACACTGCCTCCTTACCAAGTTTCTTAAAGGTTTTCACCAACTCACCCCCCCCCCCCCCAAGTATACGTGCTTACCTTGGAAAAACAATTTTGAGCCTGGCTTTATCACACTATCTGCTTTTGTGTGTATGCAAATTAGAGAATTTTTAATGAGATAGGGCCTCATTTCCATATGTAAACATTAAAATATAAAAAACAAGCAATACAAATTTTTCTCATCTTAACATAAGTAATCAACTCAGAAAGTTTCATGGTGATATCTATTATTTAAATTTTTTACCCTATTCACCTGTACTGCCTCGCCTTAATTGCCTATTTATGCTAATTATGCAAATTGCCCAAAGTGCAACTTTAGGCTACCAAATTGAATTCCACCCACTAGGCCTATAGATGACATTTCTGCAATAAAACTTTAGGGTATTCAACATTTCTGGGTTTACTATTGGGCCTATGGGGATCACGACTAGAGTATCTGTGTAGGCCTTTGCGGTAAAAATTGTAGCCTCTGAACAGCAGATCAACCAGTCGACCTTTGAAAATGATGAGCCCTAACTAAATTAGTGATGAGGAGGCCATGACTACAGGGACAAGTAGAGAGGATAAATTAAAGTTATTTAATGTAAGAAAGAGCAATTACATGATAAACCTATATGCCTTGCTTGCTCAGAAGGGTGTAGTAAAGGAGTAGCTAGGCTAAATCACCTAACAATAGCCTACGCATGCAAAAAAGCATGTAGCCTAAACATTAGTTCAATATGCCTCTTTGTGGAAGCGTGGGATAGGCTACATTTCAAAGGCTTTCTTTCTTAATTTCTTTCTTTCTTTCTGTTTTTGTTAACTTGTGGAATAGTGGAATATTTTTTGTTAACTTCTCAGTTGAAGTGAATTATTATATAACCTTTACACATTTGTTGAACCATACTAATAAAAACTACATTCATTTATCCAATTTCCACCACTATGGAAAAATTGGGCCGGTCTTGGGCCTGAAACTCCCGGGCTGAAAAGTGGCCCCACTCCGGCCCTGGTTGTATTGATTAATCTTTAACATGTAAAGCACATTGAATGACCACTGTGTATGATAATGTGCTAAATAAATTTACATTTACATTTCCATAATCACACTGAACTGTGAAGAAGGTGAAGTGGTAGAGAGAGGGCCAAGTTAGCACTGCATATTATAGCAACATGTCTGTATGCTTTAACCACAAATCTATATGTTTGGCCTGAGGGGTTGAAACCTTGGCTGTCATATTTCCTCAAGCCATAGCAGAAGCCAGCCCTGACAAGTGGAAATGAAGCAGCTTTGGGGCCCACATAATTTACTTACTACGTCATTGAATTTCAAGCCAAATGTATAAATAGTGAATTTGTCTGTCAGATCAGACTGGGCTGTGACAGTAATGACGTCTTCTCTGGCTTTTGTAACTAAAGCAAATCGTTATGAGGTTTCATCCCAAGCCCTTGAAAATGCTTTTGTCTGTAGCTGTTGGGTAAAATGCCATTTTTTTTGATGTAGCATCTCCCTTTGATTTCTCATAAAATGAAAAAAAAAAAAACAGATGCAATCGCTGAAACAAACACAATAAATGGTTTGCCTGCTACCTCAAGGCAATGAATGGTATGAAGATAATGAAAGCCTTTATGCACCCGCTGAGAATATGGGCTACTCACAGGAGACTGTGAGATGGAGAAACGTGACTTACATGACAACGTTTGTCATGCTTCTAAATCAATTTCAAATATATTATTTTCAAATAATTAAAGAAAACAATATTTAATTCTACTAAATGAACTGTCAGTTTATCTATTTATTTAATTAACCATCTGGCTATTTGTCTTGACTCTGAAGGCCATAGAGGAAGACTAATAGACTCTCGAAGATGAGGGTAAACAGAGTAGAGAAGGGTGTTTACATTCACATCGTTCACATAAATTATTTAGCAGGTCCAGCTTAATACACCTAAATCATCTGTTTCAGTTTAAATTCACCACATTTCATCCAACTCCACTTATAAGTGAGGTGCAATGTGCACATTGTTTATGCCAGCAACCAAGTTATTATCAACCTGAGGAGTGCAAAAGAACCAAGATACAAGTGATGGTGCCTACATGCGTGTGTGTGCGTGTGTGTGTGTGTGTGTGCGTGGAGGAAAGGGAGTGTGGGGAGAAGCGTGGAAAAGATGAATCTTGATGATGAGACTGTGCCCACATAACCATGCACGTTACTCGAGAGGGACTGTCCCTGCCATAGTTCACTGTTGCTTTGGGTAAGACCATCTGCTGAATAGCAAATCATGTAACGTAATGTAATTAAGCAGCATCACTGTTTATTTCTCTCCCTGCCAGATTTCGAGCACATAGTTCAACCATGCTTATTTTTCTGAATGGCTTCCACCACAGCAACAGACAACTCCATAACACGCCAGTGTGAGTTCTGAACAGAGGAACAGGCGAACCAAAAAGCTTCAAAGGGCCGTCCTGCCAGTATCCAGTAACTCCGACAAGGAGATGAAGGAGACTCGGATGGCAGAATGAACAGGAGGCGCCCGGCTCATTCCCCAGTCCCTCTGATGGAGCGGCCTCTCCAGTGTCCACTGTTTAAACATTAATACCAGATTTGGACAGTTTTGCAGAGGAGATTGTCTGCTTGTAATTTTAACTCAGCCCAATGCTGGGTTTACACGGGTGTGCTATCAGCAAGAGTCTGCCATCAGTTACGTAAGAATCACAATTTAAATCTGCAGTTGGCAAGATTTTTTTGATTATAATTACTGAAACCGACACTATGCTCCGACAGAACAACATAAATCAGCCGGTTTTAGAAAAAAACCCGCACTTCTACCTCCACCTAGAGCCTGTTATTTGTTTTGCAAAAATCCACAGCTCCCGGTTCTTCTGGGCCAATCAGAGCAGGGCTGTGTGAGATCTGACTGTCAATGCAGTCTGGTGTGCACTGACTCACTGTTGAGCACAAACTCGACGAGAGGGTGCTCGGTGGTAATCGGGGAGGGGCATGAGAGTTGTAAACCTTCAAAATTTTGGCTAAGTCCCCTCAATCTGTCAGACTTGCCAACTGCAGATTTAACTCAGGTAGGAATGTGATGGTGTGGCAAGTGCATTTGACAAGCTAAGGGACCGTTCGTTATTTATAAACGGGGTCACCGGAGGGATTTTGAGTGCTTCAATCAAAAGTTGCATGACCCTCCCCTGCCTGCAAGAAAATTTTCAACGACCCTCCAGCAGTCTGTTCAAAAAACACATGACCCTCCCTGGCCAATCGTCGATACCTAGCGCAATGTAGCGCTATGAAAACACATCGACTTAAGTAATAGTTCTAAACTCACCCTCTGCTTTCTGATCTTACACATCACACTTCACCAAGATGGTGGCCATTTCTGTAGATTTACTCACTAACATTGTTGTGGAAACACAATAAGCATGGAAACTAAATGCACACTTCCTGCAACTGCATTAGCCTACTTGAAATAATTTACTCCTCTAGTAAGTATTCACATGAAATAAAACAATAAAACATTGAGACCATTCAACAAAGCACACTGGGTAATAACAAATTCAACACATGAACTTGTTGCTATGGACTCGTCTCTAGGCTTCCTCAGTCATTGTAAAGCTGCCGAAGCTGAACATTATCCAAAACTCAATTTCTCAGACGATTTGGGAGCTTGCTACAGCTTCCTTCTCAAATGACTTGAAAAGACCGTTTGCACAATTTCACAAATAATCACAGGGACCGAAAAATACCTAACAAGCCAACTTTTACCGGGTTTAGGCCTATCATTTTAACTTTTCCCCGCTGTCTTGCCGTTTTAATATTTTCCCGTAGAATATCCCATATTACTGTAATACTCTAATAACATTAGTCCTGCATTCTGGCCTGTCTCTGTGTTGTCCTGTTGTTACCCCTTGCCCTTTCAGAGAAACAGATGTATTCAAATCATTGTTTTGCTTGCTTGAATGCGAACTCAGAGTGATATTAACCTACAGTAGGCCTATTTAAGTTAACGACGTGGTTGTTGTGAGAGCACGATTAATTGGCGCTTGCAGTGTTCGGCCGTAGGCTATGTCTACGTGCGCACCTGCCAGGCTAAGAACCAAAGAAATCCCCCTGTATATTCACTCCAAGTTGGCCTACCATAACTTACCAACTCTAGCCTACACTGTAGACCATAAACTGGCTATTTATATGACCAATGTATTTGTATTCTGTACTCTGCTTTATGAAGCAGAATTACGCACTGCTACTTGGAACGTAACACATTTTACGCACTGCTAATTGGAACGTAACACTTGTTGCTTACCAATAAATAGGGCCTAGGCCTACTATATATTTTTTTGCAAACAACAAAAACAGAAAGGATGGAGACAGCAAAGCTAGAGATGGGCAGGAACAAGGTCAATTGGTAGAAATGCTTGTCAAAACGTTAGGTGCTGGATGTGTGGATGAATGAAGCACAAGTATGCTTTATAAACATGCACACTGTTTAAAGTTAGGCTATGGCTACATGGTAAACTACAAGTAAACCAAAGTTAGCTTTTTTAGGGCTGGATAAAGTTGACCAAATGGATATAGGCTGTTAGGCGTGAATAAAGTAGGCTACTTTGTTGCTCCAACCCTTCCAACGTTAATGGGGACGGATCGCATTTCCCGTATTTTGCGTGAGAAACCCGGGAAACCCTTATTTTCATTGTTCAATATTGACAGAGATATGGAACGAAAGAGAACGTTATATGGCGACAGAAATCAACTATCAAACAAGCCACTTTGATTTTTTTGCTGTTTTCATTAATACAAAAGATGGGTGACCCCCCCCCCCCTCCTAGACAAAAAAAGTTAGGTGACCCTCCCCTCAACAAAGAATAAAAAGACATGACCCTCCCCTATTTTCCTCCGGTGACCCCGTTTATAAATAACGAACGGTCCCTAACAGGTGTTGAGACAAATTTTGCACAGCACAGACATGCAGCCAGCCCGCACAAATAGTCAGATGATAAGATTCAATGGTTGCAATAGACTAAGCCTGCCTTTGGGCTACATGTATGCCCATCACAGCTGATTAAAACACACAAGGCCCATGCATGGCCATAAACTACTGCTTTGGCAGTCATGGTTCTTTAGCAATTAATGTTCCCAACTGTCATCACATGTTTACTTGATAGTGATCTGTGTCATGTTCTCATTTTTGTAACCCACAGCTCTTAACATGGGCATGCGTGCTACTGTGTGCTCATTATGACCGCCGCGCAGCGAAGCGGCGGTCATAGGTTTAGTCAGATTTTAATTTTTTTTCTTTTTCTTTTTCGCATGTCCAAATTTCCGTCAAGGATTCCCGGGACACTGAAAGACCGGGGTAGACGAAACTTGGTGGGCATGTAACCCCATATGCATAGCATGGAACCATCGCTTTTCGTTTTGATCTGTAGCCCCCCCGCTGGACTGCACCCCCCGAAAGGAGGGTAGGGCAGACACAGTTTTCTGTGAATATCTCGAGAACCGTAAGGTTTAGGAGGACCATTTTTTTTTGTATGTTGATCTCAAGGGGCCATGTCAACCCATTCCATAACCACTCATTTCATGTATAGCGCCACCTAGTTAAACACAAAAAAGTAAAAATGAGGTGTTGTAATCGCAGGTATCTGTGACATAACATAGTCAAAACTGCACGAAATTGGAAGTGTAGGATCATTATGACACCCTCTGAATGCACGCCAAGTTTCGTGGAATTCCGTTCATGGGGGGCCACACAATAAATTAATTTATGTTACTATGCACCAACTGGCCGGTAGGTGGCCGGAGACAGTTTTCTGTGAATATCTCGAGAACCGTAGGGCCTAGGAGGTCCACCTTTTTTTTGTATGTTGGTCTTAAGGGGGCATGTCAACCCATCCCATTACCACTTATTTCATGTATAGCGCCACCTAGTTAAAAATTAAAAAGCAAAAAATGTGGTGTTTTCATCACAATATCTCTGGCTGACATGGTCAAAACTGCACGAAATTGAAAGTGTAGGATCATTATGACACAGGCAAGATGGGGGGTGGGGTTGTATAAAATGAATTTTACATGTGAAATCTATGAACTAATCATGTTTTGGTACTTGTTGTCTAGCAGATACTAGTGAGAATTGAGTGTGGATAATGCAATTTAGTGAGACAGTTAGAATCATATAGGCCTTTCAGCGTGATTTATTTTTGTGGAAAAAATGTGCTGGACTGGGCGGCGGTCATATTTTGTACCGCTCTGCGGTACATCTAGTTTCTTCTCAAACGAGCATCACGTAAAAACACAGATTCATTGTGTGTGTCTTGTGTTACTTTCCATGTCTTTGCAAATGATTGGTTGGCTTGCATCCTGGTTGGAAGAAATTGAGCTTGCAGCAATAAGTGGGTAATTGAAAATAACTTTACTTTAAGCAAAAGAGAAATGTGACAAGGACCTGTTTGCCTTTTCTACTCTCTCTTTCTCTCTCCCTATATGCCACCTTCTCTGTCTTCTCTCTCTCTCTCTCTCTCTCTTTCACAAGCAGAGATAAAAAAACATGAAACAGTTCCTTCTGTTTTAAAGTTTGAGCGAGCATGCAGCGGAGAGACTGTGTCCAGAGCCTGAGTCTGCCTGTCTGCCTGGGTCATGGGCACTGGCAATGATGTCCTGGAGCCAGTGGAGGGTGACACTCAGAATGCTGTGCTTTTT
Organism: Alosa pseudoharengus; assembly: GCF_046254945.1. Classification (NCBI taxonomy): domain Eukaryota; kingdom Metazoa; phylum Chordata; class Actinopteri; order Clupeiformes; family Clupeidae; genus Alosa; species Alosa pseudoharengus. The sequence goes on along the minus strand of NW_027468881.1, from coordinate 30,105,568 downwards.
CGTATGCTTCTGTGTCTTTGTCTGTATGTGCATGGCTTTTCATGCCCCAGATGTGTGTGTGTGTGTGTGTGTGTGTGTGTGTGTGTGTGTGTGTGCGTGTGTTTCACATTTTGTGAGACACATACACACACACTGACATAATCACAAATGCAAGCAAACACATCCTCATATCCTCCCACCCATACACGCTCATAGAGAAATATCAGCCAACACACACACACACATTTGTAATCAAACACACATACAGACACACATGTAAGCACACACACAGACTGAGACTAATGCATAGCTGGGTTGCAGCATTGATAAGATAAGCTGTTCCATTAACTGAATTGACACTTGGCAGGTGGCAGATAACGAAGCTAAAGCATGGATCCAGAATGGACAGAGGAAAGATGGTGAAACACGAAACACATCAACACATAGACGAGCTGTGACATGTGCAAAACATGAACTAAGTTTCCTACACCACTCACAAATACACAGACACACACACACACACACACACACACACATACCACTTCAATACACACCTGCACGTCACCACCACCAATACATTTCATACCCTATGTTTACGCCTGTGGTCATATATCATGCGTCTGAAGGCAGGGACCGATGCTGTATCACCTTTGGAGATGTCTTACTAAAAAACTGTTTATCTGCGAATAAAGGAGGAAGAGGAAGATACCTCCCTTCGTCCCGCCATCAGTGGCAGGAGTCAGACACGCCCTGAAGCCCAATAACATGAGAGGGGAGAGTCGGTATATCTGAGCTGTCGCATTTGACACTCTGTTCAAAGCCTGCCAGTAAATATGTGATGTGTTGACAGCACATGAAATGACAGCACATGAAAAGTCTCTGATTCTCTGATTCTTTGTGTTTGATTTTATTTACTGCAACAGTAAATTATCCTGAATGACGCCACTTTTAGACTGATATCCAGAAGGTCTGTTTAGCCATCAGAGAGTTGAAAGTAGTTGCTCAAAAGATACATTTTATGTCAGCTAAATGTCTTCTGATGCAGACGTTTTTTTAGCATCAGTCATTGTGAGGACAGAAATACAGACATGCATAACGGCCCCTGTTTGCTTTAAATATGTCCTGACTCGACTAACTGCTAGACTGTTATACCCAATGCACACCCATAAATGAACACACACACACACACACAGTGGTGGGTAGAGTACTGAAAATCTATACTCAAGTAAGTACAATTACTTCCTTATCATCTGCATATTTTATCCTCATAAAAACAGACTGTTGTTATTAACCAAGGACGACTTCTTGGTAATCCAAACAATATTTATGTACACAATATACATGTACTTCTATCAAATACTCATTTTAATGAATGCCCAATGGAAAATGTAATTGAGTAAAGAGAATTATAGTTCTAATATTTACACGAGTAAGAGTAAAATTACAGACTTAAAAAAGGAACGTGGAAAGTAGCCTATACTCCTTACCTGAAAAAAGTACTTTTTAACTAATTTGCGTTACTTGTAACGCGTTACTATCCACCACTGCCAACCCTCCACTCAAGAGTTGTGGAGGCTTCTGAAAATGAAGAGAACACCTCCTCTTTTATTTGTTACAGACAGACAGCTTGTCTTGGTCTCCAGCATCCTCCCCCTATGCCCCCCCCCCACAGGCGCAGTGGCCAGTGAGCGGCAATCTAATCATCTCGATTGAACGAAAGAGGGAGAGAAAGACAGAAAGAGAGAGGGATGGATACACAAAGATGTGACAAAACCAAATAAGTCAAGCCAGCTGTGCACACATATATAGAAGATACACACACACACGCACACAGACACATAGCCAGATAGTCACATAGAACTACTGTACAAAACACACAACCCCCCACTCCCTTTCCATCTGCATTGCGGCCCTCCTTCTCTCATATCTTCTCTTCCCATTCCCTCTCCTGCTATTTATTTATTTTTCTAGAGTGCCTTCGTAATTCCCCCCAAGTATGGCAAAAGGGCTTGTTCCCCACGAGATAATAGAGAAAGACAGAGAGAGAGAGAGAGAGAGAGGTATAAGGTGACATATGAGCAGAGACTCAGAGAGAGATGGAGAGCAAAAATAATCTGCTTAAATCTGTGCCCCCTTTGAGGTCTCTTCAGCATCCTTTTGCCCCAAACAGAAAGTGCAGCCTCTGTGAGGATGTTCAACATTTACTCTGTCACTCAGGAGACTGCTTTCGTTACCTACCTAACAGGGGCGTCACTAGACCTTATTCACTGGGGCACGTGCCTAAAAGTCTCCAGTGCCCCAGTAAAATTCTAGTGCGGCTCTAGCTGGAAACGGCATTCATGAGCGCATCTCCGTGCCTGCTTTAATCATGGCTCGAGCCTGTCACTTACCAGCCAATAAAAAACAAGGAATAAAGAAAGGGGCCATAATAGCCAATCAGGAAATAGCACCTCTGTAGCTGGGTAAGATTGAACGCAACAACCAATGAAAATCGTTCACATGATTCTTCCGAGTGTTTCGTTGTACTGCACACACATACACTGTGGAATCCGCTGGAGCTCGTTACATCACTTTGAGCAGAGTAAGTCGTCCCCTGTTACAACAAATTCACAACTTGTTTGACAGAAAAAATGACAAGTTGATCGCTGTTAGAGAGTGTTACCCACATAACTAGCATCTGTTTTTCAATGCTTAGCGTCATTGTAGCCTAAATTTAGCAACAGTTTACCAGCTTGTGCTCTCTCCCTCACACACACACACACCATGCTACAGTAGGCTGCATGCACACATGCGGACAATTAATAATGATTTATACGCAAGGCCGTAGTCATGATGTCAACATTGGGGGGGACCAAATCTGTGGTGGGGTCTGAGGGACCCCCAAACAGAATTTCAATAAATGTCCTACCATGCAAAACATATTATTAAAAATGACAAACAAGTCGTTAGTTAAGTCAGTCAATTAGGGTATTCCAAACATTTGATGGACATAGCATGGCATGGATGGATTATGAACCCCTGGGCAGAGATGCCCCCACCCCCACCTCTCCTCCAGATAGAGGGGTCCTGAGGCATTCTCCCATAGAAGATTTTTTTACTTCACACAGAGGCTTGGGCAGGGCCCCCTGAGCTCTTGGGCCCTGTAGGTAGGCCCATAGGCCCATTCAGTAATCCATCCCTGGACCTGTGGTATGACTCCATTTGTCTTCAAAATGTATACTTTAAAATAAATTACAAACTAGAGTATCTTTGTTAAGCTCTATATTACACATGTGGTTCTTTGACTTGTTACTTACTGTACACCTGAAGATTTTTTTTTAACTAAGGCTTAGAGTTATAGGTTTGGACCTATAACCTAATAAGATTTTGTCTTTTAATTTAGATTGTATTATGCTGGTGGCTACTCACATAAATTTAACGTAGTTTGAAAGGGACAGGATTCAGGAATATGCTACTAAGGCCCCTCTTCTGTCTGACTCACGTTACCCCCTGAATTAGGCTATAGACTGACGTTTTGTGCCAACAACATGTAGAAACACTAGGCCTACTACAGCCTTTAATTGGTGAATGGAGGAGCAAATTCCTTTCTTTAGTTATTGTCCGCGATTCACATTAACTGTAGGCTATCAACGCCAGTGCATTGTAAACGTCTTTTTCAACTTGTGTGTCGTCGCCACATTTGAATCCTACGTTTTGCCTGCATGGATGCGCGATTGAGTGCGCATTTAAATAATTTGCAAGATGCAACAACCATTTCTAAGAGGGCTATAAACGGTCATTTCTGGCATTACTACTAGCATATGAAGTATTTATGTTGAAAGACATGTGAAAGAAATTAATGACACAGGCTTGCACAAATGCATCATTTAAAAATATAACGTTTCACTTTGCTATCATTGCGAGAATAGGCTACAATATGGAACATTTTTCAAAGTTCCCTTTGAGTCTGATCAGCTCCAAAAATGTATGGGATGTCCTTAGCCTGTGCTACACCTTTCCAACAAGTTTTGTGAAAATTGTACCGGGAGCTTTTGCAATATTGTTGACAGCCTTACCTCACCGCAGTAGGGTGCAGTAAATGGAAGCTTTTAACAGCGCACGCCACTAACGAAAAACGGAAAACCACCAGGACAAACCACTCAGGGGTGTAGGCTACTCTGGAACCATCACTAGGTCACTCATTTGTGCGTTATTTACGTTTGATTACATTTCAGATGCGTGTTGGTTTCCTGTAGGCCTAGTCTAGCGCTTTTTTCTTTCTTTATTTTTCCGTATATTGGGGGGGGACATTTTGGTCATATTTGAATATTGGGGGGGACACGTCCCCCTCAATGTCTATGGTGACTACGGCCCTGTTTATACGTATACTGTAGAGAGAGTCCTGTAAAAGTAGCCTATACTGTTTGTGAAGCTGTCCTACTGTAAAACTAAACATAGCCTTCTGATAAACTATTCAGAGATGGACATCAGAAAATTCTTCCTGAACATAGGCAGAGGGAGAGGAACAGTGAGGAGAGATGAGGAGGATGAGGGAGGTATGACAATTTTGCCCACATTAACGGTAACATTAACATTTATGCTGGTAATAGCCAGTGCTGTGATTTGATTAATGGTTTAATGGCAAACTTAAATAAGTTTACTGCATTTGCAAATGTAGCCTAAGAATCAGAATAGTCATCTGTGTAGATTATTATAGGCTACATTTGCAAATTATCACCAAAAGTCAGTATGAAGGCTTTAGTAGGCTATTTAAGCTACAAAGAACTGCAGTATTGCCAGGATGTCTATAGGACCCTTGCCTGGGAGGGAAGTATATCTCAATTTTGACTAAAAATAAGCTTCTCTTGTGTTAGTAGGAAAGCCTATTAAATTCATGCAGTGAGTATAGGCCTACTATGCCTGCTGTGTTTGGATGTTGCTGGATAGTGGCTGCTACAACAATTGAGGGAGAGAGTGCTGTAGGAGGAGAAGGAGGAGGAGAAGAAGGTCGAAGAGAGGGGAGAAAGAGCACAGGCTGGGCAGTCCAGTACCAGGCAGGGGGAGGAGGAGGAGGAGAGAGACAGGCAAGAAACGGATGAGAACATGATGGGGGCTAGACATAAAACTATTCAGAGTATGGAGGAGGATGTCTGTGACCTAGGGGAGATATGTGATGGTCCAAATCAGGCTAGCCATTTATTTCATATTGCGCGCACAGTTAATTGTTTTGTTTTTTTAATGTATTGGGAGTTGGGGGCCTGTGCCCCAGCAAAGCTCTAGGTCTAGAATCGTCCCTGCTACCTACACACACACACACCACACACACTGTTGCCAATTTAGATTTAGCGACTTTTGGCCGTCTCTGGCGACTGAAAAGTATATCTAGCGACTGACAACAAATCTGGCGACTTTTTCGTGTGTCTGGCGGCTTTTGTTTTCTCTATGCGTTATCCTTCGGTTTGCCCAGGCTGACTGCAGCAGCAGCTTAAAGCGTGAGAAAAATCTTCTCGCAAAGATGCCAAACTCTAGCCTGGGTGTTCGCCAAACTCTGTTTCGTTGTTGAAACGTCAGAAAATCTCCCCTCCCTCTCATGCCTGTTTCGTTAGTGAATTACATACTTCGGTAAAGTTAGACAGAAATTGGCAGATTCGCAAGATTCGCGTTTTGCGGTTCAATAAATCATAGGAGAAACGTTTTCATTGCATAATAGAGAGCTCTATCTAACCGTAGCAAGGTACAACAACCCGGTTTTCACCCGAAAGAACCGTGTACATATGTGGATAAATAAAACGCATCCCTGTGAGCATTCTGTGACCGTCTACAAAGGGCAAAACTGAAAGTGGATACAAATACATTTAAATAGCTTCACTGTTATTGAGCCTAGTGCTTCCAAAATCATAGCACAGAGCTAGTGCTTCCCTAGCAACACACTACACCTGCCAATTACGGGAAAAACGGACTCACCCTATTTATAATATATTTTTATTGGGGGTAAAATTCAATAGCTTCACTGTCATTGAGCACAGTGCTTCCAAAATCACAACACACATCTAGGGCCTCCCAAGCAACATACTACAGCAGCTAATTATGGAAAAATTGACTAGCCCTATTTATAATATATTTTTAATGGGGGGGAAATTAAATAGCTTCACTGTTATTGAGCCTAGTACTTCCAAAATCACAACACACATATAGGGCCTCACTACAGGCACTTTTTTCTTAAAAAAAAACAACTTTTAATATAGTCGTTGTTTAGGTACCTTAAACGTGCACAAACGGTCTCGTTGTATCGCTGCAACCAGCAGATGAAGGATAGCTGAGATCCATAACACTTAGCACATCTCTATGGCTTAATAATGGCTTCTGAAATGTTTTGTTTTTTTTGCAATGCAGCTTGTTGATATTGTGATCGTTGATCCGATTTGCATTAAAGGGCCTATGGGTGTGATTGATCTTTATGAGCTCTCTTGGAGCATGTTTTACATGACGTTGTCAATGAACAAGTTCTGTGCCCGAGGGGTAGGCCTAGTAGCCAGCTGATTTTGCCAGGGCTTCAGCCCCGAATGTATTTTGTACAGTTGACTAACAAATATGAAACCATTATTCCAATCGCGCATTGAAACTTTGAGATGAGATGGACGTATTTAACATACAAGCGGACACGGGTGAACTCACTCTTCTTCATGCAGCAGATTTAACATGAACGTTACCTTCCTTAACACATAATTTGGAACGTAGGCAACGTGCGCGCGCGAGGTTGGGCATGTCATTGTTTGCATTTAATATTTGGTATAGGCCTACGTTACAAGGAAATCATGAAGTCATCAATAACAAGGTGTTTGTGGAGTTATCCTGTTCTCATCATTTAGACTAGCCTACAAGTTCAGGTTTGTTATCAGCCTCGAACTGGCCTAACAGTGGTGGCCTGCTTTGCCTATAGTTGTAAAATCGAATTTGGGAGTCTTCAATGTTCCCTTCTCCCTAAGCTAAGCATAACAAACCATATAATGCATATTGCTATTTAAAAGCCACTCTGCTAGGTGGCTATATAGTTCGTTTCTAGCAAACAGAAAATGTCAAGATAGCTAAATGTCATTACATCCTCTAATTGTCAAAATTTTATTGTCCATAATATTTAATAAATGTGGTGCAAATGAGGCTTGAGTCAGTGGATTCATTTATGAAAAGTGAGCAGCAAGTCAGGCAAAATGGGAATTATGAAAACCGTTTAGACTCTATGGGCTAAGCCCCGAATGTTTTCAACTGCCCTGCATATTGATTGATCTGTATTGTTGAAAACCTAAAACAAATGAAATATTCGACTTCATGTTATACAAGCAGAACTAAACTATGTTTGGGGGAAATATTAGATTCCCACTTTTACAGCATATAGGCCTTAGGTCTATTCGAGAGATGCGCTAAAGCACAGCAGCCAGCAGGTATGGTGCGTAATGGAGATTCCAAAGCGCTCTTATTTGGTCAGAACCAAGGACAGTGATCGAGGATAGGTACGTCCGTCCTTTTTACAATGCAACAAACTATTTAAAGAGCATCAAGCTATTCAAATCTCTATTATGTAAGCACAAATAATATAACAGTATATTAGTCAGTCATTTTTATTAGGTTAAACAGTGATTTGATAAAGTTTTTTTAAGGCCCACCCACAATTGGTCTGGCCCATCCAAAACTGGAATCCTGGCGCCGTGCCTGCCTCACTAGCAACATACTACACCAGCTAATTATGATAAAACAGACTCACCCTATTTTTAATATATATTTTAATGGGGGAAACATTCAATAGCTTCACTGTTATTGAGCCTACTGCTTCCAAAATCACAACACACATCTAGGGCCTCCCAAGCAACATACTACAGCAGCTAATTATGGAAAAATGGACTAGCCCTATTTATAATATATTTGTAATGGGGGGGAAAGTCAATAGCTTCACTGTTATTGAGCCTATTGCTTCAAAAATCACAACACACATATAGGACCCCAGTGGCAACATACTACACCTGCTAATTAGAGAAAAATGGACTTGCTCTATTTATAATATATTTTTAATGGGGGACAAATTCAATAGCTTCACTGTTATTGAGACTAGTGCTTCCAAAATCAAAACACACAGCTAGGGCCTCCCTAGCAACATACTACACCTGCTAATTATGGAAAAACAATTTACAATATATATTTATTGGGGGGGGGGAATTTAATAGCTTCACTCTGTTTGAGCATAGTGCTTCCAAAATCACCACACACATCTAGGGCCTCCCTATCAACATAATACACCTTCTTGTTTTGGTAAATTATGCTCAGCCTATTTATAATATATTTTTATTGGGGATAAAATGCAATAGCTTCACTCTCATTGAGCCTAGTGCTTCCAAAATCACAACACACATCTAGGGCCTCCCTTTTAACATACTACACCTGCTAATTTTGGAAAAGCTGGCTAAGCCTATTTATAATATATTTTTATTTCATAAAAAAATCAATAGCTTCATTGTTATTAAGCCCAGTGCTTCCAAAACCACTTCACACATCTAGGGACTCCCCATCAACAGACTACACCTGCTTGTTTTGGGAAATTATGCTCAGCCTATTTTTAATGATTTTGTATTGGAGAATAAATTCAATACCTTCTCTCTTATTGAATTTAGTGCCTCAAAAATCACTCCACAAATCTAGGGTCTCCCTAGTAACATGCTACACCTCGTAGTATGGCAAGATCTAGCTCGGTCTATTTTTCATGATTTTTTCAGAGGAAAATGTCAATGGCTTCACTGTTATTGAGTCTAGCACTTCCACAATCCTTCTTCACATCAAGGGTCTTCCTACGGTTGTACTACACACATCTATAGTCTCTTTATTGTGACAGCCCAGCTCTAACATGCCAGGTCTGTCTTTCTCCCTGGATGGCCTTGCTGCTTGCCTTGACTTTTTCTTCAATAAAGATTAATGAAAGATAGGCTGATCAAGAATTTAACAGGTAGCAGGTGTAGCACGATAGGGAGACCCTAGATGTCTGGAGTGACTTTGGAAGTGCAAGACTCAAAAATACTCAAGCTATTTAAAATGTTCAAATAAAAATATATTATAAATAGGGCGAGTCCATTTTTCCATAATTAGCTGCTGTAGTATGTTGCTAGTGAGGCCCTAGATGTGTGGAGTGATTTTGGAAGTACTAGGCTCAATAACAGCGCAGCTATTGAATTTTTCCCCAATTAAAATATGTTTTAAATAGGGCAAGTAATTTTTTCCCTAATTAGCAGGTGTAGTATGTTGCTTGGGAGGCCCTAGATGTGTGTTGTGATGTTGGAAGCAGTAGGCTCAATAACAGTGAAGCTATTGAATTTTCCCCCCATAAAAAAATATATTATAAAAAGGGCAAGTTATTTTTTCCCCTAATTAGCAGGTGTAGTATGTTGCTAGTGAGGTCCTAGATGTGTGTTGTGATTTTGGAAGTACTAGGCTCAATAACAGTGAAGCTATTGAATTTTCCCCCCATAAAAAATATATTATAAAAAGGGCAAGTCATTTTTTTCCATAATTAGCTGGTGTAGTATGTTGCTAGTGAGGCCCTATATGTGTGTTGTGATTTTGGAAGTACTAGGCTCAATAACAGTGAAGGTATTGAATTTCCCCCCCATTAAAAATATATTATAAATAGGGCTAGTCCATTTTTCCATAATTAGCTGCTGTAGTATGTTGCTTGGGAGGCCCTAGATGTGTGTTGTGATTTTGGAAGCACTGGGCTCAATGACAATGAAGCTATTGAATTTTACCCCAAATAAAAATATATTATAAATAGGGTGAGTCCGTTTTTCCCGTAATTGGCAGGCGTAGTGTGTTGCTAGGGAAACACTAGCTGTGTGCTATGATTTTGGAAGCACTAGGCTCAATAACAGTGAAGCTATTTAAATTGATTTGTATCCACTTTCGGTTTTGCCCTTTGTAGACGGTCCCTAGAAGCTCGGCTGAAAGCAGAATGCTCACAGGGATGCGTTTTATTTATCCACATATGTCCACGGTTCTTTCGGGTGAAAACCGGGTTGTAGGTTGTTGTCTGCCTTGCTACGGTTAGATAGAGCTCTCTATTATGCAATGAAAACGTTTCTCCTATGATCTATTGAACCGCAAAACGCGAATCTTGCGAATCTGCCAATTTCTGTCTAACTTTACCGAAGTAGTCAACTTCAACGAGACGAGAGCAATGACATGATGACAGGGAAACAGGGACAAGCTTGCCAGCATCGTTCAACAATTGAACAAAGGAAGTAGGCTAGCCTACAACTTCATTCACAAGCAAAGCAGCGAATGTTAGAAAAACCTATAGCATTCGTTTAGGGATATGTAGGCCTAGCTTCAATGTTGTCAATGCAAGTTGATGCAGGACTGTCGGCTGAGTAAAAAAAAAAAAAAAAAAAAATAATTCTATCGCTCTTTCCGAGTGACATTTAAGCCTATATTATGTAGCCTAAATATATCCAAAATATAGCCATTGCGGTACATTGCGTGTAGGCTAACCTATGGTCACATTATAATCAGACTTCAAGCAGTGCAAAGCAGATGCAGTAGTGAATAGGTTGGAAATGACTGCTTTTCAGCCACCTGATGCTAGTGTAGTCTAGATGATAGGCTACAGAAAGTAAAGTGTAGCCTATCAATAAATATACAAGTATATTAAATCAAATATATTTAAACTAGGCTCTTAAAGCTGCCTATATGAGTAGGAGAAAAGCAAACAGGAATAAAAGAGAATTGAAGGGCCATTACCGTTTTTTTTTTGTTTGTTTTTTTGGGGGGGGGGTACGACGTGCTGACGTAATTAATATGCAAATTAGTGCGTGACGTAATCTAGCGACATTACACTGCACACACACACCAGGTGCGCCGGTAGCACCGGTGCAGGGGATGCGAACCGGGGGGCAGTTATTGACCACAACACCGACACGAAATCACATTGATTAGAGCATGAACTAGATCTATTTACAGCGCTGTAGCTTTAATTACTTCTGCTCTAGTCTGGCCTCTTGGTCATGATGTCATGCTCAGCCAATCGGATATTTCTCCCGCCAACCAGGTGACTGGTCCAGGAAAAGGGTTATTCTATGAGCAACCCTATGTCTATGCACCAACCGTATCAATGCGACCAACGAGGCTACGATGAACTGAACTGAAGCTTAGTTCAGTTATTGTCACCACCACACTTACCTTACAAATCGCTGTGCATTACTGCTCTACCAGGCATGAAAACAGGTCAGGGGTGAAAAAGGTGAGAAGGGTGCACGAAGAGGGAAATGGCCGTTTCATAGCAAAACAAGCGCGAGTGACATTGTTGCCAATAGTGCATAGCTTCCATGGAGTATGAAGTTGCCTAAAACCAGAGATTTATAAAGAAAACAAACTACAAAATGACTAATTTTTACAAAAAAAATACCTTTATTTCTTCTTTTTGGCTTGGACCCGCTTGCGCTGTTTGGCAACATGCTTCAGCCTAGCCCTCCTCCTCAGTAATCTACATGAGTTTTCTTTCTTTCTCTGTGCCTGAAGTTATCAGACATTTTTTGAAGATTTCATAGGCCTAATGAACACTTTATAGTAGACTATTAGAATAAGTCTGAATAAGATAAGTCTGAATATTTGCTGGACCAAAGCAATAAATAAACTTGCTTGAGACACACTATTTCAGACTAACATTATTATATAAAAGGGTAGACTAGGCTTTAATTTGTAAAATTGATTTGACATGTTTTAACCTGCAGCCTAGGCTACTTACAGATTGTGGCATTGTGCTAGTGTGTTTAACCAACCAATAAAATTGTTATATGTTAATGTAGGCTACCCTGTAGACACATACTACTGATCAGGCCACTGAACGTTTCATAAAAGACAACATACCAAACACTGCTTTTGTCTCTGAACTCAACAAAACGCACCAGCCCAGTTTAGAAGCATTTAATTCAACTATTTAGTTATTCACATTAGCCTTTGCTATACTGATAAAGTATGCCTATTTGCTTCACTTTTTGTCGATCTAGATGGCTCAAACTGCACGTATTCTTCATCAAATGAACTCGTTATGTCTATATTTCTGTCCAATATCGCTAACTTTAACAACATTAGAAGAAAACAGCCTATGCTACGTTGCTACACTAATCTCAACGTCTTTTTCTGACAGAAGTTGAAAGTTTCAACTAGCCCACCTGTGACAACATCAATAAGCATCTCTCCTCGCCGGGCTCACATTCCAGCTGACATTTCAGACGCATCTATCTGCAGTCGCACAGACAGGGAGGCTATTCTGGCGCAAGCGTTCTGTTTGCGTTGCGTCTGCAGCAACAATTAGCTTCCACTGTTTAATAAATGCATTGGGGCTGCATTCACATATTCGTTGCTGGATCAGACAAGTTTTTAATGGGGGTCTGACAACACATCAAGATGCGTTCGCGTCTGCGTGTTATTTAAACTCAGTTATAACCCCATACCCCCCCCCCCCCCCCACAAATAATTTCTCATGAGATCTGCGCGAACCACGCAGGTCTCCCATTTTGGATTCAAAACGGCGAATTTCGCCAAAAGGTGAGGAGTTTTCGTGCCTGTCTACGCTATCTACAGTTGTATTTGTTCTTGAAACTTGTGTGTGGACTACAGAGATCTTAGATACACTACTACATCGCTACACTACGGTGACGGTCAATGTTGATCAACGCGGAAAGCAGTTGCTAGCATAGCTGCTAAGCTAAGTGCTAGGTGCATTCGTAAGCTAAGGTACATGTTAGAGTTTGAGAGCATGAGATGTCATTTTTAATCGATTCAATAAAAACAATGTTGTCATATCACTGTGTGCTATATGTTATTAACAGGCTATCTCTTATTAGGCTATCAGGTGTGAGGTTCCAAATACAGTCAGACCAATGTTGCGGTGAATCGTGCTTTATTTTTTGTGTGGGTGAAATCATATGAAAAAAGACACAAGAAACAAGATGATGTGGATGTGGTGGGACAGGATTTTCAATAATTAATGTATAACATGATTACAGTCAAACACAAAGGGAACAGGCACAGTTGGGTAACTAATTCTAGTGTCGTTTTCTTACGGGGATAAACAGTGACAGGTTACCGGGGACCTTTTACGCTAACCTTCAAAATGTAGCAAGTAGGTTACGTGCAGATCTTTTCATCACAGTCATTGACAATGATATTATGTTGACTACGGTAAATACATAAAATGTCGCTGTTAGCTCAGTGTTTATTATTATTTGAATCGGCAGTCAGCATAGCCGGTTAAAGTCTGATATTTCAGTCAGCACACAGCAGGGTAACGTGTGATATTTGCGGCTATACAGACAGACTACAAATTAGCTCAAGCTATTTCTAGTCATAAAAAAAAATAAGCGACAGTTGTCACAGACAAGTAGGCCTCTGGAATTTTCAAAATTGTCTCGGGGAACCCGGCCCGAAACCAGCTTTTTTTTTTTTTTTTTGCAACCCCACTTTCAAACTTGTTCCGGCGCCGCTGACACACACACACACACACACACCTTTTAATGTCTATGTTTAGTCTCCCTTCTTCTTCTTCCAGGTTTTATCAGAGAGGAAAGTGGTGGCATTCAAAGGTCACTAATTAAATTAATCAAAGTTGTTCAGTGGTCCAGGGTTTGTGTGTGCACTGTAAACCCGGATTTCATATAAAATCAGATAGTTGATTGAATTGTACTTTATGTTTTCAGTTTTAAAGCATCACTAACAAACACAAGTACATTCGACTAATTTGAGTTACAATGCACTTACACTTTATAGTATTGCAATAAAACAAACGGTTTATGCATATTGTACTTGGATTGTTGAGTGGATTAGACATTTTCACCTCTGGTACGCATCTTGACAGACATTTTTGCTTTAAATTGCCTTAATACTTACAGGTGCCATATGGCATGTAATTTACATAGGGCCTATTTATTATATTTGGGGGATTCTTGCATGTTTTGAAAAATCATCAGCTCAAATTAAACAGTCTGCTCAAAACGGTTTTCAGTAAAAAGCTGCAGAAAAACTTTCATGATCAGAATAAGAAAACAATGTTCATTAGATCCATTAAATCATGATTTGTGGCTGCAATACAATTTTTTTTATTGTTGGTATCATCCATGCACTTTGCACTTTAATTACCATTGTAGCATTTGCATTTGAAATGTGTTAGTGTGGTTCATTTTGCAAATAAGACTAAAAAGTCTGTGGAGTTTCGTTCATTTTGGCAATGATCCAGCGAATCTGCTCTGTCGCGAGCTGCAAATTCCCATTTTTTTCCCACGCTCTCCAGACTTGGGAGGAGGGGCTGCCTGGCATCGAGACGATAATCTGGTAAGTTAGTTAACATTACTTCGGTGACCAAGTCATGAATTAACATTCGTGTGTGTGGCAGTGACAAGATTTGCCGTGGTTACAAGGGGTTGTTGGTAAGCAGTAGAAAACGTTGTTTTAACCAGACATATCTATATATCTAGCTAACGATAGTTCTGCACTGATGAGCTGTGAACTGTCGACGTTCAGTTACCAGGGCTGCCAACTTTTCAAAAAACCTTGGAGTGAGATTTGGTGGAGCCAACCAAAATTTTGCTGCGGGAATTTTTGTTTGGCTCATTCAGCATTATACCGTACAGTAAAAAAAAAGTACATCAGTGGTTCTCAGGTGTAGGGACCAGGCATGGACGGATTATGAACTTTCGGGCCCCTGGGCCCACATGTATTAAGGGCTCCCCACTAATTGTCGCATATGTGGAAGGGGGGTTTGGGGGTCCTCCCCCAGAATTTTTTTCATTTGTTTGATGTGATTTCCTGTATTCTGGTGCATTTTGGTAGCTTAGAAATCTAGACACACCCTAGCGGCAGCAAATTACATTTGCTTCCAGGGCTAGTCTAGCAACTCTCCGTTGGCTTGTGAGCTTGAAAAATTAAACTTCTATCAGGCCAATCAAATCTTCTATAGAGTCGTTAGGGGGGCATAACATAATGATTGATGGCAGAGTTGCAACGGTTTGGCTTGAATTCCCTGCTACTTGAAAACAAAGAAGATGGATATTGCTGTTGGCCAACAGTGTGACGAGTTAAGCTTGTTTTGAGATGGCAAAAGTTTGAACTAGCCAACTAGCTCCGCTGGTGGGAAAATGCATGGGACTCAGTGCTGTCCTATTGCGTGCAGAGGGAATTTGAAAGACAACCGATTATCCCACCCCTCGGACTGAGCACTGCGAACGGTGAGTGCCCAGACCCTACATTTTAATGTGGGTCTGGCTCGTCAGGCTAGCATTTTGGGGATGGCCAATACTAAATTCAATCAGATTCATAGCCTACATCCGGATGTGTTGATATTGAGGCAATGATTGCATGCAAATGCTTGGGCTTCACGGCCCCCTGACACCTTGGGCCCCTGGGTCTGGGCCCGGAAGGCCCGTGTAGTAATCCATCCCTGGGACCAGGGTCCCAGAGTTAAATGAACATTGGTATCAAAGGGATCTAGCCTACTACTAGGACCATGGGAGTCGGAGGCATTGTGAAAGTGGGTGGGACATTTCAGAGGGGGGGTATGGGGGTCCTCCCCCAGAAATTTTTTTTTGGACTAGATGCAATTTCCTGAATTCTGGTACATTTTAACAGGTTATTTAGATACTTCTATATAACAAAATAAAGCCAGCCTACGAAATTAATAAAAATGCATAATTTAAAAATAACTCAATAGGCTACTTGGCTATGCAATAAGGTTTCCATTAGAGCACCGCAGACTTTCAATGAACGCATGAAAGCGGATGGTTTGTTTGAAATCCCGACACTCTTTCAACTACATGGAACGTAATAGTGATCATCAAATACCTCCCCAGATTTCAGTGCCCATCAGTCCCAACATTTAACAATATAATCAAACAGTCCAAAAGTAAATTAAATATCAAACTAAACCGTGAATCCAATGAAAATGACAATGAAGCACTAAACAGATGCTGAAAATAGCACTGGTATTTCGCACGGCAAAAGTGAGGGGGTCCAAACTAACAATTTTAAAAAGTGGGTGGGTGTTTTGTAAGAATTTAAGAAATGTTTGTATATTTTAACTTTTAAATGCATCAATCTCAAAATAAATTCAGAGGTCAGACTTGCTTATTTTTATGGAAATATTTGTGCTGTAGCCTAAGCTATTTTGCACTTCAGAATTATAACCATGCACACACAGGTGGAATAGTTATGGTGATATTGCAATAAGTTCACAACCACAAAAACATATGCTACATTTTACAGTTCAGAAATGTTCAAAAATGTGTGTAGATTTCAGCACTCCATGAAATTATGCAGAAGTGGTCACCTGTGTTATTCAGCTAGTTTATTTAAGATAATATATTGGTCATTGTAATGACCATAGCCTATAGCCTACATGCTATTCCTTTTTCAGGATGTACCCATATCTGCATGATGTGAATGTTTGCATATGGCTTATGTCAGGCTTTATATCAATATTTGTGTCTCGTTATTTGATTTTCGTCATATTTTTGCATTAATGTCACTAGGAAGCATGCCAATATACATATAGTCATTTATCTGTAATGGGATTGGCTGGAACCTGAAATATAAGAACCATAGTGGGATAATCTATGGCTGAGCAATTTACAAAAATGTATGTAGGCCTACTGACAAATAGTTTACATTAGAATACATTATAATTTCGCCCCAATGAGGCTATGTAGAAATGTGTTGCAATTTCAAAACCGCATTACTCAGGAACCACTTATTGCACAGAGGCATGCTTTATATCCTCGCATTCGGTACGGTTTGCTGTTTATTGTGATATTGGGTTTGCCACGTGTTGTGTGAAGGGTTAGTGAAATATTAAAACGAGAGTAATGGGTGTGCACTGTGTGCAAAATGCATATATGATTAGCCTAAATTGCACGTCGGTTCAATGTAAATTTTCTCGCGAACCATTTATCACAGCAACTTGGCGCTAATATCATTGGAAAGCATAGCCTTCACTGTCACCTGATGTGTGATATGTATAGGTTTAGTTTAGTTGAACCTCATCTGCCAGGTATTTGACCTAGGCCTACCAGGTTGACACTTCAGCGTGAAAAATAGCCTACTCAATAATACTCAAAGCATACCTGAAGCCGGGGAAATGCGAGGGGAATGCGCCTGGGACGGCTTCTGAAGTAGCATCGCAAATGAGAGAACATTTAGAAAATTCCACAGACAGGGGGTGCTCTTGAACCCTCTTACCGTCTCTGAAAGCATAACCGTTAGTGGTGGGCGATACTGCAAAATTTGGTATCGATCCGATACCAAATACATATAGGGTCCGTATTGCCGACTTTTTTCACTAAATACTTTTGTGTAGGGGAGAGCAGGATGTCATTATTTCTGAGGTGAATGAATGATCAATTATTTAGGCAATATGTTTTTATTAATGTATTGAAGTGCACAGAATTATTAGTTATTAGGCACTGTAGAATAAATGCAAACCAAATTTTACAGCCTTTTTAAAAAATAAATACATAACGAATAACAAAAATCTCTCCCTTTTTTCTGGTTTTAATTTAGCCTAAATATATATTTATATATAGCAGGTCACATGAGCAAAAAAATACTATGTTTATAGATAACACGTTTCAATGGGCTGCATATTATTTGAACGTCTGATCTATACTAGGCCTACAACAAAATGTGTGTGATTGCTCAACAACATTCATGTTTATTTTCTAGTTTATCAATATATGCGGTAATGATGGACATGCTTGACTAGATGGAAGCAATCAGGAGTGCATGATAGCCTATATGCAAGCATATGGACGAGCCAGTTGTTATCTTAGACAACAGCTCAAAGGTTTTTGCCATGCTAGACAATGGACATTATATTAGCACACCGTTAGGCTGTAGGCCTAAATAACAAGTGCACAAGTTGCACAAATGTAATCTAATGTTAAAGGGGGCGCGCAGGATAAGTGAATTCAGCCCAGGTCTAAATGTAAGAATTAAAGTTCGTCAGGTTGCTCTCAGCTTCGCGATGTCTTATTCTTGAGCAATCACACTAACTGAAGACAGGATATGACATGCTAACATAATATTAGCCTACTCTTACAAGCTACCTGGGTATTCTCTGCCTCTCTGAAGTGACTCTCTCCCAACGAACTCTGTCTCTGTGCCAGGGGTCTGGAAGTGGATGGATTTCCCTCCTCATTTCTTCGTTTTTGTAGCTCAGCATTTTCCTTGACATGTGTTTTTAAGTGTTTGTATAGGTTGTAGTGTTGCCACAGTATCGAATGCTCTTTTTACACGTATCACAAGTTGCAGTACTATCATTAGTGCCGTAAAATAGTTCCACACAACACTTATTTTCCTCTCGGCCATCCTGATCTCTCATTCAATGTGCCTCGCTGTAGTAGAGCGGCTACAAGGCCAATTTGGCAAGAATCGTGCAAATTATGATACAAGCATGAAACTTGGTAGGTATGTGCTTATGACCAATACAATCAAATCTACCTGATTGGCCACTTGAAATAGTGGCCATTTTCCAAGATGGCCGCCAAAAAAGACTCCAGAAATTGATTTATTGCATAGAATTGACCTAGCAAATTATGATACAAGCATGAAATTCGACATGTATGTGCTTAAGACCAATACAATCAAATCTACCTGACTGGCCACTTGAAATGGCGGCCATTTTCCAAGATGGCCGCCAAAACAGACCCCAGAAATTGATTTATTGCATAGAATTGACCTAGCAAATTATGATACAAGCACGAAACTCAACATGTATGTGCTCAAGAGCAATACAATGAAATCTACCTGATTGGCCACTTGAAATGGTGGCCATTTTCCAAGATGGCTGCCAAAAAAGACCCTAGAAATTGATTTATTGCACAGAATTGTCAAAGCAAATTATGATGGACGCATGAAATTTGGCATGGATGTGATCAAGACCAATACAATCAAATCCACTTGATTTGCTACTTGAAATGCTGGCCATTTTCCAAGATGGCGTCCAAAAAGACCCGAGAAATTTGCAAAGTTCAAATGTGCAAATTGCAAATGTGGTGTAAATAATTGTTCACTCTCCTTAAATATGTTTCCATAGATGATGAAGTGATACAGATATTAAAAATGTTCCACAATGACAAATAAGCCACTTATGACACACAAATAGCATGGTGATAACATGCTAATAATGCCAGTTCTTAATGTCAATGGAGGGTGTTGCGTGATGCCACCCCCCCAAACAAATAAAATGGTTATGACATGCTAATAATATAATGACACTAATATGCTAATAACGGCAATTCATGGTTTTCTCGATGTTGCTGTTAAACAAAAGATGCGTGTACACCAGAAACAACCTCAGCTACAAAGTAGCCAAGGTCGTTGAAGAACCTTTGTCATGAATTCGCCTTTTTCGCTCTGGATGTTTGATTTAGCTAATCACATAACGGCTCTGGCTTGTCAGCCTGGGACATTCGAAGATAAGAGCATTCCAATTGTTTTTTGCCAAACCGCTCATTACCATCATATTAGCTGACTTTTAATTGCTAAATCGCTTAATCGCTCTGGTCGTCCAGATTGGTTCGCTCCAGGCGAATTCACTTTGGTCGCTTTATTCGCCGACCCTCCATAGACAAATAATGACTTCCGTCTTTCCGGTCGCATAGGTCGCTTTTGGTTTTACATGCAAATAACAGCGGTAACAGTTATTAACGACAAATAAGCCCCTTATAACACACTGATAACATGGTGATAACATGCTAATAATGACAATTCTTGATGTCAATGGAGGGTGGTGCGTGATGCGATACCATTGTGGTAATAATATGCTAATAACGGTAATTTATGATTTTCTCGATATGGGCGTTTAAAAACACTAATAACGTGCTAATGGTACTAACGGTAATAATATGGTAATAATGTGCCACTCACTATAATTTGTGCTCTCTGCGACTGTCCCCACAATTACCCCAGAGTTAGAGAACAAGGCGACCAGAGTGAATCAATCAGCAGTGGTCCAATGTCGCTGTAAGTGACTAAAATTAATTCCGAATAACCTCAGTGGCTGGTTTAATTCAGATAGTTTTGGTCTAAATATTGTAAGGATATGGATAGTGATACAGTGCATATACTCAAATGTAAAACGGCATATACAGTGTAATTTGTGGTAGGAGAGTAGGCTACAAAGTAGGGCAGTAAGAACAGACAGGAATATTATATATGAGGCATACTAGCATATAAGTGTTCTGTGTAACCACTCTGAAGGCCTGACTGACCGCAACGTCAAAAAAAAAAAGTTTGGTTTGACTAACTGTAGCAACATTGCCCTTTTCCATCCTCAAGGTGAGGGTGGGTAAAGAAATATAACATCTTACTTGTGACATGGTCAGAATAATCAGCAATTGATATTGATATACTGCCACACCACTCATCAAAGGCATTTTCTTCTTCTCCACCTGCTGTATGTGTTTGCACAGCTTTGTTAAAACAGGCTTACATTGTTGAAAAACAAACAGCATTTTTATACACGTGCGTCTTTCTGTTAAAATACCTACACTAAATTCTGAATCACATTTTGCCAATCAGCCCAAAACAAATTGAAATTTAAATAACTGTTCCATGCATGGATTCAAAAGGTGATCAAAAGATCATACCTCAATCTGATTTTTTAGATTAACAATGGACAACGACTGACTGGTCAAAGTGCTGTCTGTGTCAGCAGGACACAAAAGAACAAGTCTCCTGATACGAATCCTGCAAAGACAGATAAAGATGGCTATACATTATTAGCAAAAAATATCCCACTCCCACTCTCTTAATGCATTGCCTATCAAACTTGATTGTGCAAGACTTGACACAGGAATGAATTGAATTTCCAATGACTTCATCATAGAAGGAAACAGAAATGTAGTGAATGTTAACATTGATTTGGGCCACATCTTCTAAATTAATTGCAATTAATGAAGTTCTAGTGTCTTATTTGGTGGCCATCTTTAAAAATGGCTGCCATATTACATTTTCAAGTTGCAAATGAGGTGGATTTCATTATATTGCTCTTTAGCACAAACACACAAAATTACATACTTGTATCATCATTTTCTTGCTCACTTCTGGGCTAAATTCAGTCTTTTGGCGGCCATATTGTAAAATGGCTTCCATTTCAAGTGGCGAGTCAGGTAGATTTGATTGTATTGTTTTTTTAGCACATTCATGCCAAAATTCATGCTTGTATAATAACTTGCTTGATCAATTCTGTGCAACAAATCCATTTCTATGGTATTTTTTGGCGGCCATCTTGGAAAATGGCCGTCATTTAAACTGGAAAATCAGTTAGAATGTATTGTGTTGGTCTTAAGCACATACCTGCCAAATTTCATGGCTGTATCATAATTTCCTTTGTCAATTCTGTACAACAAACCAATTTTTAGAGTTTTTCATGGGGGCCATTTTGGAAAATGGCCGCCATTAAAAATGGCAAATCAGGCAGATTTTATTGTATTGGTCTTGATCACATACATGCCTAATTTCATGCTTGTATCATAATATCTTTGGTGAATTCTGAGCAATAAATCAATTTCTAGGGTCTTTTTTGGAGGCCATCTTGGAAAATGGCCGCCATTTCAAGTGGCCAATCAGGTAGATTTGATTGTATTGGTCTTGAGCACATACCTGCCGAATTTCACGCTTGTATCATAATTTGCACGATTTTTCCTGTAGCCGCTCTACTACTGCTCCTCTGTGCGTTGTGTCAGTGAGTCACGTGACGACACAACAACGAATCACAGCAGAGCAGCAGGAGGGGGAGGAGGAGCAAAGTGGGCAAGATGTGAAAGCAGCGTTCGCTCAGGATTGTAGCATGTAGAGGTGGAAGACACAAGCAACTAGTGAACGTAGAGGAGAGATATTTAAATTAAAATATCGATTCAATTACAGTTGTATCGATCAAATACCAATACCAGTGTTGGCATCGATACTATCGATATTTAGATCGATCCGCCCACCCCTAATAACCGTGGCTCAACAGGTAGATCTATAGATAGGCTAAACTCATTTTTCAGGCATCTGACCGACCGGGTTGACACTTCAGCGTGAGAAATCGGGGGTGTGGGGTGTGAGTGTGTGAAACTAATCAAATGCGTGTGTCTCACGGCCAATGCGTGAGAGTTGGCACCTATGGTTACTGAACGTTAACTTAGCAAGCTAAATCAACTTGTTGACGTTAGCGTAAAGTTAGCCTAGTTAGCAAATATTTTACCACAAGGTCCGATGTAGTGTTATTTCATTTTTAACGTGTTCCACTAATTCAATCTCAGCGTGTAATGTCGTTGACCCACTGTTAATTAAGTTAACATTTTAGAGCTAACATTTCGTGGCTAATCTTATCTAAATTATCGCTAGCGGGTCACATGTAGCTGCTAGATGATGGGGTTGTGTTTGAGCAGGTAAACACGTTTTAACAAATGCAAACATTAAAACATAATGTTTAGATGGTTGTCTTTCAGGATTATGTGGAACTGGTTATTGCTGTGTGACATGTATTGTTGAAAGTCAGTTTTATATGTGATTTTCTATTTTTAATGTTTCAGGTTTGCTATGAGTTCAATAGACTGGTGGGGAAATCTCAGGGAGAATTTCTTGGAAGAACTTGATGATATCTCTCCAAACATGATTGGCCTCTTCAAGAGGAAGACAGGTGCCATTGGCCAACGGTTGAATGAGCTTTTGCAGCAAACGAAGGTGGGTTTACTTCACCCTGTTTCTTGATATCTCCTTTGTCCTTTCTCTTCCTCCATTTACTCCTTTCCTTCTTTCCTCTTGTCCTTTCCGTACTTGAATTCCCATTCTTCACGTCTTTGTGTCGTCCCTGTTTTCATGTTTTCTCCCGTCTTCTGTGGCTATGTTTGCTAATTGAATGTGTGCTTGTATTTGTCACTATTACGCACCGTTTCTTTCATCTCTATGTGTCATTAATATCATCTCCTTTGATCCCTGTGATTGTCATTCAGGGGAAGTTTTGATGATAAATAACCTGTGTTGTACTCTTTATGTCGACCATCTTCCAGACAACTGAGCCAACTGACATTAGGTGCCTGATTCTTCGTGGACTGCCAGTCGTCTTGGGTGATGATCCTGCTGCCTTCTTTAAGACCTGCTCCGTAAGTAATTCGGTTTCATGTATACATTGCTAATGAACTGTTATTTCAGTACAGCATTAAGTGAATGTTTTTTTTTACCATGAAATTGTCATGAATGTCCTCATATTTCATATGCATTTCTGTCTTCTGTTTTTTTCCGTTACTTGTGTATGTGACAGTCAACTTGCTTCTGGCTAGTGAGATGCCACCATTTAGAAAGTTTTTTTTATATATATTTTTACTGTGGCAGTACAATGAAAGGAAACATTTTGTATGACAGTCACATTGTGAACCTGCATTGTGTTTGATTGTCCTCTCCTTTTTTTTGTCTGTTTCTATGTTCTCTTAGGACGCAACTGACCAAGAGGTATTTAGCCAAACGTCAGTGGCAATCCTTTGCATCGATTCAGAGCATCCTCAGTTGAACCCATCCAGAGTGGGAATCATTTTGGAAGGAACTGTGGTTATGGATGAGCCGGACAATCTCCTTTTCGGTCTGATTATCGGTAGGGAGAACTTTGCAGCCAAAATTCAAAGGTTGAACTACACAGCCTCGTCTTTCACTTTTCAAACAAATGATGTGTTTGCCCCCCCCCACCCCCCTTACTCTTACATCACTTACCCCCCCCACCCTTACACTTACATCTTAGTGTACCTAATTTAAACAGCCCCCCCCCCCCAAAAAAAAAAAAAAAAAACACTATGCAAACAAAAGAACCTCTGATTACTGTTAGTATCATTGTAAACAAGTGCATTAGATAAACTTAATTTATTACAGGGCTGATCTTTTTTGTAGTTTTTTTTTGTTAAGCTTCTTGAATGTAAAAAAGAAAACATTCTTGTTTACTGTACTGTGGAATGTATACATGATGGATTCTTCTGACAAGTAAAGTGTTTCACAGTGTAGTGAGTGATGTTGTGAATGCTAAGATGTGAAATGGAACACATCAGTGTATTTGTTATTAATGTACATTGTTAATAATTTGACGAATTCTTGACGTGAAATAAAAGAGAAATTTAAAATACAATGTGTTTTGCTATATTTAAAGGTTCAATCAAATATATATTAATTCTAAAAAACGTAATATAATAATTACATAGTAATTGGGAAAGCAATTCATATAAGAAAGAGGTCTTAAGTTCAATCTACTATGAATTTTAAGGCAACCAGTTTCCACAATTTTTTTGAGTAAACTCAACTTATCAGGGCTTACAGTGTGTCACAGCTTTGCCAGGTTCTTCAGCAGCACCTCACTCTGCACCAGCCACTTCCCCAGCCACGCCCACTCACACTCCTGTTACTCATTCTCTCTCCCCTACCTACTGAAGCCTTACACCTGCAGCTGATCAATCACCTGATCAGCTGCACTATATCAGGCCTCCCTCCACATACACACTTTGTCTGGCCTCGTCAATGCTGTACGAAAGACCCAGCCAAAGACTCGCTCCCTCGCCTTCTCTTCTGTATTTGTTGGATTCAGTTAAGTTTTGGACTTATGAACTTTGTTGGACTTTGCCCTCTCTCTTTAGTTGCCTTAGTCTGATTTCCTGTGTGTTTGCTTTGCTTTGTATTCTGGACCTACAAGTACTTTTCTGTTGACCATTCAATAAATCTCCATCACCGTGTTCACTTCTCCTAGTCCTCCTTCTGTGTACCGTGACAGAAGGCCAGACCAGGCAATGCAGCCTCAAAATGCAGACCCCTTCCGGGAGCTCGTGAATGAGTTTCGCCAGGCCCTCACAGCTGCACAATCCCACCCTGCTCCTCCACCAGCAGTCCCCTCCAGCCCAGTAGTCAACCCCACGCCCTACTCTGGTGCACCTGAGGGATGTAAGGGCTTCCTCCTGCAATGCTCCCTGGCCCTGGAGATGCAAGCACACCGGTTTCCAACAGAGCGATCTCGAATTGCCTACATCATCTCTTTGCTCTCTGGGCGTGCCTTGCAATGGGCAGAAAGTGTATGGAGCCTCGATGGCCCTGCGACGACATCCGTGGACGACTTTGTGGAGCATTTCGCGGAAGTGTTTGGGCTCCCAGAGGGTGATTCATCGGCCCAGGCCCAGTTGCATGCTTTGAGGCAAGGAAAACGACCAGTCACCGAATACTCCCTCCAATTCCGCACCCTCGCTGCAGCCAGTTGATGGAATGAGGCCGCACTCATCACAGCTTTCCGACAAGGACTAGAGCCCAACCTGCGTCTCCAACTCTCTACCTACGATGATGCCATGGGACTGGAACGGTTCATCCAGCTAGCAGTCCGAGTTGCTCACCGGAGGGACAGTTGCCTACAAGAACTCCGCTCAGCCCCACCACCAGTACAAGCACCACCCAGGTGGGAAGCAAGTTCCACAAGATCTTTTGAGCCCATGCAGGTGGACACTGTGCGGCTTACACCAACTGAACGCCACTGCCGTCTCACTCAGGGCTTATGCCTCTTCTGTGGAGCCTCAGACCACATCATTGCTCAATGCTCTACAACAGTGATTCTTAAACTAGGGGTCGCCAAAAACTTACGTGGGGTCGCCAATTATTTTCTGTATTCAGTCTGAAATTATTATTAGGTGAAACAAAGGAAAATAATATTGCCCTTTTCTGCCTTTTTCTTATTTACACGCAGTTAAGAGAAGAGAGAGAATTTTTATGGGCTACTGGTCCGCTGATAGAAACAATGTAACTATCTGCTCCCACTATGCAAACTCAACTTGTTCCCGCTATTTTAAGTAAAACAAAACAAAAGACATAGGTAGCCTACTAGCCAAAATGGACAGGTGGCTGCTTAAAAAATTGAACAAAAGCTCGGAAGTGCCATCTACCAGTGAGTCTACTCCTCCGTGATCCTCAGATGGGACAAGTCTACAGGCCGGTGAGAATAAAAAAGAACAAACGGCGCGTCGGCTTTATCAGAAAGAATTTCTGAAATATGCATTCACTTGCCAAGTTAAAGATAACCTCGAC
The DNA here is from genome assembly GCF_046254945.1 of Alosa pseudoharengus. Taxonomy (NCBI): domain Eukaryota; kingdom Metazoa; phylum Chordata; class Actinopteri; order Clupeiformes; family Clupeidae; genus Alosa; species Alosa pseudoharengus. Next base: position 30,079,501 of record NW_027468881.1, on the reverse strand, counting down.
CACCCACAATGTGTGATTTGCGGCGATGTTCTGGCGAATGAGAGCTTAAAACCTGTCAAAATGAAACGACATCTCAAAATACAGATGTCGGCTCAGCACCGTGGAGGAAAATCTGTGTCGCCGTATGCAGCATTCCTCCTAGAATTAACTTGCTATGTTCACGGAAGCATGCCCACCCTTCCCATTGAAATTGTTACCAGAAAAGGGAAATAAAAAAATATTGTTATTGTTATCGCCATAAATATAATTAATGTAACGTTGTAGGCCTAATGCTGCATGTGTGTGTGCGTGCTTGTGTGTGCGCACGCTACGCATAGCGCTCTGATCTGATATGGCGGCAGCTTGTTTAATCGGGATTGTTTGGTTTTCTCGGTTCTTGTTCATATGGAGTAAATAAAACAAATTACTTTGCTTTCTAGTTTTTGCTTGATTTAGTTGTTAACGTTTGAGGGGGATATTTGAGTAAGGATTTAGAATGGGTTTGGGGAAAGTGGGGTCGCCAGACCTCGCCATACTTTTTTGTGGGGTCGCCAGACAAAAAGTTTAAGAACCACTGCTCTACAAGACCACCCCGACCGGAGGTGAGTACTGTATGTAACCCTAATGTTCATCTGAAACTTCCTCTCATGCCTGTAATTCTAATGGATTCTATGTCCTCCCATACGGCCTCCGCTCTGATCGATTCCGGTTCAGCTGGGAACTTCATCTCCGGCTCCCTCTGCCAGCGCCTCCAGCTCCCGAAGACCCGCTGTGCGACCCCCTTCAACATCCACTCCATAGTAGGTAGGCCTCTAGCCCGCAAGCCGCAAACACCTGTTCTTGAAATGCAAGTTGGGAGACTCCATGCTGAGGCTATCGTTTTTTGTACTCGATGAGTCTACTACTGATTTGATCTTGGGGCGTCCATGGTTAGTGCAACACTCACCTACAATCTGTTGGTCTAATAGTGAAGTTCTTAGTTGGGGTGATCAATGTCAGGTCACTTGCTTCCCTGAACTCCCACTTCTACGCAACCCCTAACTGGTTGTTCCCCTTAATGCTACATCGGCAATCCAGAATTGTTAGCCATTAAACTAGCCCTGGAGGAGTGGCGCCATTGGCTTGAAGGAGCTAAACATCCTTTCCTGGTTCTTACGGACCACAAAAACCTCCAGTACCTCAGGGAAGCCAGGCGCCTCAATCCCCGTTTGGCAAGATGGGCCTTGTTCTTCACCCGCTTCAACTTTTCTATTAGCTACCGCCCTGGATCTCACAATGGCAGAGCTGATGCACTCTCCCGTCTGCACCACCCGGAGGAAGGTGAGGAGCAGCCTGAAACCATACTCCCCGCTGATATGGTCGTGAGCCCCATCCAGTGGACCATAGATGAGCAGATCCATGAGGCCACTACTGACGATCCTGCACCAGCCAACACTCCTGCTAACTGCACTTATGTTCCGCTCAGTCTCCGAACTCAACTCCTAACCATGGCACACTCCTCCCCAGGCACAGGACACCCAGGGATCAATGCCACACTCTCTCTTCTGCAAGATCGTTACTGGTGGCCGGGTATGGCCAAGGATGTCCGAGGGTTCGTAGCCGGGTGTGCAGACTGTGCCATGGCAAAGACCCCACGACACCTCCCAGCAGGGAAGCTAACCCCCTTGCCAGTTCCCAGAAGACCATGGTCACACCTGGGTGTGGACTACGTCACAGACCTTCCCCCTTCAGAGGGCCACACGTGCATCCTGGTGATTGTCGACCGCTTTTCCAAAGCATGCAAACTAATACCGTTGAAAGGCCTTCCAACAACTGCAATCACCGCCGAAGCCCTGTTCACACATGTGTTCCGCAACTTTGGAATCCCAGAAGATGTGGTATCGGATAGGGGGCCACAGTTCATCTCTCGTTTCTGGAGAGCTTTCCTGCAGCTAATGGGAGTAACAGTGAGTCTAACTTCAGGATATCATCCTCAAACGAACGGGCAAACGGAACGAAAGATTCAGGAGATTGGCCGCTTCCTCCGCACCTACTGCCACCGCCACCAAAGCTCCTGGAGTCGCTTCCTACCCTGGGCCGAGTATGCACAAAACTCCCTACGGCAACCAACCACAGGTTTGACGCCGTTCCAATGCATACTCGGTCACCAGCCTCCACTTTTCCCTTGGTCCGGAGACTCTTCCGAGGTCCCAGCCGTTGACTCCTGGTTCCGGGAGAGCGAGCAGGTCTGGAGTGAGGCCCATCACCACCTGCAGCGAGCCATCCGTCGGCAAAAGGAGCACGCAGACACTCGGAGGTCAGCCACACCACAGTATGAAGCAGGCCAGAGGGTCTGGCTCTCCACCCGGGATATCCAGATGCGACTTCCTTCCAGAAAGTTAAGTCCTAAATACATTGGCCCCTTCACCATAACACACCAGATTAATCCAGTCACTTACCGCCTCCAACTTCCACCCAGCTACAAGATCCACCCCACATTTCATGTGTCTCTCCTGAAACCCTACCACTCACCCCATTCTCCTTCCTCCACAGAACCTGGTGATGCTGCTGATCCCCCAGTACCGCTTCTGCTGGACGAGGGTTCGGTCTATGCCATCAACGAGATCCTCGACTCTCGGCATCGCAGGGGCCGCCTGGAATACCTAGTCGACTGGGAGGGTTACGGCCCGGAGGATCGCTCCTGGGTCAGCCGTGATGACATCTTGGATCCCACGATGCTCGCCGAGTTCCATCAAACCCACCCCAGTCGACCAGCCCCTCGCCGTCGAGGCCGTCCACGTCGCCGGGCACCCTCGTCCTCAGAAGCGCCCCCTGGAGGGGGGGGTACTGTCACAGCTTTGCCAGGTTCTTCAGCAGCACCTCACTCTGCACCAGCCACTTCCCCAGCCACGCCCACTCACACTCCTGTTACTCATTCTCTCTCCCATAGAGCTGCACTATCAGGCCTCCCTCCACACACACACTTTGTCTGGCCTCGTCAATGCTGTACGAAAGACCCAGCCAAAGACTCGCTCCCTCGCCTGCTCTTCTGTATTCGTTGGATTCAGTTAAGTTTTGGACTTATGAACTTTGTTGGACTTTGCCCTCTCTCTTTAGTTGCCTTAGTCTGATCTCCTGTGTGTTTGCTTTGCTTTGTATTCTGGACCTACAAGTACTTTTCTGTTGACCATTCAATAAATCTCCATCACCGTGTTCACTTCTCCTAGTCCTCCTTCTGTGTACCGTGACACAGTGTGTGTGTGTGCACATGTGTGTGAGTGTGTGCACGTGTGCGCGCGGGAGGTGTGCGTGTGTGCATCTCTGTTCGAGTGCCTGAGTGAGTGAACTCACTGAACGCTATTCGTTTATTCTCCCTCCCCCAGCAATATCACAGGTGTATCATTATAAGAGAGTGACACATGACATTCCAAGGTGACTATTAATCACAAGGTGTCTTGTCTATGGGTCGTGTGTGTGTGTTTCGGGTGCATACTTGATCCTAACTGCTATGCTATTCTGTTGTTCTTCACGCAAGATCACACAGAGGCTGATGAGAATTATAATTCATACTGTGAGTCACATGAAACAAGAAAAGCATGTGTAAGTAAAGTAGATCAGCTTAAAAAATCAAATTACCCAATCTCCCTACACCTCCGGAACAAAATGAAGGAGTTGACACACACACTCACAGCCAGGAATATACCCACAAACAAGCACAAAATACACCCACAACCAATCATAAACACATTCCCATTACCCATACAGTGTATGGCACACACAAACACACAGTAACAGACACCCCTACAGTACATATACTCACATATACATACATGGAGAGAGAGACAGAGAGAGAGAGAGTTGGTTTATATGAGGGGTATATAGCAATGCCTGTGCTGCAAATCTGCAGAGCCTGGCACTCTGTTTGTATTTACAGTCTCACCTCAGTGGAGATGAGTGACTGCATGTTTGCACCAGATTAGTTTTCTAAATAATGGCAGCAGGGCCAGAGGAGGGGCTGTGTGTGTTTGTGTGTGCGTGCACTGCACACACAAAAATATAGCCCTCCTGTGGGCCAGTGGACAGCATGCTAGTTATGTTACTCTAAGCTAATCATATTTTACATTGTGGTTGAAGTGAGAACAGTTTTTGATGGTGCTGCACGCCTTACGCGAGCATTGCTTGCCCTGGATGGCCTCGATGGAGGGGAGTGAGGAACCGATGGTGCGTTGGGCAGTTTTCACCACACTCTTATTCGATCGTAGGCAGAGCAGTTGCCATACCAAACTGTGACACAGTTGGTGAGGATGCTCTCGATGGTGCAGGGTGAAGGGAATAATTCTGTATTCATATTTTATGTGAATGGTTTAATGATTCAAGTCTTTATGACTTAAATACTGTGTAGTTCTTATGGTCATTTGTGATTTTGTACCCTGTGTGTGTGGGTCATTCCGTGTCAAATCACCCAGTGGCTGGAAGGTCACCCTCTCCCAAAAAATCTGAAAAAAATCACGGGTGTTTGTAGACCAAACCTATGCATAAATCTTAAATAGTATATCTGTATCACTAATGGTTCCAAAACTACAGCCCTTTGAAGTTTCAAGTCATTTTAAGCATCGTGGTGAACAATCCTTTTTGTTCAACTTCCAACATTATTGGCTCTTTTGGTATTTCACACACAGTAGTGAAACTATGTGAATAGAAGTACATTTTCCTGTTGAATTAAACAATCCAATCAAATCAGGTGTATCTTGTGTAATTTCCCCTCTGCAAAGCTCTGAAAATGGCTATAAATTCATTATGTGAAAAAACATCACCACCTTTGAGGGCTTGTCATTTAAAAAGTATGTGACACAAATTCATCAGATTTTTTTCCCACTCATGTATGGATTATAAGGTCATGTCCATGCATTAACTTTGGTTGTTAACATTATCATATTGTCAGAGCATTTTTATTAAATTGGGCTTGATTTTCAAAAAGCCTGTTTTCATCTTCTCATTTCACCACGTGGACAGTTAACAGGATTTTTTACAATTTTACCATATATCATTCTGTATGTGAGGATCATCTGCCCAAAATTTCGGCTTGTTGCTGAGTTTCTTCATTGAGATAAGATTTTTTACAAATATTGTCTATAAATCCACTGAATTTGTACTTTATCTGCAGTACCACTTTGCACCATGTGGTGCTCTTTTAATACAATGGAAGTCAATGGAAGAGTAAGAGAGTCACTTGTTTGCTGCACATATCCAATCTAACCACACAGTTTATGGTTCATATGGTTAAAGTAAAAAGGGGTTTCTAAAATTCAGTGCATTGTCAGATGCAGAAAAATCAATACTAAAGATTTATCATCTTTTTACAAATGCCTCTTGGATCCACGAGTCCTCAAACCTTGTTATGAATACTTGTGATGGAAACACACATGGTCATCTTCATCAAGTGAAATACCTTGATGAACTGAATTTTAGAAACCCATTGTTTGATTGTTTGTTAAAGCACTGATCTCCATCTTGATGCTCTTTGTCTATGTATCACAGAGGACTGCATCCCAAGCATATGACGATGAATATAGACTTTGCCTAACCAGCTGGCTAAAAATTATTAAAGTGCTCACATAGGCACTGATAGGTTGAAGCTGATGTAGAAAACTCATTACAAAGATGGTAATTATGCTAAATCCTCTTGCTGCATGTATGATGATCAGTCAGTCTTATGTGTGTATAATTTACTTGATCAGTTTATTTTCTATAAATAAGATTTATGTATGAGTAGTATGTTGTTCATGTTGCAATAATTATTTGGACCAATTCAACTATGAACCATAAACTGTGTGTTTAGATTGGATATGTGCAGCAAACAAGTGACTCTCTTACTCTTCCATTGACTTCCATTGTATTAAAAGAGCACCACATGTGGTGCAAAGTGGTACTGCAGATCCAGTACAAATTTTGTGGATTTATAGACAATATTTTAAAAAAATCTTATCTCAATGAAGAAACTCAGCAACAAGCCGAAAGTTTGGGCAGATGATCCTCACATACAGAATGATATATGGTAAAATTAAAAAAAATCCTGTTAACTGTCCACGTGGTGAAATGAGAAGATGAAAACAGGCTTTTTGAAAATCAAGCCCAATTTTAAAAAAATGCTCTGAAAATATGAAAATGATAACAACCAAAGTTAATGCATGGACAGGACCTTATTATACATATATGTGTAGGAAAAAAATCTGATGAATTTGTGTCACATACTTTTTGAATGAGAAGCCCTCAAAGGTGATGATGTCTTTTCACATTATGAATTTATAGCCATTTTCAGAGCTTTGCAGAGGGGAAAGTATACAAGATACGTCTGATCCGATTGGATTTTTTAATTCAACAGGAAAATTTACTTCTAATCACATAGTTTCACTAATGTGTGTGAAATACCAAAAGAGCCAATAATGCTGGAAGTTGAACAAAAAGGATTGTTCACCACAATGCTTAAAATGACTTGAAGTTTCAAAGGGCTGTAGTTTTGCAACGATTAGTTATACAGATATACTATTTAAGATCTATGCATGGATTTGGTCTACAAACACCTGTGATTTTTTTCCGATTTTTTCGGAGAGGGTCACCTGCCAAATTGCGCTGAAATTGGGTGATTTCACACGGAATGACCCGTGTGTCTTTGGTCTGTATGCAAGCATCCTTTGTTTATCCTTGAATTCAGTGAAAGCCTGTCTATAGCCCCTTGCCTATCACCAGGTGTGAAATGTTGATGTTTGTAGAACCGCATGTGTCCAAGCCTCTGAAGGACTTCCCAGGAAAGGGGGTAGTTTTAATTAAAAGACAATAGAAGCTGGCCAGATGTCACCCAAAAGGCCACATCCCCCATACACCACACCTTTACCTTGCATATTCATACCAGTAGGTCACTCCCTCTCTTTGTGTGTAACTTTAAATATGGTCTCTGTTAGTCAGAGAAGTCAGAGAAATACTGAGAACATCTGGTGGAAACCAATGATGGGGTGACCCAAACATGTACCTCTCTCCCTTGAGGGCCACTGACCCTCATTGAAAAGAATAAAGCCTGGATCCTGACTTGCATCGTCCTGATTGAGTCTCAAGAGAAATATGGTAGTAAAAAATATACTATCAAGGGGTAGAAGTTCACTAGGATCTGAGGAGACAGGTGGACTTTCTTTAGTCTCCTCAGAAAGAAAAAAAACGCTGGTGAGCCTTCTTGATCTGGGGCCGTATTCACAAAGCATTTTATCTTACCACTAGTAGTAGGCCTACTCCTAAATCGCACTAAAACATTTTAGCTAGGAGTTTTCTCTTAAAAGTTATTCACAAAGCCTTTCAGACCTACTCTTAGTAAGGAAAAATGCCAACTCCTAAACTAAGAGTGTGTCTTCGTTGCGTGACGTCATTACTCATGCACGAGCTTGATTGAAGTGACCACCTTGATTGGCTGATGATTATATTGCGGGAATGATGCCAAATACCTCCCCTACGACGATGAGTGACAGGTGACAGGTCTTTTCTGGTGAGAATGCGTGCGCTAAACAAGTACCGCGAAGAATAGAAGATGGTGAATAAATAGCCTAAATTAATAAAGAGTAAGACAAAGAAAATAACCTAGTCGAATAATAAAATACACTACGGATTGATGCAGTGTCTTTGCAACATATTTTAAATTAATCTGCATGCAGAGAGGCCTATACATTCGCAAAGAGCAAAAACAGTTTAATTTGATTTAGGCTACAGTAAGACGTTCTATCTATGCAACGTGCAGTTATAGTTTTGGTTGTTGGTGGCGTTATTGCATCCCTTAATTAGGCTACAATGCACAATTATTCCCTTTCAATTGAGTGTTCCTGTAACCGCATGTTCATTTCAAAACATTGCAACGTGAAATACTAAAAGCAGTTTAGGATTGTTTGTGAATAGGTCTTAGTGAGTTAGGAGTCCTCTCGACTTCTTTTAAGCTGTCCCAGACGTAGGTGCTACTTTTAGGTCTAAAATGCTACTTGAATTAGGCTACTTTTAGTGAAAAAATTAGGAGTCCTAAAGTTAGAAGTGACACGCCCATTCTTTTTAGGAGTTGCTCATAAATTCGCCAGTTAGGAGCTACTTTAAGCCTTAAAATTCTTTGTGAATACGGCCCCAGGATAGATGTGTTGATGGTCCAAGAGAGGTCCTCAGAGATGTGGACACCCAGAAAGACCAATGATGAGACCAATCACCGTAGTGTCGTCTGCAAACTTGACAATGGTGTTAGAGCCATGTAGAGGTGTGCAGTTGTAGGTGAAGAGGGAGAAAATGAGAGGGCTCAGCACACATCCTTCTGGTCAGGGTGATGATGGTTAAGGGGGTGTGATATCTAACCCAGTGGTTCTCAAAGTGTGGGGCGGGCCCCACTAGTGGGGAATAGAGTTATGCCAGGTGTGGCGCGATGTACAGGACGATCATATATTCAAAACAAAATAGCCACACAAACATAGGAGTCATAAACAGACCAATGTATGAATTATAAAAACAAATTAGATTCAGCAGATTAAGATGGGAAATGGAACCAAAATGCGAAAATATTATTTTAACGTTACCATTTTGCCAGGGTGATGGGGTCCAGGTGGGGCTTGAAAATTCCTCACCTTCAAAGTGCGGAATGACAGAAAAAGTTTGAGAACCACTGATCTAACTGAGGTCTGTTGGTTAGGAAATCCAGAATCCAGTTACAGAGAGAGGTATTGATGTCCAGTTCACTGAGTTTGGTGACCAGTTTGGAGGAGATGATGGTGTTGAATGCTGTATAATATATAATAGGTAGTGTTGCAAAACTATTGGCTTGTTTAAGTCTGTCAGGACTACGTAAAAAAGCAGAGTGCCAGGTACGCACGTGCCAAACAACTATTCAAGTGCTTGATCAAAACTTACCTGAAGATACAAATCAAAAAAGAAAGAGGATTTTACAATGCCTGGCGAACATCTATTAGATCGAAACATTGCTCAATAAAGTTTACAGGACTATGTAACTCGCAATTCTGCTGTGTAGTTATACATGGGCAGCTTAAGAAGCACTAATATAAAACATCTGTTTGCGGACCACTGGGGATTGTCTGCGGACTACCAGTGGTACGTTAACCATACTTTGAGAAACACTGCACTACACTGCATACTTATACTTTTGGCATGAATAGGTACAAATTGTCAATACATGCCTTGTCTGATATTTACATGATAACATGCATACAAAAAAACTAGTTTTTTCCCACTAGATCTATGTATTCAGTAGGGGAGAACGGGGTAAGTTGAGCATAGGGGTATGCTGACAAGATGCTGCCTACGATTTTTCCTGCACCATTTGGTCCTGACAATCCATAAAATATCTTGTGTTTAAACCACCCTCCAGGCTGGTGCCCATGTTATATAGTATTCAAGATATCTTCTTTCAACACCCCTCTTAATTTTTTGGATTCTATGTGGTATGTGTATGTGTATATGTGAACCAGACGGTAATGTGTTTCTTTTTAATAAACTGCCTGTACACTTACAAAGTTCTCAATGCTTCGGTTTACATGTAGAGACCCTTATTATGCTAAATGTGGTGCTATTTTGAGCCTTGTTAGTGGTATAGAAATAGTGATTTCTTTTTACTGTACATCTGCCCCGAAGGCTAGCGTTTAATTAGCGGTTTGCAATAAAACTGGTCACATTCGACTAGTATGAAAATAAATCCCAGCGAACGGTCGAACTCGGTACACGTGTTATTAACCCCTAGGTTCATTTTGCGCCGGAATTGTCCTTTAATAAGGCAGTTTTCTTCACCTAATAAGTCATTACCAGTTTTTAACCATAAGCATCCTTGAAAATCATCTTTAGCCCAGTGCTTAACATGAAGCTGTCAAAGGGATTGTCTTTTATATTTTGCCCTCATTAGATCCGTGCTGGAGTATGGACATGTACTTCTGGTTGGATGTAGCAAAGGGCAGGATGTGGAGCTTGAAAGAGTGCAACGCAGGGCGTTTATGATCATTTGGCCACTCCCCCACCTCCCATCTCTTAAAATAGCGCAGAGAGAAAGCAGCCATCTCCATGCTTAAAGAGATGATGAACCCATTACACCCACTACACAACCTTCTTCCTCCAACCAGACTACGCCATACTGGTAGGCAATTGTGAAACAGTGCTACTCTCACCATACCCTCTGCCAGGACCAAGTGCCTCTACAGTCCTTCCTACACACTGTAGTTAGACTCTATAATGACAGAGTAATCAAAGTGAGTGTGTGACATTTATCATCCACATGGGGTGACATATGGATATAAAATGTAGACACTTATATGATTTTTTTTAGACAAAAAAACCCAACAATAACAAAATGTATGTGTGTTGGGGAGGGGTGGGGGTGTGTATGCATACAAATGTACCTTTGTATGCTTTTTTTTTTGTAATCAACTGTTTATTGAGTTATATAAACGGGGGCGGGGGGGGCGGGGGTGGGCAATACGGTTACATGAAATAATAAAATGATACATGCTATATAAAAGCATACACCTAATTGTGTTAAAAAGAAGAGATTAAAAATGCTAAATGACAAAAACAGGTATTTACAGAGAAAGAGAAAAGAAAGAGCACTCAACAGCAACATGTATTTTATACAATGACACCACTCATCACACAAGAGGTATGAGATCTTTGACCCTGCACTCAACAGCAACATGTATTTTATACAATGACACCACTCATCACACAAGAGGTATGAGATCTTTGACCCTGCATATTAATGCCTCCCATTTATGTAGGGTGGATACCTTGGCCTTGTTTACGCGAGCAGTATGATACCTTTCTATGCTTTTTAATAACTCTCCCAAATGTACTGTACAAAGGAGTGTATTTCAGACTTGTCTCTGCAAAACTCTTTTTACATATGTCTTTACCCTTATAAGTTATCAAAGAGTTGTTGGTTACAGAAGTAGTAGAACACTTTAATTGTTTTGTTTGGTGTGAATATTACAAAACAAAACCTCTTTGACACATTAGAATGATGAAGAAAGAAAGTCTGTGAATATCTCTATCTTACTCCTGAACAGCAGCTGTCAGAGGCCGATGCAATCCAAAGGCACCTGCAATCTGAATGGGTTGCTTGCCCTTGTATAATATGTGTTCAGCCACTGCCCGTCAGAGCTGAAATCCATGTTGAGCAAACATTATTGGCAGACAGTGCAAAAGACATAAGAGGGGCCTGTGTCTCAGGGTGTATGTGCTTCCATTTGAAGTCGCGAAGAAGTCATGATTCATCACGGTCATCTCCACAGGGCACTCAGCTGCAGCCTGATGTGGGCGGAGGATGCTGATACGCTACCTGCTTTTTGTTCTGCTCGCTATAGGGCTGGTGCTTGCCTCGATCGACACATTGAAATCCTAGAATGAATTGAATTTCTCTTTCTCTCTCTCACCCTTCTGATCCCTGAGTGCAAGCTAGAATAAGCTAGCTCGTGTGTCGTCACTCCAGCGCAGTGTCACATTCGGCAGGAGAAAATATCCCTTTGCCGCTAGTAGTGTTAGTATTAGCATACCACGAGGTAAGGCTTTATTGACAGTGGCTTATGCTTATGCTGTTATTCCCAGAGCTTTACTTAGACACACTGACTCCTCAGGGTGCTTAAGAAAGGGGTTGGTGGGGGGGGGGGTGAAATAAACAGTGTACAGTACTACACAATCCCTTATGCACACTCTACTGGTGCAGCTGAATGAGCACATATGTGTGTGTTTGCCCAAACACGTTTAGTCTATACAGTACCTGAGCTATCAGGATAAGATGTAGTTTCCCTCGCTGTGGTTTGTTTTGCAGTGATGCAATGGCTGTGCTGCTCTGTGAGAATGATTAATATGCTGTATGCCATTAGTCAACAAAGCATGCATTGTGGGGAGTAAATATTACAGGCTTGTTTGCCGAAGACTAGAAATGCAACCTCTATGTAAACTTACTTTCAAGAAGACTTATGTTAAACACTTATGTTCCTATTCTTCCCTCTCACAATGGTAATGGTGGCGCTAGGGATGTATTTTGCATTAGAAGTTGGAGCAAGGCCTATGAAGCAGATTTCCAGCTCCAGTGAGATTAAATCAGTTTAACTCAATTCCATTTGTGGCAGAGATGATATTGTAATTAAGACAATTTACAAAGAGCCTCCCTCTTCACAAAGCCATTCTGTTATAGACCAGAGGGACACATTCTCTCCAGAATTCGGCTCAGAAGTAAGACCCATCTGTCATGGGCAATGGGAAGGCCTAAAGCACTTCCAAATGGGCTGATTCAAAGGAAACCTTTTAGACTAATGGAGTTGTCACCTCTGATTTTAAACACCATTGGGTTTTTGGTCAGGGAGCCAAACATAAAACTTCTCATTCTAAAGATAGCCTGGCAATATGGAAACTAGGGTGTGGTAAGTCTCACTGTAACCTACAGTCAGCAATCCACTAATGGAAATATTTATTGGGAAAGAACTTTGATAAAGCTACCACCTGAACTGTGAGGGTGTTGTGATGGTAGAAGACATAGGTACAGTAAATGAATGTGCTTAACCCAGCAAGAAATTGAAGAAACCAAATCTGTATTAAAATATAGAGCCAGTTAAAAGTCATACTACCGAATGCACTCTGACCGGTATCCACGGTTTTAGTTTTATTTCTTGGAGGAGTTAAATGTGTTTGAAAATACTGTTCTCTGTATGTGCAGGTATAATGTGCTCATGTCAAAACGCATACCAATAAAAAGGTGGCAATGTGCATCTCTATAGAGATTATCCTCTCAATTCCTACAGTTACACTCAGATTTGTTTTCGCACAAGGGATGTACAGGACTGAGCGGCGGTCATATTTTGTGCGGCTATGTGGTACATATAGTTTCTTTTTATGAAAAGAGTTTCGGTTCATTTTAGAGAGAGAAAAAAAAACAGGTTCATTTTAGAGAAAGAGAAAAAAAACAGGCACATTAGAGTAAGTTAGAAATGTAGTGGTGTTTAAGTGTTTGGTGAAGGGAAACAGCAGTACATGACCTTCCACTTGAATTCCCACTTGTCTTCAATTGGTGTCCTTAAGGAGTAGTGGAAAAGAGAGCCGAGTGAGGACAAGCTTAATCATTTCCTACGCGTTGTAAAAAAGGAAATGGTTGATAGCCAGCTGTGATCGCTCACGGGTGATTGAGTCATAGCTTGTTCACGCCCAGGAGGAGGGGACAGGAATGAGACAGAGAGGACGGTGGAACTGGAAATCGATTTTGCATCCACAACACACAGCAGGATAATAATAATCCATGTAGTAATTGAACACAAAGAAAGAAGACCAGTGTTGGAAAACTTCTTTGAGAGTGTGTTATTTGGGGGAGGGTCAAACTTTGAGAGACATTTAGTGTGAGCATGGTAGTTGTGTGTTGGGAAGGATTATTGTTGTGTGTTGGAGAGACATTTAGTGTGAGCATGGTTGTTGTGTGTTAGATTAAGATTAAGTATTAGATTATTGGGGGCAGCTGTGATCTACTGATTAGGGGGCTTCAGGCTTGTAACCGAAGGTTTGCCGGTTCGATCCCCGACCCAGTAGGAAAAATGTTGGCGGGGGAAGTGGTTGAGCACTGCTCTCCCGTGTCCACATTCACCTCTGAAGTGCCCTTGAGCAAGGCACCTAACCCCTCACTGCTCCCTGAGCGCCGCTGTAGCAGGCAGCTGAGCTCACTGCTCCGGGTTAGTGTATGCTTCACCTCACTGTGTGTACACTGTGTGCTGTGTGTGTTTCACTAATTCACGGATTGGGATAAATGCAGAGACCAAATTTCCCTCGCGGGATCAAAAGAGCATATATACTTACTTACTTATAGTTGTGTGTTGGGAAGCATTACATTAACTGTGTAGCTGTCCTGGGGCTCACATGGATTCACATGGGGCTCACAGGCGGGCGGGTCCTCGGCCACCTCTACCCTGGCTCAGGCCACAGTTCATGTAACCTCCCCTGCAGCTCTGACACACGTGGCCAACTCACAGTCGGCATGACCTGCTGATCGATCTACGTAGTGCTAGCAGAGATTGGAAACAAATCTCCATCTGTTCTGCTGTTGTCTTTTCTCATCTCTCGCCCTCTCTCCCGTGGCTTAGAACGTTTCTGCTGCTCTCAAAGGGGAGAACCTTTGTAATGAGACCAACTGACAAGAACTTTGATATTTCGTCTGAGTTAAAACGAAAGATGTTATACATGTTGTATCTGAAAAGATTGTATTAGTGTTAATACAATGTACTTTTTCTTAATTGTATGTCATGGTTGTTTAATTGTATTTTAATAGATAATTGAAATGATCATTCAAAGAATGTATGCCAAATTATATTTTTATATTCATGTGTGGATTACTGTCAGTTATCACCTGATGCTGGTTTTGCTCTCATGCATTCAAACATAAAATGCCACAAAAGTATAACCTCCTGAAGTCACAAACACATCTGTGTTTACAACATTGTAATATTAAGCAACACTGGCAACACTGTTATACCAGAAAAACAGATTATCACTTGTATAACAGCTTAAAGATGGCAGTGACTGTTTTGGCAGACCCTTTTTTGGCTTTGATTTGTTTACCCTATTTCCAAGGGAATGTTGTCTTAAACAGCAGATGTCAGGCTGTTCCACCTGAATGGTGCAATCCGTCTGTCTGACAAAGCTTCCCCGTGAACCTTACAATAATCCACATAATGCTCAAACACAAGTCATGACATTTAGCTAACTTCATTTATAACTACATTTTCAGGAAAGGACATTTGATGCAATTAGCCATCAATGGAATTACTGAAATCTCAGAAAAATAGTGGCATTTTAAGGTAAACACATTTTCAATTTAGCAGCATTTTCAGATAAGTGCATTTTAACACAATTTCTCACCAATTGAATTACCAATATCTCAGCAAAGTCACAGCATGATAGAAAAAGTTATGCCAATTTTGTGGGGACCTTTTAAACTAAATGTTTGTGCCAAACGTGTAACATAAGATTCTCGAGGACTAGCGTCTCCAGTCTGGACAGATGACAGTGGACATTCATCTATCATATGCGGCTCTGACTGGCAGCTTATACGGCCGAATGATAAAATGTCAAGCTCTGCTATGTCTCTGATCTATAAATCTCTTGGCTTTTGATCCTCCAGCTTTCATCCTTAAAGCTAATTCCCTGCACAGGCACAGGAACAGATACCATCGTGCTGGTATTTGCATTGAGAAAACAGCGCTTGAGTTCATGTTGTGCAGCCACTCAACACAAGTGAACATTATGTACAGGCTGAGCGTTAATGTCATGTAAATGGTCATTATGGCTGATGTAAAAGCCAATATGGAGGATGTTAATGCTAGAGGTGTGGAGGGTCAATGTGACAGCCCACAGAAAGGTCAGAAGAGAGCATGAAAGGTACCTGATGGGTCAGCCTGTCCTGTGACCTTTGCGACTTGTGACCTATCTTGCTTCTGGGTTGAGGAGAAATGGGGCACCCAGTTGTGTTTGGTATATTAAAGAACAATCCCGGCGCAAAATGAACCTAGGGGTTAGCGTTTAACGCTAGCCTTCGGGGCAGACGTACAGTAAAAATAACCGCTATTTCTATACCACTAACAAGGCTCAAAATAGCACCACACTTACACAGTAGCATAATGAGGGTCTCTACATGTAAACCGAAGCATTGAGAACTTTGTACGTGTACAGGCAGTTTATTAAAAATAAACACATTAGCGTTCACGTCTGGTTCACATATACAGGCAGGCGATGTGAACTAAAATCAAACGTAATTTGCTCAATATAGGCCTATCAGAAATAATAGCTCCGATGTAACATAACTTGTCTAGTGTACTTACTTAGTGGATGTACATCTGGTCCCTCTGGTATGGATCGCCGCCTCCAATTTCTTTTCGGGACATGGAAAAAAGTTTCAACTACAGCCCTGTTTATCAATGAGGGTAAATCTTCAGACTCTACAAAACACTGCATCTCTTGGGTGTCGCGACGCAACAGGTCCCACTCCATGCAACACAGGCACTCCTCTTCGGTGGCCATAGCTTCACAATGTCCGCAGGTACACCACCAGTTTCCAGAAGTGTGAGGCTGTGTGCGGCATAGGTAG
Organism: Alosa pseudoharengus; assembly: GCF_046254945.1. Classification (NCBI taxonomy): domain Eukaryota; kingdom Metazoa; phylum Chordata; class Actinopteri; order Clupeiformes; family Clupeidae; genus Alosa; species Alosa pseudoharengus. The sequence continues at coordinate 30,063,408 of NW_027468881.1, read as the reverse complement.
CTCTCTCTCTCTCTCGTAGCCCTTTCACGGAGCTCCAGCTCTTCGTCGGTATATTCCGGCTCGAAAAGATAAGGACGTCCATCAAACCGAAAGGATTCATCCTCGATGTCTTCAAATTCGTTCAAATAACCTGCCATCTCTTATGTCTCCTGTTGCATTCAGTGCTTCTCTTATGCACTCAGTGCTTTCTTTCTGCAACAACGTTTCACGCGAGATTCACTTCACATCCCAGAGTTCTGTTTTCCCAAGGCGCCTGCCTGTATGTGAACCAGACGCGAACGTTTTTTTTTTAATAAACTGCCTGTACACTTACAAAGTTTTCAATGCTTCGGTTTACATGTAGAGACCCTCATTATGCTACCGTGTAAGTGTGGTGCTATTTTGAGCCTTGTTAGTGGTAAAGAAGTAGCGATTACTTTTTACTGTACGTCTGCCCCGTTAAGCGGTTTGCAATAAAACTGGTCACATTTGACTAGCATGAAAACAAATCTCAGCGAACAGTCGAACTCCGTACACATGTGTTATTAACCCCTAGGTTCATTTTGCGCCAAAATTGTCCTTTAACATCTCTCTCTCTCTGTCTGTCTCTCTTAGGGTTGCCACCCGTGTCTGACAAAAATCCTAAACATTTTGACCATCCAATCGACCTTTTTGTTTGTAAGCAACGGCGCCTTTCGCACATCTAACCCAAGATAAAAACCGTCATTCTAAGCGACAATTGCTTTTTTTTCTTCATGTTTTATGAGAAATTTCGCTGGGCACAGGGAGCAGCTAGCATAAAATGGATGGCCTGGGCATGGTTTTAGCCACATAGCGTACTTCTCCTGTTTAACCCAATCACTGTTAAAACACGTCAACCTCTTTTGTTTTTTCTTTACTGGCCTGCCATCACCTCCTGTTGCACCCTCGTCGTCATCCGTCTCTCCACCCATTTTCACAATGTAACTTCACTGTTTTTCACTGGATACTTTCCTTTCTCTGTCTCTCCTTGTCCCACACACTCTCCGTCTCCACCTTACCATTTCTAATGAACCTCCACGGTACGTGCCCCCACCACCACCACCCATGTTATGCTACGTCATTTTTGTAGAGCCAATAAGGCTGTGCATACCTTTATGGACGTAGGCACGCTTCAATTAAACTGAAATACACATTTTGCGCATCATGTACAAAAATCCGGGACATTCAGTGTCCAGGATTTATATTTTTATTTTCCTGGACAGACCATGAAAATCCGGGACAATCAGGAAAATCCTGGACAGGTGGCAACCCTAGTCTCTCTATATATCTCTCTCTGTGTTTCTATGTGAGTATGTTTGTGTGTGTGTGTGTCAGTGCTGCCAACATACTGTAGAATCTCTCCACACACAGGTGGAGTGCAGTCTGAGTCACTTGGTGCCAGATTGTCAGCGAACCTATGTCCCTGGAGAGCCAATTAACTCTCTCTCTCTCTGTTTCTCTCCCTCTATCTTTCTATCTATCTCTTTCAACTTAATTAGCCAGCTCCCGTTAGCACCCCACCCTTCCTCCTCCTCACTGAGTAGCAACTCCTCTACTCGACCACTATCCTCCTCCGCCACAAGTCACTGCCTACCCAGAGCACACAGCCATGTGGGGGTGGAGGAGGTGGGGGTATATCTGAAACATTCACACTTTGAAGGTTTCCCACACAAGGCCATAATAATGGTCAGCAGAAACACATGTAATTACTCACTCCAGCATTAGAACGTGACACATCAGCTCAGCTTGGTCCCCCCCCATCATGCCTTGCTAGCCACGGGGGGGCTACGTTACACAGCGGGTGGTGAATTGGAGCAAATTGTGCTCTGAGGAGAGGGAAGGCCTGGATAAAGTCATATGGAGTTAGAACTGCACTTACAGCAGTTTAGTCCCCAGCTCCCTCTCCACTATGGGACTGCGGGTTACACAGAGAGCCTTCAAAGAGGCAGCCCAGAACACCCTAGAAAGAGAGAGGTAGAGAGAGAGAGAGATATCTGGTTGAGGAGAGGGGAGAGGGTTTTGGGCAACTGATCTGTTTGAGGTGGATGCCACAGTCAGGGCATTTGTAGTGAACCTCTAATGATGGGCACATGCAGGGAGGCAAGGGTTGTGGCACTGCCACCAGGGGGTGGACACACCCGGCATGGGTGGTGGGGGTGGAATCTCAGAGTGGCTGTGCCCCCTGATGCCCCCTGGTGGCAGGTGTTCCATAAAACACACACATGCACAGCAAATACATGCACACAGACACAGACGCTCATACACACACACACACTCATACGCTCAGACACACACACTCTCATAGATACACACACACACACAGACCCCCCCCCCCACACACACACACACTCACACTCTCATAGATACACACACACAGAGACACCCTCCCCCCACACACACACACACTCACACTCTCATAGATACACATTACACACCCACACACACATACACACACACACACACACACTCATACGCTTCCATGCCTCTGCCTGAGTGCCCTCCTGTCCCCCTGCATGTTTGTGCAGCGGCTGAATTGGGGCACTGCTCCTCTCCCCTCTGCGCTGCGGGGTGCGCCGTGCATCCTGGCGCACTGAATTATGCAGCGGCCCAAGAGCTGTACATGGCATGATGTGCTGCCACCGCGCTGCATTCTTAATCTGGAGAATTAGAGGAGGAGAGCTGCTGAAAAAAGTGATACACAGACCTGAAGCCTGGGCTGAGAGTGAAGGAGAGAGAGAGAGAGAGAGAGGGAGACACAGAGAGAGAGAGAGAGAGAGAGAGGCAGGGAGGGAGATGATGGGGGGAGTGTGGAGTGTAGGGGCCATAGGGAAGTGTGGAGTGTCAGGATTGGAGGAGGGGAGGTTTATGGGTTTATGTGCTCCAGGGCTGGCTCTGATGTTATCCTGGCCTAAGGCTGAGCATCCACGCACACATACACCTTTCTCTTCTCTCCCTCTCTCTCTCTCACACACACACACACACACACACACACACACATCGACCCAGGGACTCAAGGTATCAGGTTCTTCTTATCAGCCGCACCCTTCTAGCAAGAACACACACACACACACACACACACATCCCTCAGGAAGTCATGGAAAAGATGGACAGCAAAAAGACATCACGCACACCTTCTCTGAGGCACTGTAAGCCAATGTGATGCTTCTACATGACAACAAACAGATAAATTGGAGAAAGGAAAAGAAGGAGCAAAAAGAAAGAAAATAAAAAGCTTTTGCAATTGCTTGCGTAACCCTGCTAGCATTACGTAATAGAGAGAAAGAGAGAATGAGAAAGGGAGAGAGAAAGAGAGAGAAAAGAGAGAGAAAGAGAGAGCGAGAGAGAGAGAGAGAGAAAGCATGCACAATTACTCATTAGGACCATCTAGGGAGACAGTGCCTTAACGGAATGCCTTGAAGTGAACAACAATGAAAAGGAGGGGTATGGCGTGACAGAGGAGATGGGGGGTAGGCAGTGTGTGTGTGTCTGCGTGCGACGTGTGTGTGTATGCAGGGGGGGGGGGGGGTATGTAGGGTGTTGGTGATGTGACTTGGCAATAGTGGTGGGGGTGGCGTGAGATAATGGAATTTTAGGGAGCGCAGGTGTTGAGGTCTCTGAGGGTGTGTGTGTGTGTGAGTGTGTAAGTGTGAGTTTGGGTGCACGTGTTATAAAGCTGGAGGCCAAGGATGATGTTAGACTGAGGAGGGGGGTTCAGGTGCTGCAGTGTTCGAGAGAGTGGAAAAGGAGGGAGAGTGTGGAGCCTACCTCGCTGTTCTGTTACACGCCAAGTCCACTAACGGAAAGCACCACTTTAGGTCAAATTTTATTCAGATGGTCCCCTGACAATGCAGATGCCCAGCCTACAGACAAAGCATCTGTTCCAACTCTGATTATGATAATTTATGGCTTAGGTTAGACAACGGGATTGACTCTGGTTACAATAATGTGATGTTCAATATCACCGGCTTAGACCCTGAAGCTGCCGCCATTTGCGTCATTTAGAGTTTCAGCCGCAGCCAGCCAATAATTTTGTAAGCCAAATTAAGCCGCCATCTGATAAACTTTGGCTGAGCCAGCAAGAACTATTTGCATCAAATAATAATTCGGTAACACTCCATAATAAGGTGCCATAATAAATAGCAAACTAGTAATTACCTAACCCTTTGTTAATATTTGTTAATTGTTACTAACATATCTATTTGGCACAAGTTAATAGTTTTTTCATCATCAATTAAATATTTGTTGTTTGCAAATAAAAATGTATGTTAATGTTTTAGCAAATCTATTAACTAATATTGTATTAATATGTGTTAATAGTTAACTAAATGTATTTTTAGAACTAATTAACAGTTATTTCTTACATCATTTAAATGTTAAATGTTTATTTACAAACTATATGTTAATAGAAAAGTTAATGACTTATTATTATTTAACTAATTGATATTAAACTGTGCTTCTGCCTATCCCAATATGAACCACTCCCCATAGGACCCTTACGATAGATAGACAAATAGATACTTTATTGATCCCGAAGGGGAAATTCAAGAAAAAAACACGGAGCTACCTTGACATGCCGCCACTCTTGTCGGCGCCAGAAACGATTGCAATAAAGTTGGTTAAGCTTCATTAATATATTAGTAGTATATAGCTATAAGTGTGGGGCCCCTTATAATAAAGTTGGTTGAGCTTAATTAATATATTAGTAATATATAACTATCAGTATGGGGGACCCTTATAATAAAGTTGGTTAAGCTTTATTAATATATTAGTAATATATAACTATTAGTCAGACAGTGAAGGGACTGAGACCAAAACTGGCTTATCACTTTTATTCCTTTAGGAAAAGTTCAAACAAAACATGCCTTCAGACACTGGCATAGATAAAACAGCATCTGCACAAGCAAAATAAAAATAAGTAGTTGAATGGGCTTTATTACATGCATGATTCCTATACCATCACTGTCAGCCCTACTAGCAAGGGAGACGTGCAACATGGAATGTTCAGGTGCACAGAACGAGTTTATTAATATTCTGAGACTCACTAAACACTCAGACGTAGACCATACGGAAGTAATGAATAAACATAATGCTAAACTAAATGTACATTCATTTCCTGCTAGACTGAATTGCACTTTCCATGAGCACTAAGCTAAACTACACTGAATGCATGGAAAGTTGCTAGCGGAGTTTACAGCTAGTCACGTTAGACTCGTGTGTATGAACTCGTGGTCATAATGAAAACATTAATAAACGTTCTCTAAGTTGCTAGAATTGCTACCAAATCCTAACAATACATGTAAAGTAATATAATACAGGTGGTATATCGAAGTTTTTAACGTAAACAACATTTTACAGTTACAAAATTAAAACAAAGTGGAGAGTGCTTTATACAGTCAACCTACCCAATGCAAAGCATACCGCTTCTGATCAGCTATGGCAACAATACAAGGACAAAACGCAGCAGAGCTGCAGTATAGCGTTTCTCCAAAGGGGGCTCCAAAACACCAATCTCAAAAAAGCTGCTTAATTACGGCGAAAATCACATACAAACACTAAACTATATTTCTAACTCTGTTACACCCACACACCTCCCCTGAATTTCACCAAATTCAAGCACTAGACAGGGTCACCAATTACAGGACAGCCAACCACAAAGGTATCCAATAAGGATGAAGTGGAAGAAGAGGTGTGCCTTATACACCCCACAAGACCATAAAGCCATAAATTCCATAAATTCTCCACAAAGCTAATCAGAAAAGCTAGATAAATAATAATACGTCATTAACTTTTATATTAGTATATAGTTTGTAAATAAACAGTTAACATTTAAATGATGTAAGAAATAACTGTTAATTAGTGCCAAAAATACATTTAGTTAACTATTAACAAATATTAATACAATATTAGTTAATAGATTTGTTAAAATATTAACATACAGATTTTATGCAAACAACTAATATTGAATTAATGATGAAAAAACTATTAACTTGTGCCAAATATATATTTTAGTAACAATTAACAAATATTAACAAAGGGTTTGGTAATTACTAGTTTGCTATTTATTATGGCACCTTATTATGGAGTGTTACCAATAATTCTATCACACACGTAGAGACATACACAAATGAAAAATAGGCCTTAACGATAAGCGACATCTATATTCCACTGGATTCACCACAGACCGGTTGCTGGCAACTCATGGTGCAGGACCAGTTTTCCTCCTCATAGTAACCATAACTGACTTTATCATGCTCTTGATATATAGTGTTTACAAAAATATTGCAAAAATCACACAATTAAATGTTCACTTACTATACAAAAACCAGACATGCATGCTGTTTTGTATTCCAGAGAAGAAATGTTTGCAGCCTTGGCAAGATGTAAGAGATTCTTGTTCATGTAAGAGATTCTTGTTCAATACAGACTTTCGCTTCAAATTCAACGATGACCCCCTTTAACCCTTTAGCCGCCAGGGTTTAAAAAAAATAAATTGGATTTTTAAATCAAAATTTCAAAAGGCCATGGCTTGCAAGTGGTCAGAGATAATGTCCTACTGTAAATGTGAAAATCATTGAGTAAGAACAGAAGTTTATAAAGGGGGTAAATTTACTCATCTAATTTGCATATTATGACGTCACTGGATGGGAACCACGGTGAATTATGCACATTTCAGTAAATACTAGATGTTGAACACATTTGAGCAGTTTTACTTTTTTTTCATTTTACCCACATAACAAATGAACTGGAAAACAGTCACATGTAAACCAACAATAGTAAACTATTACTATAATCACAAACCCTATGATACTATACAATAAAGTAGCCTGGTCAAATCAGTTCCTATCGCGGGTGACTGTAGTTCTTCAGAGCCCTATTTTTACAACCCCTGCTGTCTATACCACGTCCATTACGGACACTATCATCACTATTGCCACTGGCACCTCCAGCTATGTTGGGCAGAGGGTCGAAATAAGCATGGTATGCTTAGTGGACACTGTCGCAAAGACGCACCTCCATTCACAGATGCTCCGTGACTCAGTCAATAGACGATCGATCATATTCTCCAAAAGGCAGATATTCTCCTTCAGAATCAGAATAGGTGAATAACAGATCCAAGACTTCATCACACGTGATTTTTCTTTCAACATTTGGTGTATTTCTGCTTCAATTTGTGCAAAACTATGGCCCGCATCGCTTCTGTCTTCTTTGTGTGTTTCTCACGTGCTTCCATAGTGCTTCCTGAAAACTTTTAAAAAAAAAGAATCGAAGCTCTGGGTGTCTGCCAACTAGTGGTCAAGAGTACAAATGAGATTTTACACTGTACTCCAGGGGTCCCCAACCTTTTATGTACCATGGACCGGTTTGATTCCCTTTTTTTTTTCACGGCCCGGGGGGCGGGGGGGTTCAATGTTCCATATGTGTTGTGCATGCATTACTTGAAAAGAACTAGCTCCAGTTATGTATGAACAGTGAAGGTAACAAACTCTTAAACATGTGAAAAACGTGAACTTGAAGAAGTGAAAATTGAACAATATGAACTATGAATATTGAACAACTTGAAGCTACATCTACATGTTTAACAAAATATGGGAACAAAACATGGGAACTAAACGAATATAATCAGTGGGAGCCCTGTGCTTGTTTCCCTGCAACAAGAAGGTTCCATCTGGGGGTGATTGAAGATAGTGACACCCTCAGTGTGTTTGAAATGTCCAGTCGATTGCGCAATTTGGTCTTAGTTGCAGTCATTGCTGAAAACCCGGCCTCGCATAGATAGGCCTACGTGGTGGGAAATGGTAGCAACGTTTTCAGCGCTTTTACGGCTATCTCGGGATATTCTGCTTTGGTTTTGATCCAAAAACCCGCCAGAGAGGTTTCCTCATACACACTCTTAAGACCACCGTCATTTGCAATTTCGATCAATTGCTCTTCCTCCTGCGCTGACAAGTTAGGACTATTCAGGATATTGACAAATGGGTTGCGGACCCACTCATTGGTTTGCCGTGGATCTTTGGAGGATGGAAAGTAACGCTCAAACTCATTTGAAAGCGCAACAAGGTGATCGCGCACCATCTGCGAGAGAAAGGGCCCTACCTCAGTCTCTCCCAAAACCCCCACTACTGTTTGGAACATTTCAAATACACCCCGGTCCACTCATCGTCCCCACAAATCAAGCTTGGCTTTAAATGCAGCGACTTTATCTGCCAGTTTAAAGACAGTCGTCATTCTCCCCTGGAGTGACAGGTTGAGGTTATTAAGCAACCCGAATATGTCACACAGGTAAGCGAGTTTTGACACCCAGTCCTCATCACTAAAATGTGCAGCTAACGGTGACTTTTTCTGTAAGAAATCTGGTAACGCTTTAGAATAACATGTGCTTATTAGGTATTAACAGTGCATAATAAGCAGTTAACAATTCATTACTAACAGTTAGTTAACTGTTGTTATCCTTTAATAACATTAACTAACTGTTAACATGCAGCTTGTAAGTGATAATAAGCAGCCTTTTAAGTTACTTACAAGCATATTTGTTAACAGTTGTAAGTGTTAACAAGCAGCTTGTTAATGCTTGTTAATGGTGTATAAGACCAAAAGAGGTGGATAACTAATACGCTTATAAGACCTTTCTTACCTATTTGTAGTAAATTTTGCAGCCCCCCAATCTAAAGCGAGGACCATGTAGCCTAAAGTTCCACAAGCCCAACCTTCTATCTCTCTATACAGCTTGGTTTAGCTGTGAGAAATACACCTTCAAAATTGCTCAATAAGTAGCGATGCACTCTTTGATGCAGGAGACCAGGGTTCGATTCCTGCTCACTGCAACCATTTTAAAGGTGCATTTCTCACAGCTAAACCAAGCTGTATAGAGAGATAGAAGGTTGGGCTTGTGGAACTATAGGCTACATGGTCCTCGCTTTAGATTGGGGGGCTGCAAAATTTACTACAAATAGGTAAGAAAGGTCTTATAAGTGTATTAGTTATCCACCTTTTTGTCTTATACACCATTAACAAGCATTAACAAGCTGCTTGTTAACACTTACAACTGTTAACAAATATGCTTGTAAGTAACCTAAAAGGCTGCTTATTAACACTTACAAGCTGCATGTTAACAGTTAGTTAATGTTATTAATGGATAACAACAGTTAACTAACTGTTAGTAATGAATTGTTAACTGCTTATTATGCACTGTTAATACCTAATAAGCACATGTTATTCTAAAGCGTTACCAGAAATCTTTGCAGCGGCTCTCGCAACTCAAACACTCTGGCCAGTGACCTGCTAAAGATGCTTGTTTTTTGTTGCTCATTCTAGCAGTTTAGCTAACTTCGTGTGACACTACCGTTCGCCAAGAACTGATCAAGTGAAGTGAGCTGACCTGAGGCTGCGCAGCGCTGAAGGCAATATGTAAAGTGTTGAAGGCGGGACAGACAGACGTAAGAAAATAGACCTTGCAAAATGCAAACATGCGTGCAATCAAACAACTGCATATAGGCCTATGTCATGTAAAAACGTGACATTATTGCAAATTAAATTGAGTTTAGTTTGCATGCATTTTTTTTAAAACTCATGTCGTAGGCTACGGCCCGGTTAGGAATGTCCCGCGGCCCGGTACCGTGAATGGTTGGGGACCGCTGCTGTACTTGGGTCCAATGTTCCCTCTAATTTTTTTAAGCACTGAGCAAATAATTTGTTTTCTGAGCACACATTTCAGCACTGTGAGCAATTCGCAACCACGCGACCTGCCGAAAATGACCACGAGCCTGCGTTAGCCATAGGGAATTAAAAGAGATAACAGCAAATGCATCAATAGCCTATGTCTAAAAAGGTTGATATTCAGTATCCTTTATAATGGTTGAACTTGTGGAACATTTTAATGATGGTGTTTTACCAATCAGTTTAGTTGAACAGCAATACGGTTTAGAGAGGTTATGACTGGTTTACTGGTTATGACTGATAATGATATATATATATATATATATATCATTGCAGTGCTTAACAATAATAGGCCTATTAAATTGACATGGTGTCATTTTTTCAAGGTAGCCTATATAAACAATTTTATAACTGGAGTGGTTTGCAACAAACTAGGCTACAAAAAACATGATGTCATTTGAATTTCATTGAGGGAGATAGGCCTATCTGGCTACAGTATGTGGCTTGTATCAGCGATTTCAGGCACAAAAAAGGGCCAAACATAAATGATCACATTCATCTAATCTTTCCTAATGATCCGCTAGCTGCCTGCCTCATAAGCAGGCCGTCTCTGTAGGCAGCCAAGGCTCCGAGATCTGTACAGAAAAACAATTGCTACCAACAAGTCTTGGCAACCACTCAAAAGCAAAATAAAGTGTTCCAACTAATAACCAACGAGATGCGCGTTTAGGAGAGTTTCAATTGCATAGGAGGGAGTAGTGAGCTAGCTCTCTGTTTTGTTTTTGTCACAGAAGTGAAGTTCAGCCATAATCACTGATACAACCATGTAGCACCATCTGAAGTAAACATTACCATTTTGTACCAGTATTCATCCATTGGTGTTGTATAGGCTCAATATATTCCAAGTTTTCTTATTACATTAGCCTTTGACCAGGCTGTGTTATAGGCACAGTGCACCATTCAATCTTTACCCAGTGGAGTCTTCAGTTTAACTCCATAGAATGAATAGGCAAAGCCATGGAGGCAGCTGGAGTATCCACTAAGTTCAGCTTCTCGCCTGTGCTATATTCAACGGCACAGGATCACATGTGCTTGTTTTTGACGATGTTTGTTGATCTTCCATTTCGTTGCGTTACACAACACAGCCAATGGCATTCAAAGTTCAACCCCGAGTTGCAGCGCAAACCTCTCAGATCCACAGGGAAACCAAGCATTTGTGAGACATGCTGAATTTCAGATGGGCTTATCACAGTGAGACTTTTAACACAGCACGTTGAAATACATAACGAGAGAGCTCATTTCTTTTGTCCTGATCCAATTTGCATCAGCTCTTTTTCGTGGCTGGGGTGACAAGAAGAGGAGACGGATGGTTTTGCTGCTCTAAAGGGAAGATAAGAGCAACCAGCTTGCCTTCACTTTTCTCCTTCATCTTATCTGCGTTTTCATTCTCGATTCTCGTCTCTTGTGTTTTTTCTCTTTCTCTCTCTTCTGTTCTCATCATCTACATCCATGTTTTTCACATCTATACATTTCTACATGTATTTCTTCCATTCGTATGTTCTTCAACTTTCCTCTCTCTTCTGCCCATCTGTTCTTTTCTATTTGCTGGGTTTCTTCCGTAGTTTCATGTTTCTCTTCTTCGCTTTCACTTCTTCATCTCTGCACTTCCGTTCACACACAAACAAACACACACACACACACACACACACACACACAATCACACACACACACACACACACACACACACAATCACATACACTATGGCAAGCCGATTGAGCATTTATTCAGATATCTTGATATCAGGCATAATTGTCATGTACATGCAAGCCATTTTTGTCCGCTAGTTAACTAGGGAGCCATTTCTGTGTGAACTAGTTAACTAGTGACAGCCAAAATGCTCACTAGTTAACTAGTAAGGCCCAAATTCTCTCTAGTTAACTAGTTCATATGTTTCATAGCTTACTAGTTAACTAGTAATGCTCAGCATGTTCACTAGTTAACTAGTGGACACTGAAATGTGCACTAGTTAACTAGTTTAAAGACTTCTATATTTTACTAGTCAACTAGTAAGGTACAAAAATGTTTACTAGCTGACTACTGAATGTCAAATTCCCACTTGTTAACTTCTATGTAATTTGGCCAGCCGCTTGAGCATTTATTCTGATATCTTGATATCAGGCCAACATGCAAGCCATTTTTGTCAACTAGTTAACTAGTGAGGGCCAAAATATGCACACTAGTTAACTAGTGGGAGCCAAAAGGCTCACTAGTTAACTAGTGAACACATTTTAGCTTCACTAGTTAACTAGTGAGAACCAGAAATGCCCGCTAGTTAACTAGTAATGGCCAAAATGCATACCAGTCAGCTAGTTGAAGGCGTTTGGGTGTCACTAGTTAACTAGTGACAGCCAAAAATGTGCACATGTTTACTAGTGAAGGCAAAACACCTCACTAGTTAACTAGTTGCAGTAGGTCAATGTCACTAGTTAACTAGTGAACCATAAATGGCTGACTAGCTAGCTAGGTGATGGCAGTAGACTCACTAGTTAACTAGTTGATGCATCATTTGTCCAAATTAACTAGTGAGGTCATACATGTATACTAGTAAACTAGTTCAAGACAAAATTCACACTAGTCAACTAGTGGCGCAGAATTCAAATTAGGAGGCAGAGAATTCCGGAAATGTAGGCTTTCTATTGGCTCCCTATGTCCAAATAGAACATGACAACCAATCACAGTGCAGAATTTCACAAAATCCCACCCACAACATTTGCATGTGGCACACAAGTTAACATGCTGGCCAAAGGAACTCTAGCTAGTAAACTAGTGGCTTCAGTGTGACACTTACATGTAAACTAGTGAAGGCAGAACTGCTCACTAGTTAACTAGTGAAGACACAAATGCCCACTAATTTGAATTCTGCGCCACTAGTTGACTAGTGTGAATTTTGTCTTGAACTAGTTTACTAGTATACATTGACATACATACATGACCTCACTAGTTAACTAGTTTGGACAAATGATGCATCAACTAGTTAACTAGTTCAACTAGTTAACACCTAGCTAGCTAGTAAGCCATTTATGGTTCACTAGTTAACTAGTGACATTGACCTACTGCAACTAGTTAACTAGTGAGGTGTTTTGCCTTCACTAGTAAACATGTGCACATTTTTGGCTGTCACCAGTTAACTAGTGAGACCCAAAAGCCTTCAACTAGCTGACTGGTATGCATTTTGGCCTTTACTAGTTAACTAGTAGACATTTCTGGCTCTCACTAGTTAACTAGTGAAGCTAAAATGTGTTCACTAGTTAACTAGTGAGCCTTTTGGCTCCCACTAGTTAACTAGTGTGCATATTTTGGCCCTCACTAGTTAACTAGTTCACTCAAACATGGCTCACTAGTTAACTAGTTGACAAAAATGGCTTACATGTACATGACATGTACACACACACAATCACACACAGACACACACACACACACACAGCAAATTGTGTTCAGATACTCTGTAGGAGTACATTTTACACCCGTTTCGGGGTATATATGGGTCCAAGTGTCCAGTGTTCTCCCAACACTGGACACCAGAGTTAAAATATTAACACTATCACAGAGTTAAATTTCTAACACCACAAGTGTTCAAATGCACTCTTTCAGAGGCATCATTTGACACTACTTTGAATAACTTCAACACTTGTAATAGTAACTTCTGCAACACTGAAATAATAAAATGAAAACTCTGATTCAGTGTCCTTTCAGCACCTGATAAGGTAGAATGTACCACTTTAAAGATAATATTTATCCCCAAAATATAAAGAAATACAGATTGAGAGTACCACTTACTCTCATGCAGAGATTATGACACTGTTAGGTTTGTACGCTCACCAAAATAACATTTAACACCTATGACTACAAAACAATATTAACTCATTTAGAAATTATTTTACACAAATAGATTTAGACAACAACTCACGGTTCAACATATTTAATTTCAAACAGTGTCAAAAAAGCATTACAATGTTTGGATAAAATCCACAATCTAGTTTGAAACAATAGCTGACATTCATAAAAAGCAATATACTAAAGGCATTACATTTGTTCCTCATTGTTACAATTCATGAATGGATTTAAATAATCATGTCTAAACATCAGGAAGTTTTGGCAAAATATAAAAACATGTATACGTACTGGACTGGCGTAATTATGTGATTGTCTACAGTGCTCTGGGGTAGTGTATCCACATCTCAGCACCTTCCGTGACCAAAAGACGACATGTGAATCGTGCCAATCATGTGATGTGTTGTGAATACACGGTACCAATCATGTGTTGTGATCTCGCCGCTGGAGCGAGGCCGGTGTTGTGAAGCCTTGCACACGCGCAGTTCTGCTCGAAATAGATGCCCGATAAGGGCCCAAAATGTGTTGCAATATGGCCGCAGAGTGGAGGGACATGCCTAAAGGACTTTGGTGTATAATAAAGTGGTGTTTGGGAATCAAGAGTCCAACATGGGTGTCTTGGTGAGGTTCTTGGATCCTTTGATGATTTCTGGCTTCAGAAAAATTCCCCACTTCCATAAATTGAGAGGAAATATCTTCTCCAAACAGTAGCTGGAAGTCCTGCAGCACCTACAATCATCACCATGACAGACAAAACAAGAGTTAAGTCAAAACAAGGTCATTTGAAATAATAATACATCAAATGTTTTATACATCACTTAATAGTTTAAAATGTTCTAATACACGTCTACATTTACTGGCTGCTGTCAAAAATGCATTGAAAAGTCCATCATCTTCATCTTCAGCGCTTCATCCAGTCCACCACTTCTTTCTTGATATCCTTTTTAAAAAATAGGAGACGTTAACTCATTTAAAAAAGAAACCTTCGTGCAAACGGCAAGTTAAAACTTGACCAGCGGTTATATTCACCTATATTGACAACACAAACTTCAAATTAACTTAGTGATGGTGGGGGTGAATGCTAACTTTTAACTGAAAAGTTTGTTGGCTTTGATATAAGCTTGACGATGAGCTAACTAACGCTATGCTAGCGTGCTACCTTAAGTTAAAATAACCTGGAAACTTCACAGTAGGCTAGTTCTAGCTTCGTTAACCCAGTCTCTTACAAAAAAGTAAAACATGACCAACACTTATATTTGTACACCAGTAACCAGTACTGGTAAATACACCAGTATTTGACGACACGAACATCAAATTAATTCAATCATGGCGAGCAAATCCCAACATTTATCAAAAAAAGAGTTTGGTCAGATTTGATATGGTGTGCTAAAATTTGCCAGTGCGCTAACATTAAAGTTAACTTACCATTAGCTGCTAAGCTAGTTCTAATGTTAGTAACGTTAACACAGGAATTCAACCTTGTGAACCCAGTAAATCCTTAGCACAAACGTTAAGTTTAAACATGCACGACAGGAACGTTAAAAGAAAGTTACAAATGCTGGGCAAAGAAAACTCTTCAGACAAACTACATTTTGCATTTCACCTTACCTTTCTTTCGCCGAAGTCAGGCAGCCATTGTTCTCAGGCGACTTCACTTATCCAGACAGAGACGTCCGATGACGTGATGACGTAATA
>NW_027468881.1:30023168-30043168 GCF_046254945.1 Alosa pseudoharengus | reverse complement strand
TATCCCAGAATGCATTGTCCCAGAGTCCGTAACACATTGTCCAGCGTGCCAATGTTACAGTAAGTTCGTTGGGGATGAAGTCGCTGAATATTTTAGAAAGGAAACTGAAAGTCATAGGGCTTACAAGCATACTATTCCTACAAAACAACTAGAACTAACAATATAGAGCAAGAACAACTATGTACGGAGCCCGTGAGGTGACATGAAAAAAAAAAAAAACGAAGGTAAAAAAAAAAAAAAACTGAGAAAAGGTATGGGACAAACACTGATAGGTTTGCGAGATCTTGAGTTTGTTTTGCGAGATCTCGAGTTTCTTTTGCGAGATATTGAGTTTCTTTTGCGAGATCTTGACTTTCTTTTGCGAGATATTGACTTTCTTTTTGGGAGATCTTGAGTTTCTTTTGCGAGATATTGACTTTATTTTGCGAGATCTTGACTTTCTTTTGCCAGTCTCGCAAATCCATCAATGCATTATGAGAACCACTAGAAATGTTCCGGAGAGCTTTAGCCACTGGAATTAGGTTGCAGTTCCTTATTTTGGCATCTGCGTTGGTCTGAGGTTGCGTTCCACACTGACTGACAAGCCAACCTAGTCAGGGTGCGATTTGTGAAAAAAGCAGAGGGGGGGCGGGGGCGTCATCGCTCCTACACATCACTCCATCCTAAAGCTCGATTTCAGTAGTCAATTTGACTTCAGAGGCTTTGAAAATATGAAGTTTCGTTTCCCTTTCTTTAACTTGTTTAGCTGTATCCTCCAGTGCAGTGAACAAGCCGCTGCATTCTGTGAGTCAAGACCAGAAGTTAACGTTACCGGCACACACGCACAGTGATAGTCTTTTGATTTTAGACAGGGCCGGTTCTACGTTATTCTGTGCCGGGGAGCAACACGCCCACGACCGCAACAGCCATTATGGTCTAGGTATACGCACGCAGCACAGGCGAGCACAGGCTACCAGGAGAAACATCAAGCAATTCAGATCAATTAGTTAAAATAATATAGATGAACCATACAATTGCAAGCGACCATGCCACAGCAGGCTACTGTATTAATGTCATCATTGTCCTACTGTATCCTCGAACTCGTCTATTGCCCGAATGTGAAGCCAAGAACCATAGGCCTACCTTCTTTGCGTTCTCTCCCTCCTTTTTTGTATTTTCTATCCTCTGTTTATGTTCTTTTTTCTGGCTACCAAATTTATTTACAGCCATTTTCCCACTAGTTTTGCCTACCAAGCATACGCGTAGCCGCGGCCAGGCCTGTTTACTTGTCAGTCTTGCCCGTCCAATTAGGCTTTCCTTCGTTTACGTTCACCATCTAAAAAAGACGCGCAAGTCAACACTGCGCTGATAGTTCAAGAATCAGTAAAATCGCGTAGGCTACAGCCGGCAGCTCCGTAATTGTCAGGTGTGATGAAATGCGTTCATATTCCACTTTTTATGTCATAAACGCTGCATGCCTATGAAAAGGCTTTGCAGTAGGATTGTCCGATGGTCAAGCTGTTGCTTCAATTTGTGTTTTAATTTATGCAACGCACCGATGCTGGGTTCATGCAGTTTTGCGCAAGTTTAAAATGTTTAGCCCACAGCATAATGTGTCATTTTTGTACAATAAGTTCCACTTTTCATGTCATGAATGTAACATGCCTATGATAAGGCTTTGAAGTTGTCCAATATGGTCAATCAATTGTGTTTCATGTGACGCACTGAAGCTACATTCATTGTTTTGCTCCAGTTGGAAATGTTTTTGCGTAATTTGTCAGCTATGATCAAATGACTTCAATAAATTCCACATAAATATAACATGCCTATGATTAATGTATGTATGGCCACCCATTTGAACATTTCTGGCTACGCTACCGAGAACAGAATCTCTCAATCTCACATCTTGACAGGTCACGTCTAACGTAGCCTAGGCTACTACTCCCCACGGGGGAGGGGTAGCCTAACTTTTGATACATTTTTAAAAATAAATCGTTATCAGCCAATAGGGAAACTGCCAGAAACAACAAGCAACAACGATTTAAGCTGGTAAGTGAGACACATCGATGAATGCACACTTAATGCAGAATCACCAAAGAAAGCGTTTATTTGATTATTTGCTGCTGTTGCTCCCCTTGCTTCCCGTTGCGTCTCTTTCAGTGATTTCGCCGACAATGACACTGCAGCCTGGCCTGCATTTATGCGCGAAGCCCGTTAGTTTTGCTCTTGTTCGCCGCATGCTGGCAAAACAAGGCACTGCAACGTAATTTCAGTGACTGAAGCTCTCCAGAACGTTTGTGGCTCTGCATTGATGGATTTGCGAGATCTCGCAAAAGAAAGTCAATATCTCGCAAAAGAAACTCAAGATCTCGCAAAAGAAAGTCAATATCTCGCAAAAGAAACTCGAGATCTCGCAAAACAAACTCAATATCTCGCAAAAGAAAGTCAATATCTCGCAAAAGAAACTCGAGATCTCGCAAAACAAACTCAATATCTCGCAAAAGAAACTCGAGATCTCGCAAAGGAACTCGAGATCTCGCAAAACAAACTCAAGATCTCGCAAACCTAGTCAATGTTTGTCCCAAGTACATACCTTTTCTCAGTTTTTTTTTTTTTTTTTACCTTCGGGTTTTTTTTTTTCATGTCACCTCCGTAGAATACAATAAATATGCTGCCTGTTAAAGGAGTTCTGTTCTAATACGGAACTACTGAGGTGTCACTGACTCGGGTAGTAGCTAGGCTGACGCGCTAGATGTTACCTGAAGTTAGTTGCTGTGCTACTCTTTTGACTTACTGTGAATAAAAAACAGACGCCTGTAAACGGTCTTCAAGTTGAATCAAGGTGATCCATTTATTCCACATGAGTCCATAACAATAGATAAGGCAAAGTATTCACCAGTCAACCGGAGTGAGCATGCATAGCGTTTCACTCCTTAGTGCAGCGTTAGCGGTCAAAACCCTTTGCTCTTCCGGGTCGGACACCTAACCAGCAACACGTTATTCCTACCTATATACATGACAAATTGGTAATGAATATGCGCCACCCAGTGGAACACAAAAACATTGCACTCAAAAAAGACACCATACATTTTGGCTCCTACACACCGGCCCCTAATTGTTGATGGCAGGCAGACACAACAATTCAAATAAATGAAAACAAAAAAGGAACCAAAAATGTAGCAAAACACCAAGTGATAAGTACAATGCAATAACACGTTCATAACTATACCCCATGTACTAAGCAGAGTTTGGTCACAGGTCTTTCAATGATGTTAGATTTTGTCTGCAACCTGACAGATCGTACCAGGCCCTGCCTATCAGGAAATACCTCAAGCACCCTGGCAAGTGGCCAAGATCCATGTCTCCAGCTTTCAAACTCCTTTTCTTCTCATTCCATCTCTGTCGTTCTTGAAGCAAAGGCAGATATTCTCGAACCCATCTCTTCCAGAACAAATCCGCAATATATTGCACTTGCCTCCATCTTCGTCTGACATACTGGTCATGAGGCTCGAAGACTCCTGGTGGCATAGCGGGCTTTCCTTTCAGCAAGAGCAGGTGGTTGGGCGTGAGCGGTTCCAGATCGGTTGGGTCATCGGAGAGATTGGTAAGAGGTCTGTCGTTCAAGATAGCTTCCGCCTCACAAAACACTGTATGCAAAGAGTCATCATCCAGTGTCTGCTGACGTACCACTGAACTTAGGATCCTTCTCACCATGCGAATCATCCTCTCCCAGACACCACCATGATGTGAGCCTGCTGGTGGGTTGAAACTCCAGCGTATTCCAACTTGTGAGAGGACTCCTGCAATCCGCTGATGGTTGAGCGCAGCTATTGCTTCTCTAAGCTCCCTGTCTGCTCCAACGAAGTTTGTACCGTTATCTGAGATCAGGTGAGTCACTTGCCCTCTCCTGCTTATGAAGCGCCTCAGAGCGTTGATGCAGGCATCAGTCTCCAGGGAAACTGCCACCTCCAGATGGACCGCTCTACTGGCTAAGCAGGTAAATATGGCCCCATACCGCTTGCAAGTTCCTCTTCCTTTCCTTACTTCCACAGGACCGAAGTAGTCTACCCCCGTGTTGGTGAAGGGGGGTAAGTCTGGCTGAATCCGCACTTCTGGAAGATCCGCCATCTTTTGTTCCAGGAGACGTCCGTTGTAGCGTTGACAGAAGCTACATTCTGAGATTACTTTCCTGACAGCTGCATTTGCCTTGGTAATCCAAAATTTCTTCCTTACAGAAGACAAAGTGTGTGTGCGACCAGCATGACCTAGGCTCTGGTGAACATGTTTGAGGATGAGTGCTGTGAGGTGCTGCTCTTTGCTGAGGATAACGGGGTGTTTGGACTCCTCAGGCATTGCTGCTCTACTCAGCCTCCCTCCAACTCTTACTAGGCCATCGACCAAGACTGGGTCAAGCTTATATAGAGAACTTTGCCGACTCACTGCTGCCTTTGTGGAGGACAGTGCAGCAATCTCCTCCTTGAACTGCTGCTGCTGGCAATAGCGAACGACCGCATTCTCTGCCTCCAGCAGATAGTCTACCGTCAGAATGCTACCCCTGGGTGTTGCAGTGAAACTTTGGCCATCAGCTGCACTTGACTGGATTGTCACAGGCCCCTTCAGCTGGTTTCTCCAGCGAGCCTTCTCCAATAGAACGGCCTTCAAAAGGAGAAACCAAGCAGCTGCTTTCTTGAGCCTCTTCCAGTCAGAAAAATAACTAATGAGCTGGTCAGTTGGTGTAACAGCATTGCACACATTGATTGCATTCGTGACTGCCTCTCTCTTCACCTCCTTGTCATCAGCACTCAGGGAAACATCAAAGGCATTGTTAGGCCAGTCCTCCTCATGTCTCCAAAGAAACGCAGGCCCTTCCCACCATCTACTGGTCTTCAGGAAGCCTGCCACCTTCAATCCCCTTGATGCGTCGTCCGCTGGATTGTCTTTGGAACCGACATGTCTCCATTGCCATGGTTCCGATGACTCTCTGACAGTGGAGATCCTGTTGGCCACGAATGTGTGAAATCTCCGATCCTCATTCTTGATGTATTTGAGGACCGAAGTACTGTCTGTCCAGAAGACCGAATCCTCAAATGTCCACTTCAATTCTTCCTTCAGCAGCGAGTCCATCCGCACAGCGAGAAATGCTGCAGTCAGTTCAAGCCGGGGTATAGTGACTGCTTTCAATGGTGTAACTCTGGCTTTGCCAAGGAGAAAGGAGACCTGTACTTTACTTTGCTCATTCAACATCCTCAGGTATGTCACGGTCCCATACCCAGCTTCGCTGGCGTCGGCAAAGTGATGTAGTTGGGCTCGGACAACCTTGCCATACGTCGCTGGTTTGACACACCTGGATATTTTGAAGGTGTTGAGCAGGTCCAAGTCCTCCAGCCATGAGTTCCACTGACATAAGATGTCAGGTGGCAAGGAATCGTCCCATCCGCATCCTTTTCTGCATAGCTCCTGTAGCATGATCTTTGCTGGCAGCGTGACTGGGGCCAGAAAACCCAGAGGGTCGTATACTGAGCTGATGGTGGACAACATACCACGTCTGGTAAGTGTCTGTTGCTTCAATTCGATCTTGAATCGGAATGAGTCTGTTTCCACGCACCAGAGTAGACCTAGAGCTCTTTCTACTGGCAGCTTGTCACGGTCCAGATCCAGTTCCTTTAAATCCTTAGCCCTTCTTTCTGATGAAATGGCTTGCAAGACACCACGACTGTTGCTGACAAACTTCTCCAGGGTGAAGCCTCCCTTCTGGCACAGTGCAGTCAGGTCCTTGATTGTCTGAATGGCATCTGCTTCTGTGGCAGAGCTTTTCAAGTAGTCGTCAACATAGAAGTTTTCCTTGACAGACTGACATACAGTAGCAGGGAACTCCGCCTGGTGGTCCTCAGCATTTTTCCTCAGTGCGTAGCTAGCACAGCTTGGCGAGGATACTGCACCGAACAAGTGCACGGTCATCCTATATTGCCTCAGCTCCTGAGTGATGTCTCCATTCGGCCACCACAGAAACCGGAGAAGGTCTCTGTCTTCCTCTGCGACCTTTACTTGATGGAACATCGCCTGTATATCACCCATAAACGCCACAGGTTCCTCTCTGAAGCGCAGCAGGACTCCCAGTAATGAGCTTGTGAGGTTAGGTCCTTGAAGCAGCTCTTTGTTTAAACAAGCTCCTTGGTAGGTGACACCACAGTCAAACACCACCCGAAGGCTACCTTTCCTTGGGTGGTGGACTGAGTGATGGGGGATGTACCATACTCTTCCAGGTTCGCCTTGAAGCTTTGGCAGTAGCACGGGTTCTGCATAGGCGTTGCTGATGAGGCCATTCACAAACTCAGCATACTCCTTGTGCAAGCCTTGGCTATTGAGGAACCTTCTCCTCAGGCCCTGCATCCTCTGCTTCACCACGGCGATATTGTTGGGCAGAGAAACCTCATTTCTCTTGAGGGGCAACTTCAGGCAGTACTTTCCATCCTGCAGCTTTGCTGATTGATCGATCCATGGTTTCCATAAACCTCATGTCATCTCTGGACATTTCCTTTTCCTCCGAAGCCCTTTCACTGAAGTCGTGGTTGTATTGACTAACCAGCATTTGTTCAAGTGTTTGAAGCGAGATGCGGTTCACTGTGGCGGAGGGTGCTGGCGCGCCACTGCTTCCACTCAGTGGGCCATTGACTACCCATCCTAGCACGGTCCTGATGGCATAGGGTCCGTGGTCACGGCTATTGATGACCTCCCAGGGCTCTAATAGCCTGGGTGCATTGGTGCCAATCAACAAGTCAACGTTTGCCTTCACGTTTGGGATGCGCACCTTCGACAGGTAGGGCCACCTGGCTAGATCCTTAGATGTAATCATGTTCTCCACAGTGACAGGCATTTCCTTCTGTGTGAAGACTTCAGGCAAGGGATAGAAGTTGTTACTGTCCACCTCGGACACCTCTAGACCAGACAGGGCATATGCTGGAACGACCTTTTCTTGTCCCATTGTCCTCAACAGGAAGCTGGTTTTCTTGCCTGTGAGTTTCAGTTTTTTCATGAGATGTTCAGAGCAAAATGTAGCTGAGCTACCAGGGTCTAGGAAGGCATATGTTGTTATAATGCGGCTTCCATTTGCAGACTTTAACTTCACAGGCAGAATGGACAGTACACATTGGTCTCTACCGGCCCCTGTATGCCCACATGTTTCACTGGAGGACTGCTGAGTGTCAGCAGAATCCTTTGACTGTTCTGGGGTCTGTTGCTGTTTAATATGAAGCACAGTTGGATGAGCCTTTCCACAGGTTTGACATGTCAAGCGCTCCTCACAGTCTTTGCTCATGTGTCCAGGACGTAGACAGGCGAAGCAAACGCCTTTTTGCCTCAAGAGAAGAATTTTGTCTTTGTGTTTCTTTTCTCTGAACTGCCTGCATTCCTCCACCAGATGGCGACGATCACAGCACAGGCACCTCACTTCCTCCACATCTTGAGTCTGTTCCTTGCCATCATCAGCCACGTCCGTTGCAGGAACAATGTTTCCCCTTCCATTGCCCCTGTGCTGTGACTTGAACGTTGACGGTGGCCTTGTAATAGATGAGGCGAAGGGTGGATCCTGAATATCGCCGAACAAGGGGTCGGACAGAATTTTGACACGCCGTTCAATGAACCGCACCAGGTCAAAGATGTGGGCTCTATCATGAGTTTTCTCCATGATGTCATGTGCTGTAGTGCGCCACTGTTCTCTCAATTTAAATGGCAGCTTAGAGAGAATGGTCCTCATGTTTACAGGCATGTCCAGTTCCTGTACATAACTCAAGTCCTGCATAACATTGCAACAGCCACGTAAAAACAAAGAGTAGGCCTGCAGTGCCTTCACATCCTCCGCTTTAACAGCTTGCCAGGCCAAAGCCTTCTTCATGTAGGCTGTTGCCAACTTGTATGGGTTGCCAAAGTGTTCAGTGAGGAGGCCCTTTGCCACTACATACCCACGCTCGGGCACCATATGCTGGCAGCTGCGCACCAATTCCTGGGGTTGACCTCTAGTGAACTGTTCTAGATAGTAAAGGCAGTCTCCCTTTTCAGCCTTACTCTCCACGCCCTGTTCGAAAGCCTTCATGAATGGCCGAAACTGGAGAGGGTCACCATCGAACACTGGTATCTCTCTTGATGGTAGAGATGAGATGCGCTGTTCATGAACCAGAGCGGCTGTGATGTCATTTTGCCTTTGCATTATTTCCAGTAGGTCAGGTGAGTGTGTTGTGTTGTGTGAGGCATTACTGGTAGGAGGTGGTTGTTCAGCCCTTACATGCTGTCGATGTGCTCCTTGTGATGTTCCATGTTGTAGCTGAGGCATAGTGTGTTGTTTCAGAACATCGTTGCACCACAGCTCAGTTTGTTTTCTGCATGCTTCTGTTGACAGTATGTTGTTAGGTGGTAGTGGGCCTTTGGTAGACACATGTTGCGTTTGCTGTGGTAGACCAGGTTTGTACTCCATTGCATTAGGGTTAAGGTTAACCACTTTCCCTTTCTCCTTACGCAGATACGAGTTCATGCCATCTGAGTGCGCTGCTGAGTGACTCCTTCTGTCTGAGGCCTGCAGCACGGCTAGTTTAGCTTCTGTTGCAGCCAACTCTGCATCCAGATCAAGCTGCTCCTTTCTCCTCCTCAGCTGTTGCTCCTGCTCCTCAATGGCATGTTTCTCCTTTAACACAGCTTGGCGAGCAACCAGCGCCGCTCTGTCTGCCTGGGCCAGCATCCTGGCTGAGTGTGTGCTTGACTTGCCACTACTACCGCTTCTATGTGACCTTTTGCTACCCACATTAGAAATGCTGTCATTTGGGTTAATACCAGTGCCACCTTCAACATTTTCATGTATAGCCTTAACGTCATCATTAACATTCACAGAAACACCTGCATCAGCATCAGCATTTAAAACAGTAGGCAAACCAGTGTGAACATTTTCAGGACCCATTTTCAGAAAAACCTTAGTTTCACAAATAACATCATTATTTGAAATCATTTTTGCTTTAAACCAAACATCGTGCTTTTCTTGTTCTTCAACAGGTAATAAACTCAACAATGATTCATGAATGCGTTTAGCATCATTACACGTTTCCACCAAACATTTCAGAGCCTTTTGTAACTGAGGAATGTCATGCTTTAAACCGTCCATTGACTTCCTAATAGCACTTGCATTGTCCAATTTTAATTTTCTGTCCGTCTGTAAAGACGTAAGCTTATCAGCAAGAGCGTTTGCACGCTTGCTTTGCTGATCAACGCCACTAACAACACTACTAGCTTTACCAGCAGCTGCTTGTTGTTTATCATGTGAATCCATTGTAGCGAGAGTTCGATGAAAAAAGACGACAGTTCGAAGTACAAAAAAGTCGGCGTAAAATCAAAATCAGTAACGCAAGTCAGGCAAAGTCAATCAGTCCAAACGACGCACGAATCCCAAAGTCAAGTTTCTGCCAGCATTTAATACACTAGTTGTATTGGTACCCGGGTACTGTGTGCACACAAATAAAAGATTCAAATGGCCATTAAGAGTTGTAGCGCTACAATACCTCTTTCGTCGGGCGCCTGCAGTCATCAGCTGGTTGTTGGATGCTCTGAAGTATTCGTTTCCCCATCAAACGAAACTCCTTGTCATTGCCCACGAATTCAAACGAATAATCCACAACGAAAGCTGAATGCTCCTAAATCCACAAGCGCAGAAGTCTCCGACGTGCTTTCGTCGGACGCCTGCAGTCATCAGCTGGTTGTTGGATGCTCAGTATTGGCTTCCCCATCAAACGAAACTCCTTGTCATTGCCCACGAATTCAAACGAATGATCCACAACGAAGGCTCTTCATGCTCCTAAATCCATAAGCGCAGAAGACTCCGACGTGCCAACTAATTACCAACTATCGCAGGGTTTTGACTAATGTTAAAGGAGTTCTGTTCTAATACGGAACTACTGAGGTGTCACTGACTCGGGTAGTAGCTAGGCTGACGCGCTAGATGTTACCTGAAGTTAGTTGCTGTGCTACTCTTTTGACTTACTGTGAATAAAAAACAGACGCCTGTAAACGGTCTTCAAGTTGAATCAAGGTGATCCATTTATTCCACATGAGTCCATAACAATAGATAAGGCAAAGTATTCACCAGTCAACCGGAGTGAGCATGCATAGCGTTTCACTCCTTAGTGCAGCGTTAGCGGTCAAAACCCTTTGCTCTTCCGGGTCGGACACCTAACCAGCAACACGTTATTCCTACCTATATACATGACAAATTGGTAATGAATATGCGCCACCCAGTGGAACACAAAAACATTGCACTCAAAAAAGACACCATACATTTTGGCTCCTACACTGCCTGTATCTTTTATTTTATTATTGGTTTACAAAAGTTAGGCTACATGAAGCAATGACTTCTGGGAATTTCAAAACCGAATGCGTCTACTTCCTTCAACACGGGGAATTGCAGATCTAGCATGCCTTGATCCTCGGAATTTTCCCCTTATAAAAGCTAATAAACTGCCCCCAAATGCACTTCGAAACATAAGAGAATGTCTGCTTAAATTCAGTGAAGGTGCTACGGTTGAAAATCTACAGTCGGAATTGACACATCTCGCCACGCACTGGGACAGCCTGAAAAAGTCTCCTCTAAACGAGTATACAGTCAAAGCGTCGGACTTTGATGATGCCGCGGAGATATAGGAAGATACAGAAATAAACCTGGTGAGCAAGACATGTGCTACCCGCAAGAATTGTGCAATCTGTTGCTATTTCCTAGCCTCGTGAGACCTTCCTGATCTCGCGAGCTTCAGGGTTTCACTCGCAGATCAGTCTGGATACTTTGCGTTAAAGAAAATTTGGAGCAGTTCACCAAACGAACGTCCAATCAGCGTTGGCTTTGAGGCGGGTTGAGGTGTGACGCAACGAACAACATGACGGCATCCACAGAGATGAGCATAGCTATCGCGCAATTTTTATTTTAAATTAGAAAGTATTCCTGGGTAAACTGTGAAGAAATGAGTCTCAGCCATGCAGCTGGGAGGAATGAACGACACAGACATCCTCCACGGCTGATTCCAGTTCATAATGGAGGAATATACTATCTTCAGAAGTGTAGGGCCTACCGTGAAAACTTGATGGGAATTGTCGTTGATTCATAAATGGTAAGTTAAAACATCTTAACGTTTGTCACGTTACCTAACTTAATTGTATGTTAAACGGCATTAGAAGAATACTTTGTTCATCTAATTGGTTGATTTGGCCCGTCGATAACCAACAAAGGTGGTGATAGACAGATGGTTTATCCAATCAGCTAACCAGTATGTCCGCCCCTTCCCAAAAGTTCTTCAATGAAAAGTTCCCAGATGGATATGCGGAGCAAATCCATCTGGCGGAGTCAGGTTAGCTATTTCCTTCTCCAGCAGTTAAACCTCTATACCTGTGCCTACAACTATATATGGTTAGCAAATGAATTCCTACTAACACTGTCATGTACTCGTGGCATGCAAACAGAGTTTTTCCACTCTTAAAGGACAATTCCGGCGCAAAATGAACCTAGGGGTTAATAACACATGTGTACTGAGTTCGACCGTTCGCTGGGATTTGTTTTCATGCTAGTTGAATGTGACCAGTTTTATTGCAAACCGCTTATTAGCGTTTAACGCTAGACTTCGGGGCACACGTACAGTAGAAAGAAATCGCTATTTCTATACCACTAACAAGGCTCAAAATAGCACCAAACTTACACAGTAGCATAATGAGGGCCTCTACATGTAAACCGAAGCATTGAGAACTTTGTAAGTGTACAGGCAGTTTATTAAAAAGAAACACATTACCGTTGACGTCTGGTTCACATAAACGCTAATAAGCGGTTTGCAATAAAACTGGTCACATTCGACTAGCATGAAAACAAATCCCAGCGAACGGTCGAACTCGGTACACATGTGTTATTAACCCCTAGGTTCATTTTGCGCCGGAATTGTCCTTTAAATTCATCAAGAATTATAAACTTAACCTAAATAGTCGGCTGCTGCATGTAAGCTACAATCGGAATTTTTATATACCCCTGGTCCCCTGTTGTCTCAATGATAATAACATCTCATTTCAGGCTATATTTCAGAGTTTGCCGTTCATATGCATTAACATCGTATTTTGTAATTTTTGACGAAGACATGCATTCCTTTAGGGATATTGAACATATTGAACATTCTCTAACCATCGTGATTTCGAATTGGTGCAGTTTTCAGCACAAAAACTAATTTTGTTCTTTTCATGGAGTGCTCTATGCTGTTCTATGGTGCTTTCTGCCTCTTGCGCACGCATGTTTTCGTGACGTTGCATAGAAATCCATGTATTCTAGGCTATTCTTTTTTCATTTTCATATTTCATATTGCATTCCTTTTTTTGGAGTTGTGCATTGATATATCTATGTTCTTGGTTCAGTCTTTATGCATATTAAAGTTCATCACCAATGGGGCTACAAACGTGTTATATCCGTGCATGTGAAGTTATATCTGTGTGTTGCGGGCACATGCATGTGCGTGCATGCGCGTCCCCGTGTGGGCCGCTGGTTGGTGAAAATGCCAGGGCCGTTTTTTAATCCCAGTCCGTCACTGCACACAATCATACACACAGGTACACACATGTATACATACACAACCATGGGCTCGCATAAATATTACAGTAATGAAAGTGCAAAATGTGCGCACACTACACAACCGCCAACACAAACACACACACACACACACACACACACACACACGTACAGACACACGTACAGACACACACACACACACACACACAAACAAGCTAATAAGAAAAAAACTTCACTTCAGCTATTATGTACCACCAGTGTATCAAATTACAGCTAAACAAACACCAGCATCAGTTTAAGCGTGAAGGTCAGTAACCCCGTGCCAGAGGGAGGCGAGCCAGCCCTGAACCTGCACATCCTGAAGAGTCAGCAGAACCCCACCAGACCACTACCCCAGCTCTGGTGCTGCTGCATCCCTTATGGAACTGGACGCGCTGCACTGCATTTAAAGGGACACCAGGCAAGCCTGATGCTTTTTCTCTACGAAACTCCCCCTCGCTCGGTCTGAAGCTCTTTTCCTTTTCTTTGCATCTTCCGTCAAGGGTTTTCGCTGCTTCTTCGCCGGCTCTGCCATTATACACACGTTTGCAACAATCGCTAGCGTTTCGTTAGCCTCCCTCTGTGCTGTGGATGCAGGATGGAAACTGAAACTGCTTCGGTCGCCGGGTACGATACACTGAACTTGCAAGCGGGATATTCTTCCTACAGGCAGTAGGGGCGGGCGAGAGAGTCTTCATTCGCCCTGTAATGAGTCATTTAACCATATACCGACTTACGAAGATGAGTAATTAACACGAAAACGTTGCCTGGTGTCCCTTTAATGGCCATTAAGATAGATAGATAGATAGATAGATAGATGGATAGATAGATAGATAGATAGATAGATTGATTGATGGATAGATACTTTATTCATACCGAGGGAAACTTTAAAATTTTACTCCACTCCTCTCCACGTAAACAGACCGATTCACCAGAGGTCTCTTAGTGTTTATTTGTTTATTTATGTATTTTTATGCATTATGTTGATGAGCACACTCCCCTCCCTCCACAACGCTCTCACGACCAACACTGCCTGGCCTTGGACTCTGCCCACGCCATCCCCAGAGCACAGAGGAGAAGAGAAGATTATAAAGCAGTAGGCCTACAGTATAGTAGAAAAAAAACGCCTCCAATACCTGCCCGTGAACCATAAAAACTGAGCTGTGATGGGACATGTTGTATTAGTTAAATTATTGAGCTATTAAGTTAATTCACAGAAACATTCAAAAGTTGTATATGGTTGTAAGAAATACAATATAAATGAAGAATCAGGGACAAAATCAGACCAGATAAAGTGAGATTAAGCAGCTGAATGTGTGCTGACATATTGAGCCCATCGAGTTCCTCCCATTTGCATGTAGATGTGACTGAAACATTCAATCCTAAACAGTGCCGTCGCGGTTGCCCGCCGGAGACAGATCGAGAGGCATTACTGTAATAAGTTCATCTGCCCCCAATGGCCATTTCTCTTTTTCAGCCTCACTATTAAAAGGACCGTCAGGGGGCAACGGAACTGTCAGAGTGAAAGCCAATAACCCCCTCAGGAAAATGACCGCATTGGTCTCTAATGCATTGCAGTTGCAAAGCCAGCCCCAACCCCCAAGTCCCATTGCAACCCCCCCCCATGAATCCTGTATGTCAGATCGGCACATCTGACAGAAGCGTACGTTTCACTGCACAATGGACGCCACAGAACGGCTGGTTTCAAATGCCCATCTGCCGCTTCTCATTTGTCCATTTATCCGCTGCCACTAGTCAACCCATGAGGATGCAGGAAGAGCGTCTGAATTTACATTAACAGGAGACTATTTTTGAGTTTTGTTATTTTACTTTTGAGAAAGTGTGACAAGAGTTTATTTTAATGGGACTGTCTGACTGTCTGAATGTATAATGTTGGAGAGGGTTATGTACTGACAGAAGAAAGAAAGAAAGAAAGAAAGAAAAAACATATCTCACATCTCAATTTTTTTTCAATCTTTTATTTACACAGAAAAGTAACATTACACTTCATGGCACGAGATTCAACAATGAACAATTGCGGCAGGCACATATTGTGTCCGAGCTTTATAAAGATCTGTGAATTTGAAGACAGTGGTGTCATATGTTCAAATTGGACAGTTCAAAGAAAGGAGTACATCGACTCCTTCCTCATTCTGTGCCCCCCCCCCCCCCCAACAGCTTACACTGCAAACAGCAGCACCCGAGTCTGCCGCAGTCATGTAGGGAGTTTACGATTTGAGTCATGCTGTTGTTATTGAGTGGTGATATAGGTTAATGAGGTGTGTGGTGCCCTTGTCCAACCTGACCCATGTGGGCAATGATGTAGGCAGGTGGGTCACTTTGATCGTGTCTGTGTGTGCGTGTGCATGTGTGTATTAATGTGTGTGTGTTTGTTTTAGAGGAGGAAGGGGTGATATTGAAATAATTAATCATGCAGACAGAATGTTTCCTTTGTGGTTAGAGCTGGTAATGACACCAGATCAAATCACACATCTCCTGGCCTCATGATCAACCAACCACAGCTCTGCAGCTGGACTAAGTCTGCTTTCACGCTCTGCTTTTGGTGCAGAGTCAATGTGAGTCTATAGTTCACGTTGTGTTTATGTGAAAGTGAATGTGTTATGCACCAAGGAACTAAATAAACTGAATGAGGCCTGAAGGACAACCACAAAAAAAAAACATACTGGGTAGATTGCTGTGGTAGGAAAAAAGTAGTGGGGTAAGGAGTCCAACAACATGAAGATACCAACATCCAACTGATGCCACTGAGTTATTTACTGTACTTCGGTTATTACAGTAAGTGATGATGCAATAATAGGCTAATACATCTTTTTCCGGGTCCAGCGGCTTTCAGAGCACTTGATTTTCTACATACATGTAGACAGTAAGATAAACTTTCATATTGCATTCCTTTTTTTGGAGTTGTGCATTGATATATCTATGTTCTTGGTTCAGTCTTTATGCATATTAAAGTTAGAGTTCATCACCAATGGGGCTACAAACGTGTTATGTCCGTGCATGTGAAGTTATATCTGTGTGTTGTGTTGTAAACTTTTTTTCCGATATTCATTGAAAATTGTCATCCTACTACTCACTTGTTGCCTCGATCTAATAAAATCCTATTTTTGGCGGAAGCCTGCACGTTACCATTGATCGTATCATCTGGCTGCACAGCTACAGTAATTGCTCTGTTAAAGTTAACTGATTTTGTTTTACCCTCAATAAACCGGAGGTGATGGTGACAAGGTTTACAAGTTGTAAAAACCGTCTGGCTGCGCTTGTAAACGTTTTTGACCAAAAACATGTTGGGCCCGTGACGTCGGACTTAACAACCGAATAATGTAAGCAGAACAGTGGTCACTGCGGAGCACACCATATTACACACAACCTGAAGCACTATGACATGACATTGACCCTACATGTTCTAATAAATCTATACCTAACTGTAAAAAGACACAGTGAAGTAAAAAGTTGCTTCAGGCAACATCCATGATATTAGTGATTATTCCATTCCACTTAAATGCTGAAAAACACAGCACTAGAATCTGGCTTGACGTATTGTCCTCAGGCGTTTGTTCCCTCGTAAGCATTCTCTCTCCAATCGATCTCACACACCAGTGATTCTGGTTTTCTAACAGATCGGGAAATGGACGCAATTTTGTACACTGTGTTGTAGGGCTGAACAAAGGACAGGAAGCCAAGACAGAAAGGGTTGAAGCAGAGCTAGCCAAGCCAAATCAGAGAGCTGCTGCATGAGCCCAAGTGGGTCCAGGTTATAGTATGATTTGAAGGACAAGGTGAGGAGGCTTTTGGTGCTGACCAAAGAGACCAGATGGGCTCACATTGACATTTTTTTCAAGGAACACACAAACACACACATATACACAAAAAAGAAACACACACAGACACACACACACACACACACACAGAGACACACAGACATACACTCAAACACATAGACAGCATGACAGCATATATCAGTTGAGACAAAGACAGGCAGATAAACCACAGCAACGTTTTGCAGGTATGAGAATAAGAGAGGAAGAGATAGTGGGGGAGGACGGGATGAAAGAGTCTCGTGAGATAAAGAGTGAGAGGTGAGGGAGAAAAAAAACATCAAGAGGAACAATACATTAACAATACATCAAAGAGCTGCTCATGCCACTAAACCCACATCAAGCTCTTACAAAAGGGGAACAGCAGACAGAGCCATGTGCACAGCATAGCAATGTATACAGCACAGCACAGGAACACACAGGAACTCAAGTGCTCCTCTGGAACAATGTACAGTATACAGCACAGCACAGGAACACTTGGGAACTCAAGTGCTCCTCTGGAACAATGTATACAGCACAGCACAGGAACTCAAGTGCTCCTCTGGAACAATGATACAGGGAGTTGTGTAGAACCCAACGATGTAGATCAGTGGTCCCCAAACTACGGCCCGCCACCTCATTTTGGGTGGCCCCCCAAATTATGTCCGTGGTATATAGCATCTGCCCCGCAAGGGAGTACGACGTCGTCAAACTATAACCTCCGTAATTTCCCCCATTCATTCTCTATGGCGAGTCTTAACAGTACACGTGTAATAGTCTTTTTGTCCACTGGTGGTTGTTTTGGCGCTGTTTTGCGTTTGCCATCGAAAACGGAATGAAATGTAGGCCTACCTGCAAACATGTAAGAGGCCTATGCTGATTGCATCAGTGCTCAAAGTATTCTAAAAGTTTATAAATTAATTGTTAATAACTAACTTACTTCTATTCAAGTCATATTTCTGGGACTTTCTGGGATAATTATTTCTATTTTTTATTCACTCGTTCAAATGTTCATACAAATTCACAATTCACAAATTTCTCATGAGTGAAAGTTAAAATGGTGGTGTCAGATGTTTTTGCCAGCACTTCATAAAACTCTCATAGTTTGAGTTATTTGAATTATTTGTAGGATATTACTTGTTCACGACATGAGCTGTGTATGCAAAGACACAGAGTTCAGAATTCACACATTTTGAATAAAATATACTTTTGGGACTCCCTGCTAATAATTTTGGGAATGCTAAAGTCTTTTTATCAGTATTATTTCATTTGAGCTACATTTTACACTGATATGGCATGATGGCAACATAAACACAGCTAACAATGGTATTAAATTGCAGTAGCCTATGATTAAATGTAATGGAATATTCAACTAAGCTATTTATGGTTACTGATATACTCCGAGTCTCTGGCCCTCTCTTAGAGCCAGACATAGTGAGCTGGCCCTCGGAAGAAAAAGTTTGGGGACCACTGATGTAGATGAAACCGAATGCTGCCATCTTCCAGTTTGTGTCACCTCTGAACTTTATATTATTTAGATTACTTATTAATAATTAAAACATTTTTTTTATTATTTTTATGTTATGAGCCATATGTTGTACTCTGCCCCCTTGTCTAATTCACAACAAATGGCTGTGGCCACGTTTATTGGCATTCAAGTGGCTACTGTAAGGAGACAAGACTCCCAGTTTGCAGGTATTCATACTGTATGCCTTCGCCACTCCCAAAGGCCCCAAGTAGACCCTAATTGCCCCCCTATCTAAACCCAACCCCCATCTATTTGTCATATATGGTTTCATTAATGTTCTGTATCCTCCCATGACTGACTGTTATGTAAATGCTATGTAAACCTATTAAGATCGTCTTATTGCCTGGCAGTCATTACTGTATCTCAATCCTCTGTGCAGACGGCATAGTCCCTCGTATATGGTGGAGGGAGTCTCATGGGTACTAACCTCTGTTGCTTATACAAGCAAGCCTAGCAATGAAACACCATGGAATGTGTAATTCAATGAAACAAATAGTAACCTACAATGAAACCAGCCTAAAACACAACTACTTACCATTCCATAGTCAATGGGGTTGGGTTGTGATTTTCCATTTTTCAAAATGTTGACTTTAAATGGAAGTTTGTCATTAATGTAGTTTCTCAGAAATTGTGTGACTAAATCAAGTGCATGGTATTAATAAATATGCACAATTATTTTTTCTAGTAGTTTAATTAAATTAGCGTTTAGTTTGAAGTTTATGCATGTCAGTATTAATATGCATTGCCTGCTGTTTTGCGTGTCACACAAATTATAGCCCTTTCTCTTTTTGAAGTTGGTATATCAAGAGTGCCGTCAACAAACATTGTTTGGATTACCAAGAAGCCGTCCTTGGTTAACAACAGCAGGATAAAATATGCAGATGATAATTATCTCAGATAACAGAATAGAATTAGGGGCTGATGAGGTGGTAGACTGATTTGAGGAAGGGAGGGGGGGTTTGCATATTGATAATGTTACATTACATTACATTTGGCTGACGCATTTTTAACCAAAGCGACTAACAACACGGTAACAGTTAAATTTTAAAGCAATTCTCTCAACAATTTTAGGACAATTTAAAAACGGTACAGTACAGTAAGAATAAGTGCATCAGTGAGTGCTGTTTTTAAACAGTTGAGTGTCAGTTCAAGACGGCTGGTAATTGCTAGCATCAGCAAGACTTGTTGTAAGTGGTGCTATGAGAGGAGATGTTCTCTAAGGAGCTGGGAGTTTTTTTGAAAATGGAGAGGGATGTTCCTGCCCTTGTAGGAACTGGCAGTGTGTTCCACATCGAGATGTTGCGTGTCTAAACTTGTGGTTTGATGTAATTCCTTTTAAATGCAGCTTTAAAGTAGCATCCAAATGACATTGATTCAAAATATACAAAGCATGTATTCCTGATTACTTTGAAAGGAGAATGAGTGCCGATACTAGATGGGAATTCAGGGGAAATGCAAATAAGCTCCAATGGTACTCCATTTAAGTACAGTATTATTGCCGGTTGTCACCGGCTGCATTTGCATCCGTTATGAAACCCCTTAGAAGAGTCCAACTTGAGACTAATCTTGTGAAGGAATCCATTAGGTGAACCCAATTGGCTTCGGTCGGCATCTTCATACATTATAAAGTAGTGAAAAATAAGCCGCGTGTCAGTTGCATTGAAGATAAACAGAAGGGAGAGCATCTTATTAAATCAATTCCAGCAAGGTCAACATTTGCCCTGTTCAAATGCACATATGGTAAACACAACACTGGCATGTTTGTGATTACCTATGCATGGATTTTGAACAGATTCTAATGACAGACAAACAATGGCTATGAGCTATAACCTCTTCATATGGGAGAGTCTTTCAAACAAATTGACCATTATGCTATCATGTTGTTCAAGGTGGGAAAATACATCATTCCTCGATGCAGTGTCATATTGCTTAGCTTGCTAATGCAATATGGAAATCAGGTGTTATATTTGGCTTGGAGATTACAGTACATTGAGAAACAGGCGGAGGTCAGGTTTAAAGTATGCTAATCTCTGACATATTTGCTAGTGTTGCCTGAGGGGCTTGATCCTG
Organism: Alosa pseudoharengus; assembly: GCF_046254945.1. Taxonomy (NCBI): domain Eukaryota; kingdom Metazoa; phylum Chordata; class Actinopteri; order Clupeiformes; family Clupeidae; genus Alosa; species Alosa pseudoharengus. The sequence goes on along the minus strand of NW_027468881.1, from coordinate 30,023,172 downwards.
GCAA
>NW_027468881.1:29993168-30020668 GCF_046254945.1 Alosa pseudoharengus | reverse complement strand
ATTTTAAGCAAGTCTATTGGGAGTTTGATCTGATCACATAGGGTACTACATCAAGGTAAAGGCCACACCTGTTAAAACTCACCTTAACATGACATTTACTGAGAGTAGGGAAACATCTTATAGCCTAAACAAAGCAACACTGTCAGGCCTATGTTTTACCTCTAGTCTGTAGGAAAGGCAGGGGTAGCTCACTGCAAATAACCCCGTATAACATGTAAATTATCTGGTTACATGTTGGGCTATATACTTTTTGGGGACTTTTCATTTGAAAAGGGGCTATTGTGAGACGTATGTATAGGCCTAGTGTATGTCTACTCATGCTTGATAGCAGAATCCAGAAAGGCTACAGCTCTCCTAAAGAAAGTTAAAGGAACCATATGTAGGATTTTGGCCAAAACTGGTACTACAATCACTTTCAAAATACTGTAGAGCGGTGTACACCGCAGATGTGGTAACTAGAGCAGAGCTGGCAACCCATATGCCGAAACACTACTGACTTTGTGATTACTAGATAGGTGGAGGGTGGTGGATCAAGCTAAAACACAAATATGTAAACATCAACATCAGTTGAGGGCTGCAACTTCACTTTTTTAAATGACGATATCCTGGCCGAACTACTGTTGTCAGTGATATAAGTATTTGAAATTAGCATGATTTCCTAATGTCTAGTGACAAATCAGGGCCATTTTATGATTAATTTAATTACATTTCTTACATACGGTTCCTTTAATATATACAACGTTTATTTAATAAGCAGTTAAGGACCCGTATTGAGACCCAAGCTCTTACAGTTGACTTTTGCCAATGTTTTATGAATACGTAGCCTACCACTTTGTTGAATAGAAGAAAATAAAAGGTAATGCCCAGATGTGCAGGACACCTTTTCGTAGCTCCTTTTAAAAAAAATGTCATATGCTAGCATCATATGTAAACTGGATAAGGGGTAAGGTTTAAGTCACTAAACGCAAGATAGGCTAGGCCTATGATAAATTATTTGAGGGGTAAAGTTTGTCAATAGTCTAAATGTTGGGACAGGGCTATAGCCTACCTTTGGTGGAAAACTGGTTAAATGTTGCTGTTCTCCCACTCCGTTTTATGTTGCCTTGTTTTTCGTTTTTGATAGGCCTATCCCAAGTTCTTCCATGACGACTGGCTCTAACTGACATTCACCACCTATTCTGCACACACGGAATTCAACTAGCACATTTTTGAAGCGCAAGGCTACATGCAAGACTGAACCACAGAGAGGGGTGAAATATAAAGGCTGCATCATCTTGCCTAGTGTCATTCATTGAAAATGCGATAGCGCAAATGTTTACTTTTTTGGGTGACAATGACAACTGATAGTGTAGACATACTGATAGCTTTGATTAAGCCTGAGTGACGTATATTTATGTGGAGAGCTAGACAGTCATCCTACTTATCCGATGAGGCACTGAGCCAGGCAGTCGACGGCCGTTGAATGGAACGCACAGATTGTCAGTCCGCGCCTGACAGGTAATGAGGGTTGTATCTCCTACAGAAGTGGTGTGGGTGATGGCTGTCAATCAACCGTATGGGCTCCTCCCGAGCTTGTTTGGAAATGAACATTAGTTATAAGGGTAATAATTTACGCCAACTCCCCACAGCTACACAGTGATATCTCTCAGCCCTTCCATGGGTGTAACATCACAGGGGGGGACCAAGGCTTGGGCACCAACACGATGAGTCACCCCTCTCCACCCCAGGCTGTGGGCACCTGAAGGTCTGCACTGCACACCAACACATCCTTAGTGGGTTGGTAATGCCCTCCTCCTCCTCAGCCGAGGATGGCAGGGAGGTTTTCTCTGGGGCAGATGGCGGTGAGAGGCCGGTGTGAAGGTGAGTGAGCTGGACTGCGTCCATCTGTTTATGTAAGAATTCTCTGTTCAGGTTAATCTGAAAGCATTCATGGTTTGGTGTGCCAAGGAGTGGGTTTACAAAAACACTGGGCTGAGATTGCATGTCCCTCTGCAGCATCGGATGACTGAGAAATGCTAATCCCCCCCCCCTCGACTCAACACACACACACACATACACAGACTCTCTCTCTCTCTCTCTCTCTCTCTCTTATTCTATGCAGAGGCAGCCAGGTCTATCAGTCGTTAAAAGAAAGAGAAGAAGACATGAGAGGGATTTATTTCCATGTTCACAGGACGGATGTAGAAAATCTAATAATGTCTCTACAAAGGGAGAACTGCTCATGTGCCAGGAGTGTGCTTTTACTGATGCAACATGGCATGTGCAAGTCTGAAGTATTAAGAAGCATTCATGAATACAGGGGCTCTGGAGAAAGAGTGAGCAAAATATGTCAGGGGTAAATTTAATTTTGTATGTAAAAAAATGACATTTTTTCAGTATCAAAGAGAACAGCAGTCTACTGCATTTTTACAAGAAGTGATGATATAAGAACAAAACAAAATAAAAAAGACAGAAAATAAAGGAAATTCTTGAAAATAAAGAAAACACATACATGGCAAATGGTATGATGTAAATCTAAGAATATTTTACTCATTACAAACATGTACTGTATGTGAAGACATGGTAAAAAATAAAAATACATCTATATTTGTACTCAGAGGTGGAAAGTAACGAAATACATTTACTCACGTTACTGTATTGAGTAGTTTTTCTGTGTATTTTGTATTTTTTAAGTAGTTTATAAAATCGGTATTTTAAATTTTACTTGATTACATTTTGAGTGAAGTATTGTACTTCGCTACATCAAAAATCCCATCCGTTACTTGAGTTAAAAAAAAGACTAACGAAAACGGAAAGGAGAGAAAAATATCGTGCCCTAAACCACTAGCCTAGTGATAATGATCAGCATGTAGCCTACAATAGGACATGAATCAAGCTGGCGCCATGCAGTCTTTCTGAAAGTGATGGAGACTGGATCACGAAATGCATCAGATTAGCCCAACCTATGAAAGTGTATTTTCCGCTATTCCAATCGGTTGTCTCAGTTCGTTTTAGCACTAATGATTGCGGAGATATTTAAGGAAACACCATGGGATTTCGTGTTTTCACCTTTCTTTGGAAAGAAGTTTATTAGCAGTTGTTTCCCCTCATTTTGATGTCTCTCTTTTTCCTGTTTTGGCCTTTGTTTTTAGTAACCTGACTTGGCTTTCTTGGAGAAAGACATTGCACCAGCAGCAAAACAATTTGGTCCACTACTAGCGATGCTCAACTAAATAAACAAAAGATAGACTACCTTATGAATCGTGCAGGCGGACTAAACCATTTAGCTCTTTAGCAAGGGAGAGTGAGAGTGACCTTACAGTTTTCACTATGTTTTGTATACAAAATACAGTCAGTCAAACTTTAAATTTCGTCTGACATTCATTTTGACATTTAATTTGGAAGTTAAAATATTCAGGTAAAATAAATATATAAATATATGGTGGAAATAAGTATTGAACGCTTATTTTTTTCCCCAGTAATTAGCCTAAACTTCCAGTGAGTCTATTCGAAATTTTCACCACACAATATATTAACACAATACACAAACATAGGAGTTTTGTGTATTAAAGTGAAATGACACAGGAGAAAAGTATTGAACGTGCCTACTGAAATTTCTTCAATACTTTGTGGAAAAAGCCTTTGTTTGTAAAGACAGCTTCAAGACATTTCCTGTATGACAAAACTTATTGGTCGCAGTATCAGGTCTGATTTTGGCCCATTGTTCTAAACAGATTCCAGGAGTCCCTCTTGTGAATCCTGATCTTTAGTTACTTCCAGAACTATTTAATTAAATTGGCTGCCTTCAAGTCTTTCTGGAGCTTTCTCCGAGTGGTCCTTGGCTCTTGGAATTGACTATCCTTCTGACTCCCTGGTCAGAAATATTTCGAGGAGATCCTGTGCATGGCCGGTTGATGATGCAGTGATGTTTCTTCCACTTGCAGATAATGGCTCCCATGCTGCTTACTGGAAGATTCTGATGTTTTGAAATGCATCTGTAACCAGTTTCATTGATATGTTTTGCAACAATAAGGTTGCAAAGGTCTTGGGAGAGCTTTTTGCTTTTATCCATCATGAAATGTTTCTTGTGTGACACCTTGGTAATGAAAAACCTTTTTATAGCCCATCAATAAGTAGGCTATACCAAGCTTATATTAATTTGCACAGATAGAAAGGATAACTACTCTCTATACAGATTCCAGCTCGTTCCTTCCCTTTCCTTGCCTTAGTGCCTTTTCTTAGCGTGTTCAATACTTTTCCCCTGTGTTATTCCACTTCATTACAGGACTCTACTTATGGAGTTGTTTGGATTTTTTATGTGTGGATTACCTGTTATTACTAATGCCTGGTGAAAATATTGTGCCCCCTGTATTCCACTTTTTACGGGCCCTCTCCTCCATTGGGGCCCTATACTTCCCACTTTCCCCCCCAGTACGACGCTCTTTAATCTGCTGAACCTTCTGCTCGTTTCCAAATATAAAAAAAAACTCTCTGCAACTCAATATTGGCCTGCCTGCCTCAGTTGGCTGTGAGGGGCTTTTCAGTTGTGCTGGATTACTGTTCCCTGCAAAGCGACCCAAGGATGAGTGCAACTAACTTTGAAAATCAACTACTGCTCAAACTTAAAGGAGAACTCTGGTGATTTTTCACATAGATCTCCATTTCTCAACGTCCTTTTCAGGCAAGTACCTCCACTCGGCGGCCATATTGAAACACTTTTTTGGGCACTTATCGTGCATCTATTTCAGCAGAAATGCGTGTGCGTAAGGCTTCACGACACCAATCTTGCTTCAGCAGCGAGATCACAACAGATGATTGGCACAATGTCTTCACAGCACACCACATGATTGGCTCAATGTATTTTACAACACACCACATGACTGGCTCAATGTATTCACATGTCGACATTTTGCCGCGGAAGGGTTGTTGGGGTTTTTGAGTGCTGTATCTCCTCATTAGAAAGTCTTTGGTAAAACTGGTTGTTCTGGTACCCTCCCCCCCCCCCAAAAAAAAAATGTAACTAAGTAACTTTTACTTAAAGCATACCTGTCAACACTCCGTTTTTCCCGGGTTTCTCCCGTATTTCAAGGTCATCTCCCAGCACCCTCCCGTTTTGTTATTTCTCCCGGAAAACTCACATAATTTGCATGGCCATCAAACTTCATTTTAAAATCATTGATCCATTCAAGTTGCCAGGTTGTGTATGAAATACACCCTACACATACACGATCACTTAGTTTCAATTTCAACTGTTTTGTCATAGGCTAAAACCTGGCAACCCAAAACCCAAATAAGGAAGCGGGTGCCAACTGCGCAGCCTGAGTCTTGTCGTAAGCAAGCGGGCTAGTTGAATGGCCTACTCCAGAACTAGCTGTTGTGAAATTGTTGGGAATTTAATTGATTAACACATCTGTTATTGAGTGTTGTTGATACACTGAACTTGTTCCCTCGGAACCAAATCTGACAGCAAGCAGCTTTAGAGTTTTAGAAGTAGGCTGCAGGCAGGCAGCTGGTGGATACATAACTGGCATGCGTAAGGTAATGGTAAGGTAAAAGCAACGACCGAAATGCAGTGTTGAAACGTGTATGAAACGTATTAAATATGCAAACACAGATCCGGTATAAACACTGCCCATCCCCCCCCCCCGAAAAAAAATCTCCCGTTTTTGGAAAGCTAAATGTATGACTTAAAGTACATTTTAAATAAACTACTTTTTACTTTTACTTGAGTACATTTTCAGATCGGTATTTTAACTTGTACTTGAGTAATATTTCATCAAGGTATTGGTACTTTTACTTGAGTACAATATTTTCCTACTTTTTCCACCTGTTTGTACTTAATGTGAGGCAGTGGGAGACATGGAGTTCCCCTGTGCTGCCTTGTTCAAAAGCAGTGCTGAATATCAATAAGGTAGATTCATTAGTCACATTTGGCACTGGGGAAGGTCAGGGGCGTCACTAGACCTTATTCACTGGGGCACGTGCCTTAGTAAGTCTCCAGTGCCCCAGTAAAATTCTAGTGCGGCTCTAGCTGGAAACGGCATTCATGAGCGCATCTCCGTGCCTGCTTTAATCATGGCTCGAGCCTGTCACTTACCAGCCAATAAAGAACAAGGAATAAAGAAAGGGGCCTTAATAGCCAATCAGGAAATAGCACCTCTGTAACTGGGTAAGATTGAACGCAACAACCAATGAAAATCGTTCACATGATTCTTCCGAGTGTTTCGTTGTACTGCACACACATACACTGTGGAATCCGCTGGAGCTAGTTGCATCACTTTGAGCAGAGTAAGTCGTCCCCTGTTACAACAAATTCACAACTTGTTTGACAGAAAAAATGTTGATCGCTGTTAGAGAGTGTTGCCCACATAACTAGCATCTGTTTTTTAATGCTTAGCGTCATTGTAGCCTAAATTTAGCAACAGTTTACCAGCTTGTGCTCTCTACCTCACACACACACACACACCATGCTACAGTAGGCTGCATGCACACATGCGGACAATTAATAATGATTTATACGTATACTGTAGAGAGAGTCCTGTAAAAGTAGCCTATACTGTTTGTGAAGCTGTCCTACTGTAAAACTAAACATAGCCTTCTGATAAACTATTCAGAGATGGACATCAGAAAATTCTTCCTGAACAGAGGCAGAGGGAGAGGAACAGTGAGGAGAGATGAGGAGGATGAGGGAGGTATGACAATTTTGCCCACATTAACGGTAACATTAACATTTATGCTGGTAATAGCCAGTGCTGTGATTTGATTAATGGTTTAATGGCAAACTTAAATAAGTTTACTGCATTTGCAAATGTAGCCTAAGAATCAGAATAGCCATCTGTGTAGATTATTATAGGCTACATTTGCAAATTATCACCAAAAGTCAGTATGAAGGCTTTAGTAGGCTATTTAAGCTACAAAGAACTGCAGTATTGCCAGGATGTCTATAAGCGCTTTCAGATATAACCTCCGGAGTACATGCGGAGGTTTGTCAAACGGAGGTCCTACCCTTCGGATGATTCAGATATGATGCTAACCTGCGGACCTAATACTGACCTTATACGGACGTATGTGTGAACGACATACACGCACATTACAGAATCTCCGTGTGGTTGTCGAGTGAGGGGTGGGGGCTTGTAGAGTTCACAAGCTGCGAGATATGACGCAGAATATATGCGGCCGCTGCCTGTCACAGCTGCTTTTTGTTTAAAAAGTGTAGCCTATGCATTATAGGCTAAAGAAGAGAAATCTATTGTGCGTAGGCTAATACTTGAAGTAGGATAGTCACGTAAGTGCGCACATACAGTATTTGTATGTGTGCTTCGAATAAACACACTCCGACTCATCAATAAAAACTGCGAGCACACACACCAGACCACTTGACTTTACATCATTAAACTATTTCAGTATATTGCTTTTCTGATTGTCAAAACCACACCTAACTTATGGCGTCTCCACTCCACAGCAAAAGTGTCCTAACCACGTTACAGCTGTTTCTATCTGAGCGACTCCAATAGTGAAAGGATTTCAGTGTCATATTTCGGTGGCACTAGCTAAGCTGTCGTGGAACTCGAGATGACATGTCTACTGATAGGCAACAGGTCTCACCAACACGAAATTCTAATTGCAAAAGGTGGATCCTACCTCATCTGTTGTACTGTAGTTATTCGAAATTGGGCTTTTCACAATCCAACGATATATCCAAAGTGCGAACTAGTTGGTGATGGTTTATGAAAACTGCCAGTAGGCTATGCATGCTACACGGAGTTCTGACAGGGCTGTGCATGGCCTAATAAGCAGGCAAGATATAACCCACAATTGCCATGGTTTCGTTGTCAATTTGTGTTTGTGGTAATAATGACAGCAACAATAAAACCATCTGTAGCCTATCTTACGATCTTCATCATTCTTGACAGATCACCAGCCTCCTCTGGATGGTCATATGCATAGCCTATAGCCTACCTTTAGTTTTAATTTAGATTTTAAACACGAATCTACTGTCTTTACTGCCGGGAGAGAAAAAAAATCCTGTATTCTTTTCTGTAGCCTAATTCTGCCTAAGGCTATCAATGAACAGAAAACCGTGTTGGCTAACAATTTATTAAATACTCCTGTTATTGTCGTCAACGACGTCGCTGTAGGCTACTGCCTTTTCAGCGCCTTCTGCTTATGATGATTCAGTCTTTTGCATTCATTTGGCCTTGCCATGCAGTTGTAGGCTACAACGTGCCATTCCCTTCATGTGTTCTATCAAAATGTTGTATGCCCTCATGGACAGTAGCTCCGTGATGTCTGCATCTTTCCAGGTCGGAGATTTTCTGGACAGCACTATGCCACTCCATCATAACACTGGCATTTAAGTCAGATCTAACCACATGGACGCACGAAAGAAACCAACACGCCCTCTCACTAGGTGTGATTTTAACCGAATGTTCTACTTCTCGTTCAGACACAGCACATTTACATAATGTCCGGAGGAAATACTAGGGGGGGAGTAGTATACAACACCGGGTGAATTCGGACTTCCATATGACCGGTTATGTCCGTCAGATATACGGCCCCACCGTTTAACATCGGCAGAACCTCCGGTCTTACACGTATGTCTGAAAGGGCTTTATAGGACCCTTGCCTGGGAGGAAAGTATATCTCAATTTTGACTAAAAATAAGCTTCCCTTGTGTTAGTAGGAAAGCCTATTAAATTCATGCAGTGAGTATAGGCCTAATTATATGTGTTTGGATGTTGCTGGATAGTGGCTGCTACAACAATTGAAGGAGAGAGTGCTGGAGGAGGAGAAGAAGGTCGAAGAGAGGGAGAAGAGAGGGGAGAAAGAGCACAGGCTGGGCAGTCCAGTACCAGGCAGGGGGAGGAGGAGGAGGAGAGAGACAGGCAAGAAACGGATGAGAACATGATGGGGGCTAGACGTAAAACTATTCAGTTCAGAGTATGGAGGAGGATGTCTGTGACCTAGGGGAGATATGTGATGGTCCAAATCAGGCTAGCCATTTATTTCATATTGCGCGCACAGTTAATTTTTTTGTTTTTTAATGTATTGGGAGTTGGGGGCCTGTGCCCCAGCAAAGCTCTAGGTCTAGAATCGCCCCTGGGGAAGGTCATTGGAGTAATGCAGTACTTAACAGTACTGCACACAGCGACTTTTTGCGACTTCAGATATTCACCGTATTCCCCAGAGTTAGATAAGTTGATACATACCTTTCTCATCTCCGTGCGTGTAGTTACTCGGTCTGACGCACAGTGGCGCCAGCAGAAAATTTTGACAGGGTGGCCAGGGGAGGCCATTGCAAATCTATATATATTAATATTAATTAAATTAATAGTAATATATCACATATAATATATTAGGACACGAAGAATTTGGCTCCAAAACACTATATCCTCCATTTTAATGCATTTTCATAAATCATTTTTTTAAATGATTATTTTGTTTTCGGAACTGTAATTGGGTAATTGTTATTTACTCAATCAAAACAACACAACTGCACTTTTATTGATATTACCTGAAAAACACAATTAAACCAAATGTACCGCAGAGCGGTACAAAATATGACCGCCGCCCAGTCCAGCACATTTTTTCCACAAAAATAAATCACGCTGAAAGGCCTATATGATTCTAACTGTCTCACTAAATTGCATTATCCACACATACTCAATTCTCACTGATATCTGCTAGACAACAAGTACCAAAACATGATTAGTTCATAGATTTCACATGTAAAATTAATTTTATACAACCCCACCTCCATCTTGCCTGTTCATAATTCTGAGAAATTCTTGAATTGTGTGCATGTGTGCATGTTCATGTTTATGTTGTGTGTGTGTGTGTGTGTGTGTGTGTGTGTGTGTGTGTGTGTGTGTGTGTGCGTGCGCTTGTGTGTGTGCCTGCGTATGTGCCTGTGCAAGCGTACATATGTCTACTGTGTGAGTATGTGTCATACGTATGATTACTGTGAATGTATGTGTGTGTGTGTGTATCTGTTTGTGCACATGTGTGTACATGAAATGGGTTAACATGACCCCTGGAGGCAAACATACGGAAAAAAATGGTCATCCTAGTCCCTACAGTTCTCAAGATATTCACAGAGAACTGTGTCTGCCCTACCCTCCTTTCGGGGGTCCAGTCCAGCGGGGGGGCTACAGATCAAAACGAAAAACGACGGTTCCATGCTATCCATGTGGGGTTACATGCCCACCAAGTTTTGTGTACCCCGGTCTTTCAGTGTCCCGGGACTCATTGACGGAAATTTGGGCATGCGAAAAAAAATAAAAAAATAATAATCTGACTAAACCTATATGACCGCCGCTTCGCTGCGCGGCGGTCATAATAACATGAATTGTTCCACAAAAATGGATTTATAGTATTTTGGAAAAGAGCTCTTCATATCCTAGGTTATATCGTTTTCAAGACAGTCTAGCCTGTCAGCCTTTATATTAGGTAAAAATACTTTGTGCAGCATCCATGCCACCTAAGCATTCTGGTAGAAATATCTATTCAAAAGCGAGTAGATGTTCTGTATGTAGGCCTACCACAGGTGTTACTTCTCATCTCCCCCTCTGCAATTCTGAAGTCTTGACCCCTCATCCCACAATCCTATCCCCAGGCTTTATTGTCGCAGCCGCTAAAAAGAACAATGATAAAACAGCTTGACATGATGTATAATTTAAGAATTTAATTGCATTAGATCAACTTTTATATTCCGCTTGACAGGCCTGTAGCACAAGTCCATCACCCTTTTCTAATACAGTTTTTTTTTTTCAATTGGCAACATCAAACTTATATCATGCTGTTTGTGTTAATCAATTCTGTCAAATAAGTTCATTTTTGAACAAAGATGATTCCTCAGAAGCAACTTAGCAACAGTCAATGTACTTGACATTTCAAGATACTATTGATAGTTGCTCAGAGAAGTGGCAGTACTTATGCATGTAGGGTTTTCAAACATTATGTGAGGATATGTGCTAAGATGTTGGCTTCCTTTTCTCGGTGTAGACAGGTGCCTGCTTGGCAATGTGGGAGTGCTGACAAATGTCACTGTTGGAACTTCCAGAGAGGATTATGCTAAAACTGTGGATTCCCCCACGGAAGAGACAGAGTCTCTGGAAAATGGAGTCATCTCTGACTCTGGAGTCATCGGCAATCCTTTCACATGATTACAAAAGAGTAAAATTCAAAGAGATTAGTGGATGATGCTTTTTGTTGGGCTCTGTCATCTCTCCCAGATCATATGCATCAATCAACACAAGATGTAAACTGATTCCGAGGGGACAAGCTTTCCTATTTGATGCACAAAGACGGAGAGATATCAAACATGTCTCTACCTTTTTGTCAATACGCCACCCCCATAACATCAAATGCTGTTATGTAATGGTTAATGCTGTTACATAACAACATTGAAATATAAAATGCAAAATCTGTATATTTGATGGCAGGTCATGGGAAGCATTCATCTATACTCTACACCCTGTATATTTTCTTGCACTACTTCCATCAAAAATAAGAACTTTTAGAATGATTTGTCTCTAACAATATCACTCTTTTGTAAAATATTCAGATATGTTTTACAAGCAAACTTTTCCACTTTCTTGCCCATTAAAGCCTAAAACTCCCAAAAATATAACTTAATACAAAAGTGAATTTCAGTGCAAGATGGATTGGCAATCTCACTCCTGTATTCTTCAATAACAAACTAATGCTGGTGTGAACAGACAGTGGTGTTGAAGCAGTGAGAATTCTATTCTTTTTTTTCATTGAACAAAGTACAATTACTAAGATTAAACAACAACTTGAACACTTTCTTTCTGAAGTCAACATCAAGCAATGAAAAGATTTCACATAGCTCACTGAATACTTCCCCAGCTGAATGTCTTCTAATTATGTACGTAAGCAATAAAAGTGGTAACACACTTTCAAATTACCAATGATAAAAAATAGCATGTCTCTCCAAAGGCCTTATAAGCATTACATTTAAAAAAAAAAAAAAAAAAATCAAATGCATGGCAATATTTTTTTTGCATACATACAAGTTTACACGTTTTATAACTTTATAACATTGGGCCCAGTAAAACCATCTCATTTAACAGACATATGTATTTAAACGTTGAATCATATATACATCCATAAATACTTTTCTTTCTATATACATGGAGGCAGAGTCATATGGAAGTCACAAAAAAATTTACGTTGGTTGAATGGTCAACAAAGACCAAACAGTCCATATGAATGTAGCCGTAAAATCAAAATATGGCTTGTGAAGTGTACGTCCATCTACAGGTATCTCTAAGGCTATCCAACAATCCAGTGATACCGCTTCTCCAAAAAACAAAACAAAACAAAAAAGCCAACCTTTGGACTTAACTCTTGGTGACCTACTGCAATATGTGTGCGTTGCCAGCATAAAACATCCAAAGATCTTGTTGTACCATCCCTCAAGTCAGTTACACAATACTGCCCCTCAACACTCTGTGATTGGGATAGAATACTATTTAGTGACTCATACAATAATAAATAGATAATAACACCGTAATAACATTGTATAACAATGTAATAATGTAGAAGTGTTGCAATGACAAAGATTCCACAGAGCTGAGGGGAATAATAAGAGATGCTTTGCTTCTGTTGTTGTATAAAACTGGTGTGGTTGTGGAGCTGCATATTTTTGCATTTGTATAATATGGAAATGGAAACGCCCTTGTTTGCTCATGGGGTTAGTCATTCACCTCATCTGTACACTCTGTGGAACACATCTCACATGTAAACAGAGGAATACAGATTGTTCTAGAAGGATTCTGAAAGTCTTCTGTTGTATTGCACTGTGCTGTTTGAATCCAGTCTCACGTTGAACTTGACAGTGCAGTGAAGACTGTCAATAGTGTATGTATTCACAGTATAAAGGCTTATCTTTGCTGTAAAAGTGACACAAAACAAAATAAAAAACAGAAGAAGATTTGCCTGAGAACCTGACTTTACCACCGAATGGCGGATTCATCCTCCCACCCTGGCAAAAACATAGATAAAGTTTTGTTTAGACAAGCATGGTGGTGATTCACTCCCTTCATCAGCATTTTGTTCAGGGAGGATGTTTAAAAGATGTTGGCAGGTGTTCGCCCGCTGTTCCTAACACCTTTTACTCCCTGGATGCTCCATTAGAAAACAGCAAGCGTCTACGCTCTCACTGTTTAGAAGACAGAGAGAGAAAAAAAATCTTGACACCAGCAGCATAAACACACACGCACGCACACACACACACACACACACACACACACATACAGTACACACACACACACTCTCTCTTTTCTTTGTTCATTCACACACCCCCTGTAAATTTTGCCGTGCTAATATCCAATGTTTACTTTTCTATTCACTGAATGGTTGGAGTTTGTTCCCTGAGGACAGTATAGCGATACGCGGTATAATACATTCGAAAAACATGTGTGAGTAATCTAATGCATGCACACATCGGTTCATTTGCACACACACACACACACTGCGAGGGCGCAAGAAGTCGGGAGAAAGCAGGAGACCAATTTGTGGTTGTGTATTAACACACTTCTCCTGTGATTTGGTTAGACATGTTGGCCAAAGGGCAATTTACACTGTCAATTAGGTGTCTGTTTTTAAATAGACGGGTAAAGTAGTATTAGAAAAGGTACCTGAACGAACAAATTAACCTGATATGCTGGATATGACAGGTAATGTGCTGTACAATAAGTATTTCCAAGAATAATGGAAATGTTTGGAATTTATACAAGATGAATTTCAGCTAAATGCTATTTTTTACATTTTACTCATGTAATTATCCATGCACTGACTAAATTCATCCCAACTGGTTGGTTTTCTGTATGGCTTTACTCTAAATTCAAATGTACAGATGCATTTTGCAATTTGTGTTTGAAACCTGCATTGTAAGATAGAAACTGCATATATAATTTGATACAGTATACAATATTATCTTTCTTTTCCTGTGTGTAATCAAATTATTGTATTGTAGTATAAAGAACAACTAATGGAAACCATTTTCTATCTTTGATCATGGCGAAAGCAAATTATATTACTGGGGACCAAAATAATAACTGTGACCTGTACAGTATGCAACCCCATCATAACACCCCACACTCCCATGCCACCTTCCTCAACCTTAGTTTTTTTTAAAAAAGACTTTGAGGCTTATAGACTGAGTAGAATTCAGGCAAGGCTTATTTCTTTTGAAGCTGTGATTGCACCTGATGGCACAGGACATTGACTGGCGTACCCACTAAATGCTTGGAACCGTGACAGGGGCTAACACACAAAGATGAAGCTCACCGCGTATATCCCATTAACCAATCGATCTCTTCCCAGCCTTATCAACAGGGGTGACACCATCGGCAGTGGTCGTCCAGATGGTGACCACCGCTCTATGAATCCTTTCCTAATCAGATTCTCGCATCAGAGGGGAAGAAAAGACCACTTCCTGCTCACAGCCAGATTGTGCTGATCTATGTAGTCCATTAACTCCTTCCATTTTTTTCTTCTTCTAGCCCAGCAGTGCAGTCCTGCTCTACAGGGTTTGCTGTTAGCTTATGTGATCTGCCTGCACCGAGACTCGGGAAAACCCCAGAAAGAATAAACTGTACAAAGTCCTGAAGGAATTATATCTTTGTAGTATTTGGATATGTCACAGCAGGGTTTTGCAGGGTTCATATGAGAGAGAGAGAGAGAGAGAGAGAGAGAGAGAGATCAGCCTGTCTGGGTGGTTTGTGAAATGCACCACACAGCTGCATAACTGCTACATTGTAGACATTTTTGGGACAGAAAAAAAATCTCCCTCTGCATCGTCATTACTAAGATTAGATGTAAACAAAATGTATTGCTCGATATATACACAGATCTATAAACCTCCTGTATACTTTTCAATAGTTTGATGCTCTTCTCATTGTTAAAGGGTTGATTAAACATTTCAAAAGGGAACAGTAACAGAGTGAGAGGGAAAAAAAGAACCTGCTTGTTTGGTTTTTGACTGAATATACAATTCACTGCGGATAGCTCTCCCTTTCCCCTCTCACACGGAGAGTTACGGGATGATGCATAGGCAGCAGACAGACCCTGTTGGGGAGAGACAGAGAGAGAGAGAAGAGAGAGGGAGAGAGAGAAAGAGAAAGAGAGATCTGCTGGACAAAGGCTAATTGTCCCAGGAGTCCTCTGTGACACATCACAGGAAATGGGAGGGGACAGGGTGAAGGAAAGATGACAGGAAATAGCTTGTTTTTGTGATTATGGCACCACAGCTTGGCAGCCTGGTGTTACATAAGAATACCCCCACCCAGCCCCCACCACAGCCACAACAGTAGTGTCCCCTACAGATGACACACACCGTGCATGTCTGGCCCAGCCAGTTGCTTGCTTTCTGGAAGTACACAAGTATAGTTCATAGGTCATAGTTTCGGTCATAGTTCACATTTTGATTGTGTGTACTTGTTCAAAAAAAGTTTTTACTTTTGGCAGTAACAAAAAAAAAAGTAATGTTTCTGTTATTTGAGGCATTTGTCTGACCTGTATAAGACCTGTGTTTTTGAGGCTGTTCAGGTTTTTTTTTTGTTGTCTTTGTTTGTTTGTTTGTTTTTGAGGCCAAATGAACAGATCCTCAGAAAAGGCTCCTTGATAGTTGATGATCAGTCTTCTTTGTCTGACTCCTCCCAGTTTGGCACAACTCCTTTTCGCCTATTATTTCTTTCCTCCAACTCCTCCTTTTTCTCCACACACTCTTAAAACGAAGTTGTGTAACAAATATACAAAGGAAACATCACAAAGTGTGTTGTACCTATCTGGACACAAAGATGTATTTAAAAACAATGCAAGTTGTGTTGTTATCAACATATTCGTTTTAAGAGTGCATCCTCAATGACTAGTTCCCCCCCAAGTAACAGCTCCTCTGATATCCCATCAGCCCTCTCTCCCCAGAGCTACAGGAAGTCGCTGTGGTCATTGGAGAGCTCACTCACGGCCATCTCTCTGTTGGTGCAGCCGGTGATGATGCGGGCGGTCCTGAGCGGCGTCGCGTTCAGGCAGCGTCCCGTGGTGCCCTCAGGGCAGTGCCTGCAGGCCGAGTGCGTCTCGTGCAGCCCGTTGGACAGCCGCGTGGAGTTGCCGTCCTCCTTGAGCCCCGGGTGACGCCGCGAGACCTCGCACGAGTCCTTCTGCGTCGAATCAGGCACGACTGGACACCCACAGTGGCACATGACATGGCAACAGAGCGTAGCGTCCCGACACAGCAGTTTGCGGAAGTTGGGCTTGAAGATCAAGTAGACCAAAGGGTTGTAGAGTGTGGAGGACTTGGCGAAGATAGCTGCTACCGCGAATGCTATGGGGGGGACCACATCTGTGATGGTGAACGCAGCCCACATGGAGACCAGCGCGTAGGGAGTCCACGCCGTCAGGAAGCCAATGCACACGGCCACGGAGAGCTAGAGACACGGAACAGAGACAGTAGTGGTCAACACTCAGGCGTGGTCTAAGGGTCTTACATTGAGCAGTCTAAGGGCTGAGCTACACCAGGCGCGTAACTGAAGCGTTCCGCTCTCGTTGCGTCTGCTGCAACCAATTAGCTTCCACTAGAATCAATGGAAGTAGCTACACCAGATGTGATAGCGGCGCGTACGTTCGAAAAAAATACACCATTCATTTAAAATGGATTTTACGCGTCGTGAACGTAACGCTTCAGTTACGCGCCTGGTGTAGCTTATACTTTATGGTCCAGGGCTCGAATTATCTTTTTGTCTTTAAGGGGGTCTCTCTATCTCATAAAAAGTTGGCACACCCCGTGCATAGCCTAACAAGGCGATGAAATAGCCTAGGCGTACAATATATGCGCACGGTAGGCCTAGGCTTTACCTTGACACACGCACACAACAGACATAGATTTTTCATAGAAATTGATTGCTTTTAATTCATTTCAACATATTATTGATTGTAATAGTCCATATTTCATTTCAATTTCACAATACAAAGAAATAGACTAAACGATTTAGTCTTCTCAATTTCACAACGTAACTCATTTGAACCAGACCACCGTCTCAGATAGGCTATCCTCAGTGTCAAACACAATAATGCATGTAGTATAACTTATACACAGGGAAAAAGCACTAACTGGCAGAAATTATAAGCCATTGCAGCCAAACTATGTTCTAGTATTGTTGAACCGTGGAAAATTAATAGATGAACAATTTTGGAGTTTGCACTGAGATGTTGTCGGGTAGCCATTGAATATTCCGACATCAGAGATTGCTAACAGGTGTTTCAAAATATCATGGGAACTTTCCGGAGCTCAGAATGGCAGAGGATAGCTAGATCATCAGACAACACAATCATTGTAGGCTGCATTATGGGCCATAATTTATGGCTTTGTCAATCAACATAGAAGAGGTGAAGCGCAAGTTCAACAGCAAACAGGACTTTTCAACACATCAAACCATATAGGCTAGCCCAATAAACGCCTATGTAAATAGACAAAACACTCGCATCAAAGCAGGGTGACTTCTTCAGATTTGCGAGTGCTGTCAAAACGATCGTATACGGTTTGCTCATATAGTCTAGTGGTGTGGTGGTGAAGTGTCATCATGCTGCGTTCAAGAGCGTAGGGTAGGTCTACGTCCCGTAGTAGCCTATATTTTAATTTAACGTCTTTAATGGTAAGAGATCGCACAGGGATGGATAATGAGCGGTTATTTAAGATTAAATTACAATGCCAGACACCTTCAGATATGAGAGACCCCCTCAGATTTTTGACTTTCATGGGAGCCAGTCCTCACTCTATGGGAGCTCGGCTCCCTCTGGCTCCCACGTAATTCGAGCACTGTTATGGTCCCACCACAAACATCCAGATTGTCTAATTAAGCGTGCGCACACACATACGCACACACTCACACCCGCACACACACACACACAGACACACACACAGCTTTCTTTGTTCTATTAAGGATATTCCTTAACTGTATCTTCAAATAAATTCAATAATCAGAGGACAGTGATCTGTTAAAGTCCGATGACTTACTACAACAAAGTTGCTAATGCATATTTCCATCACATGACCTCAAATGTCCAAAGAGAAAGTTTAAAGGTGCTCTAAGCGATGCTGGGTAACGTCACTTCTGTTGACATTCAAACAAAACAGAGAGCTAGTTTGCTACTTCCTCCCCCTCCCTCCCGTGCAATTGAAACTCTCCTAAACGAGCATCTCATCTGTGATTTGCTGGAACAGTTTGTTATGTTTTGCCCAGGTTGTTTTTGTTGCCGTTTTTGGAGCCTGGGCTGTCCACAGAAATCACATTTTTTTTACAATGTCAGGACACAGGCAGCTAGCGGATGGTGAGGTGATGTTTGCTGTAAGTGACAAAAAATGTTTAAGCCTAAAAAATGCGTGGCACCTTTAAGAAAGTTTTGCTTTTATATGCTCCAAAAAATAAGCTCTGCACACAGTGTAGATCAAAATTATATGATCTATATACATTAAAAATGTATCTGTAACGTTTCAAGGATGGGTCTTAAACAGGTGGCTTCCTGAAGCTTCCTTCCATCTGGGGAAGATCCTTTTTTAATAGAAACGTTGTCCACGTAAAGAGAAAATAATACAATAAAACACAGTTTGGAGCCACACAATATGCAGACCTTATTTTTTTTATGTATATTTCAAAACAGTCAAACAATATGGTTCATCCTAATATACACCTTTTGTAAACCTTCTATTTGTTTAGGAAAACACATTGCTTCCTCTTTGTCTGTTATCAGATACAATTTACAACCCTATCAGGTTGTGAAGTGGGACTTACTTTTCAACTTAGTCAAAACAAACACAAAAAATCTCTCTCTCTCTCTCTCAATTCAATTGAATTAAAATGGCTTATTATATGCCAAAGCATTCAAAGAAACAGTAGACCTTGAATAAATACTGTACTAAAAGTGATTTCCACTGAAGCTTTGTGTTAGTCTAGGACTAGATTTTAATCCATTAACGGGAAGGCTGCACATGATATTAAATGTTTCATTATTCTCTCTCTATCTCTTTCTATCTCCCTCTCTCTTGCTCTCCTTTCTCTTGCTCCACTCACCTTGACGATGAGCGTCTGGGTGTTGGTGATCTTGTTCTGGGGCGAGACATGCTGCTGCACGGCCTGCCGGGCTCCGCGCACCGCCAGCAGAATGAAGAGGTACGAGAGGAAGATGATGGAGCAGGGCACGATGTAGCAGAAGAGGAAGAGCGAGATGATGTAGCTCATGGCCAGCAGGTCGGTGCGCGGCAGGTGCCAGTTGATGCAGCAGGCCGTGCCGTAGGGCTCGGGGCCGTACGCTCCCCAGCCGGACGCAGGCCCCACGGCGAAGATCAACGCGTAGCACCACGAGCCCAGCACCAGCATCCGAGCATGGCGCGGAGAGAACTTACTGCCTGGAAAGTGGGGGGTGGAAAGAAAGATGAGAGAGAGAGAGAACGAGAGAAAGAAAGAGAGAAAGCAGGAATGGATGCAGAAGAAAAGAGACAGAAGTGAGAAGAGAGAGAGAGAAAGAGAGAGAGAGAGAGAAAGCAGGAATGGATGCAGAAGAAAAGAGACAGAAGTGAGAAGAGAGAGAGAGAGAGAGAAAAGTGGAACATGAGGTATACTCTGGCAAGATTGAAGAGGATCTTTCTCTAGGAGAAGGATAGCATTGAGACACACTGTTCGATTGAAAAAGACTTTGTGCTTTGATATTCAATGTCAGTCCTGTCTCTTTTTGCACATGGACTTGGACTGTCTGTCAACCTCCGACCACTATGCACTGTATTAATGCAACTCAACAATGCACTACAATATAAATGATCATACTGCATTCTGTCTGCATTTCTCAGAACTATGTGTAACCTGCGTTGTGTTGAACCTGCGCGATTCAGCCCTGCACACGCCTGGACTCAAACCAGCGAACAGCAGCACCTCGGATCGGGAGGCAAGCGTGCTGACAGTTGAGCCAATAGCCCAGGCTACTGGCTTGCATGCCAGCAGCTGAGGTGTCGGGGAGTAAGGTTTACCGACGTTCCATAAGCACAGCTTGCAGCTCACAGATCGAGATCAAAGTATGCTATTTTTTGCTCTGCTATCTAGGTACTACTACAGAAGGAATGTACATACACATACACACACACACACACACGTGTTCCACTTCTCTGCCTGAGGTGACATCGTTTTTTTTGTTTTTTTTGCGCTCACAGTAGGTTCCTATATCAATGTAAGCATTCAGGCACAGCACAAACCTCTTTCTGTCAGGCTGGGAGACAGTGTGGAAGCAGTAGGAAGATGAAAGCGCGGAGCATGACGGCGGGTTAATTCTCCACACATACTTAAAGGCGACCTACCACATGTGGAGGAACAGGGGTGGGTCACATGTTCCAACAGGGACTGTATCTCAACCAGAGGGGAAGGAATTTTTTTTAAATTTAATCCTTCCATCAGCCTTATTACCCAACCCTCCCCCCTCCCACACACACACACACTCTCTCTCTCACACACTCACACTCACACACACACACACACACACACACACACACACACACACATACACACACACACACACACAACCCCTCCATCCATCCTCCTAACCATCCTGGTCTTCGGTCGCCATGGGACTTCAAACGTTTCCATTTCATACAATGTAATTATTCTCGGTCTCCAGGGGGTATGGCACAGAGGCTAGTTTCAGATTGTGTCTTATCCAATGGACGGAGGGGAGGCAAGGGGAGACAGAGGATGGGCTGGGGGTGTCGTTTATTTATTCATCAGTGCCTCCTGGATGTGCATTGAAAATTTGTGTGATGACAAACATCAAACCGACTTGAATGCAGACCAGATGCGGAAACTGAATGCTTTTATATCATGGAACAAACAATGGCAGTAAATAAATATACAGTGTCTCATGTCACCCTTCACTCTTGTTGTCATGTCGGAGATGTAAGATAAGGCGGAAGGCGTTACACAAAGCAGCTTTCTGCCTCCAAACAGCTTTAATCCCCCGTCTTTTATATGTATGTGTGTGTGTGTGTTTCAGCCACGATGCCCCTGTAAGCTCTTTGAAAAGCTCGGCGAGTGAGATAAAGGAGAGGCTTTCCATGGGAAGCTAGGAGGCATCCTCGCTTTAAAGATAATTGATTCACGGCAAGTTAAGCGTGTATGAAATGATATCAGTTGGGCAAGCAGTGGGATCCGTGTTTCACTGCACTGGCTTTGACCAGTCAGGGGTTGGTGGTGGTGGTGGTGTGGTGCAGACCCGGCGCTAAGGGGGGGGCAAAAGGGGGCGGTGCCCCCTCAAATAAAATCTGTGCCCCCTCCATTGTGACCACCATACTGTATTACGTTTTCTATTTTGTTGTTATTTCATGTAGATATAGTCTTCTTTCGTTAGTTAGGCTACATGCAGCGGCATAAAACTCACACAGCCAACTCTCCTTGCCCCGGTCTCACACACACACAATAGAGACTCCCCTCCGTGGCCTAGGCAAGCCTCATAAGCGGAGGGAGCGGTGGTGCGGTCGCTCCGGTACCACGGCTGCCACGACCGCAAAGGGGTCCCACCGTTGGCCAAATCTATCTTGCTGAATTGTTATAAACATGCTTATTTGTACTGATTGCTGGGAGTGGGGGGTGGGGGGGGGGTACTACTGAAGATGCCACTGGTCTAGTGCGCTCACAAAGGGAGCTCGTCATGCCTATGCTGTAAATTAAATAGCCCGCAACAGGCACTCTCCCTATCACGCTACACTGTTGCGTTTCAAAAGCGAAACTGATGCCACAACTGGTCTGGGTTTGCTGAAGTAACCTAGGCTACAGGCTGTATTTATTACAGAAAATCATGCAACATAGCAAGTAGGCCTAGTCTACACTATTTAGAGACAGGAGCTTAAGTTTACCGCGATAACAGCTGTCACTAATTCACATCGTCGTAGGCTGCGCCGATGCACAGACTAAACGGTAAAAAAGTTATGATAGCCTACTGGAAGCTTCTACCCTTTTGGATGTGTAGAGTTGTAGGCCTAGGTGCACTTAGTTGTTAGCGATTGACCAGGTTGCTTTTTGAAATGAAATACGTTTGTTAGGCTGGCCGATTGTAAAAATAGGGAAATTAAAGTGCGTGCCGTGCCTATATATACGCGGAGATAACATTCGTTAGACAGGCAAAGCTGTCAGCAGCAACATGCAACCCCCCGCTCCCCATAAAAAAAATTGTGCCCCCTTGGAAATCGCAAATGCCCCCTCTGTCACTGTACTCTGCAGCCGGGTCTGGTGTGGTGTGTGTGTGTGTGTGTGTGTGTGTGTGTGAGGGGGGCAATAGGAGGGCAATTTTAGTGCCCCTGTTGAAGGGGTTTTTAAATGGAGGCCGAGCCCAGAGGTAAGTGCCACAGGGCAGAAAGGACATGAGGAGAGCTCCCGTCTCCATTGATCTGACCCTCCTCTCTCTCTCAACTCGACTCCATCCTCAACCCTCACCCATCACCTCTCACCACCAGCACGCACATCCATATCCACACCACTGCAGCCCTCACCCATCAAAGGGGAGTGAAAGAGAGCAAGGATAAAAGGGGGCCGCTCTACCACATACACACTCGCACACACGCACACATGCACAATATTTTAGTGTTCCTTTCACCTGCCCAGGGACTGCAGCAGAAAGTTAGCTAGGTAGCTAAATCTGGTTCAAAGCACCTACAGTATTCTCTTTTGGTGACTTGGATCCCTGACAAAAACAAACTTCATCGTCTAAACTAAACAATACAGAGTAGTCACACACTAAACACATCCTTCTCCTGGCTCTCTCTCCCTCAATACAGAGTAGACACACACTAAACACATCCTTCTCCTGGCTCTCTCTCCCTCAATACAGAGTAGTCACACACTAAACACATCCTTCTCCTGTCTCTCTCTCCCTCAATACAGAGTAGACACACACTAAACACATCCTTCTCCTGTCTCTCTCTCCCTCAATACAGAGTAGACACACACTAAACACATCCTTCTCCTGGCTCTCTCTCCCTCAATACAGAGTAGTCACACACTAAACACATCCTTCTCCTGTCTCTCTCTCCCTCAATACAGAGTAGTCACACACTAAACACATCCTTCTCCTGGCTCTCTCTCCCTCAATACAGAGTAGACACACTAAACACATCCTTCTCCTGGCTCTCTCTCCCTCAATACAGAGTAGTCACACACTAAACACATCCTTCTCCTGTCTCTCTCTCCCTCAATACAGAGTAGACACACACTAAACACATCCTTCTCCTGGCTCTCTCTCCCTCAATACAGAGTAGACACACACTAAACACATCCTTCTCCTGTCTCTCACTCCCTCAATACAGAGTAGACAAACACTAAACACATCCTTCTCCTGTCTCTCTCTCCCTCTGTCTCACACCTGCACACAATGACAGCTTGTTATGATCAATCATTTCACATCTTCCCTTCAGCCCCCACAGTGTGAGCGCTGACAGAGACGCACATAAGGAACTTGAGGACGATGCCACACACATCTATTGTTATCACTGTCAGACTGCCTCCAGGAGAGAACAGCACCTTGTATCATCTTCCACACATCTTGCCTCTCTCTCTCTCTCTCTCTCTATCTCTCTTTTTCTCTCTCTTTCTCTCCTGTGAATCTTTCTGAAGACTCCTGCTTTGATTACCCTTTTAAATGAGCAGTCCCCCTTTAATTGATTGAGATTAATTGTGTTTGTGTGTGTATGTGTGTGTGTGTGTGTGTGTGTGTGTGTGTGTGTGTGTGTGTGTGTGTGTGTGTGTGTGTGTGTGTGTGTGTGTGTGTGTGTGTGTGTGTGTGTGTGTGTGTGTGTGTGTGTGTGTGTGTGTGCATGTCTGCACGTGTACGTGCACATCTCTACAGACCATGCTCACCGTCCTGCTCCCTGAGGAGAATTAATGATGGTGACATTCCCTCCTGAATCTCAGGCTCGACCCCTCGTGTCCACCCTGAATGTAAATGCCTTGTGATTTATATACCATTAAGCCAAAGGAGCAGGGAGAAGAAGCCCCTCTCCTTCTCCAGCCTCCTCCACAGAGTGGGGTCAAGACTGTGGCTGGCTCAAGGGACTTAGCCCCATAATCATCCCTCCTTCAGCCAACTCGGTCCCATTATCACACCTGGCACACATAGCATGTAAGGTAGGAATCCAAGGGATCCGGGCATGGCTTTGTGGACAGGATTAAAATGGGATTGGGACAAGCCAAAGGGCAAGAGGTAAACGACTGCTGGATGCCATGCTCAGGGATGAGACCATCACCTTGCCCCTGGGATGGGAAATGGGGATAGAGAATCGTGTGTGTGTGTGTGTGTGTGTGAGAGAGAGAGAGAGAGAGAAAATGGCGCATAAGAGCCGTGGGAGGGATTTAGGGTAAAAACATTAAGAGGCACTATCGGTTTTGGCTGCAGAGAATTTTGCTGAGACCCATTTTAGAGATTCCAAATGCATTGTGCTGGGAGTACCTCCTGACAGATGGAGGGAAGTCTAATCGAAGTCTTCAGGCTGTGAAAATAGGTTTGGGGTTTTGTAGCAGAAGACTGGGGTAAGTTTCACAATGTCAAGATCGTTCTAGGGAAACATTCCCAAATTGAAAGGAATCCTGGTCCTCTAGATCAGGGGTCGGCAATTACGTTTGGACCCGGGCCAATTTTTTTTCAGACAATGGCATCGCGGGCCATAGCTTTTGTAATGGGGGGGGGGGGGGGGGGGGGGGGGGTTATAGGCCTACTATTTAAATTATTAATTATTATATTATATTAAAATAAACATCATCTAACTTTTAAAATGCATTTAATTTAATTCCATTAAAAACGTTTATTTGCTTATGTGCGCTGTTTTTATGCCGCCTGCTGCATCTCCTGTCGTCTCTCATGAAACAGGCGACTTGCCTAGCAACTTGCCGTAACTAATGTGTAGGCTACAAATATTATTCTTTTGGATGACGTGTAAATGATTAGCTGAACATTGCTATATGCTAGTTATCGATGCAAAATGTCGTTGTCAAAAGCCTTGAAAAGAAAAATTGATTCAGAATGCAGGACCTACAAAGAAGAATGGAAGCAGAGGTATGTGTTGAGCCTGCCTGCATTTCTTAATGCCAAGCCTATTAATTTAACGAAACATAGGCTATTTTTGACCTTGCCCACTGGAAGAGGGAGACAGGACACTGTTGTTTTTTTTTTGCACAAGATTACGCGCACTCGCGTGCCAATACCGTTCCGACCTGTGCGTCATGGATAACTGCAAGGATGTTCCACCTGTTTTGTCACTTTAGTAGGACTATCATCTATACCTCAATAAATGTTTTGAAATTGATGGGATTGCTGTAGGCCTTTTTTTCTTTTTAAAAACATGGGGTTAAAAAAAAAATTCATTCAACAGCAAATTAACGTCATCTCGCGGGCCAGATAGAATCAATGGCGGGCCAAAATTGGCCCGCGGGCCACTATTTGCCGACCCCTGCTCTAGATCATAGGTTCTCAAAGTGCGGCCCGGGGGCCAATGGCGGCCCGCGGAAACATTTCTGGCGGCCCGCGATAAGTAAGGGATAATGTATAGAACGCTGGTCATTACTGGGAAAATAAGTCCCGACAGGGCGAACCGGACCCCGACGCGCAGCGGTTTGAATGAAGTTCCAGTCCTTGCGTAGTGATATGAAAGATGTATCAGAAGCACAAAACCCGTTGCCATTGACAGCGGTAATTATATATTTGCAGCGGTAATTACATGAATTTATTTACCGCTAGAACTTTGGGAAATCCCATTCAAGTCAATGGAGCGTTCTACTAGCATTGTGAAGAGCCGTATAATAACATCTGATAACATCTGTAAAACTGTTAAAACTGTACAACTGTACTGTGTGCTTTGAAAAGAATGAATCTCCGTTTAGTGGTGTTTCGTGGCCGTCAGGTTTTCCAGTGGTGCTTTGGTAGCTGGAATTGGCCCAGAATAAGGCCTATACTGATAAGAAGCAAGGCACACTGAGACTGTTTGTTCTAAATAAGTTTGTACTTGAAATGGACTGCAACCAGAACTGTTATATCCTAAATTTGTCTGTTGAGGGTAGAGAACCCCAGGGATTGTGTGTGCATTGTTTTGCCAGGTTTAGCCTCAGTTATGAATGAAAATGTGTTTAATGCAATAAATAGAAACTGTAGAGATGCAACCTAGTCTTTAAAATGATTACAAATAGGATTTTTTTCCAGTTTTTTCTCCCCCCGCCCCTTTGGCGGCCCTCAGTTCAATGTTGGGTTCCTGAATTGGCCCTCACCAATCAAAACTTTGAGAACCCCTGCTCTAGATGCTCAAAGAGTAATCTCACCATGGTGCTTAGGGGAATGGGTTTTATATGGAAGGTTAACAGGCTAACTCCTTCCATCTTATTGGATGTACAACCCTTTAGCTTTCAGGGTTTATATAGATGTACATTTTACCATGGGATTTCATCCCAGAGCACAGTGATAAAGACATTTCATAGATGGAGTGGTTACGGTGGAGGGATGCAGTTTTATGGAGAATGCAATTCACAAGTGTTATTTTAAAGGCAATGCAGTTGGGGAACATTAAATAACACCAATTCACCAGCACTGAGAAAAGAGGCAATAAATGTAGTCAATGTCAAACCAGTGAACATGCTGCACACACGTCTGAATCCCAAGCAGGGTGAAGATAACAGGGGTCACCTGTCACCTGTCTCCTGTCTAACACTTTCATTACACCGCACATAGGGGCAGCGAGGAGAACAGGAGGCAGCTATTCCACATGAAAAACACATCAGGAATGGGACGTCAGAAGAGTGGATAGGTCAAAAGGCTAAACCACTGCATAATTGGATGGATGGATGGATAGATACAGTAGATGGATGGATAGATAGATAGATAGATAGATAGATAGATAAATAGATAGATAGATGGATGGATGGATTGAAACATGTGTCTTGGTTGAAATAAAGTCTGTACCAACATGTATACTAGACCACTAGTGGCAGAGGGCAGTGAAGCCCTCTGTTTGCTATAGATGGATTAGATCCTTCACCCTGCCCATTTTAACTATTTCCCAGGCACTCACACACACACACACACACACAAAACAAAAAACACACACACAAAACAAAAAAACACACACACACAGACCTAATCCCCACTGATAAAGATCAGCTGTGGCTAAGGACGCCGTCTGGTGCTCCATTACCCTCGCAGGCAGCAAAAGGGCCAAACGAGAAGCATGTTTCTGGGGTTCCAGATGGGTTTCTGGGTCTCACCAGCCTTGGACATGAAACAGGAGATTCGTTTGTATGTGACCAGGCTTTTTGCACCTGCTGTGCCGAGCCCATGCCAGGGTGTGTGTTATGGGGTGTGTAGGCTGTGTGTGTTGTGTGATGTGAGATACTGACAAGGCATTAAGGAGTTGATATGGACAGGAAGAAGATGATATGCCCTAAGAGCTCATGTGATTGCCACTCTTTGTTTGTGTGTATTTGTGT
>NW_027468881.1:29988168-29990668 GCF_046254945.1 Alosa pseudoharengus | reverse complement strand
AGAGAGAGAGAGAGAGAAAGAGAGAGAGATAGAGATAAATAAGCATATATCCACACATCTCCCACCAGCCTTCATAATTGTGATGTATCTGTCTGTTTTTGCTTTGCATTGCTATATCATTGCAGCATCATTATCCTTCTTGTGATGACCCTGTTATATCATTCAATGTGAGTAAACAGGAGCATGATTATTAGGTAAAGTGTAAAGGACCATTTAGCCTCACTGTGCTAATTACTAATCTTTCAGGGAATACAAGAGTAACTGAAGAGATCAATTTCACTGCCCTCATTTAACTCTTCTTTACGTTATCTGACACTTTTGTCTTTCTTACAGCTATTCATTTAGCTGACACTTTCATCCTAAGCGTGTTGCAGTATAGTCAAGGTAAACATTCAGTTACCGAAGAGTGTGTATTCTCTGAGGGTCAAACCTAGCCTAGAAATCTAGACGCACCCTAGCCAGGGCTAGTCTAGCAACTCTCCGTTGGCTTGTGTGCTGGGAAAATTAAACTTCTATCAGGCCAATCAAATCGTGTATAGAGACGTTAGGCGGGCTTAACATAATGATTGATGGCAGAGTTGCAACGGTTTGGCTTGAATTCCCTGCTACTTGAAAACAAAGCAGATGGATGTTGCATTTGGCGAACAGCATGACACGAGTTTTAAGCTTTTTTTAAGTTGGCAAAAGTTTGAACTAGCCAACTAGCTCTGGTGGGAAAACGCATGGGACTCAGCGCTGTCCTATTGCGTGCAGAGGGAATTTGAAAGACAACCGATTATCCCGCCCCTCGGACTGAGCACTGCCAACAGTGCGTTCCCAGACCCTACATTTTAATGTGGGTCTGGCTCGTCAGGCTAGGTCAAACCCATAACCTTGGTGAACACTTACTTACTCTTCCAGTTAGAGGAGTTAGAGGAACACGTCATGGACACACGCACGCACACGCGTGCACACACACACACACACACACACATGCTTCCCTGTGATCTGATTGCGTTTGAAGAGATAATATTTAATATTTAAATATTTAAGATACACACAACTACACACACATACAGTACACACACACACACACAAGTCTCTCTGATCTGACTGTGGAGCTAGTATTTAAACGTCAGCAGACCTAGTATATATATTTTTGTTTTGTATTAAATTACCAAACACAATGATTTTTCTCCCCATTTATTCTTCGAGAAAGCGATTGTCACACTCTGTCTGAACAAAAAAAGCAAATAGATATCTTATGCCACACTGAGACCGTCGACTGCACTCTGACTGTCATCTGTGTTGAGAAGTGTTCAGTGTTCCACAACATACTCCGCTGCTCAATCTCATGATATACTGTACCATCACTTTTGCCATCAGCAAGCCTGACCACTGAGCTGTCTGAGAGTCCTTTCAGAATGGATGAACAGGATTTTATGTAACATTGTGTTTTTGGTCACAGCGGAGTAATGTCTTTGCATGACAATGACCACACAAGCTCCTGCTTATTATTCACAATGTCAATACTTAAAGATTATGAATGAATGAATCTTATATTAGCTCTCATCAGTCATTTCACATATTGGCATATCGGTTTCTGTCAATTCTAATCAATAACTCAATTCTAATCAATAAATCCCTCATTTAAAATGTAAAGCCACCCACCAGGAATGGATTGATTTAGCTGTAATCCAGTTTAACTGATGCAGCCTTAATGGAAAAAGGGTCTGTTTTGAAGAGTGAAAAAAAGCCCTGTATACTAATTACAGTGCAATAAACCTTAGACTGACATAACTTTAACACAGTTAACTTTAACACAGTTAAAGCAACAAGATGACTTAATTGTTTGAGTTGAGTGTCCTATTCTTGTTTTACAGTGTACCCACTGAGAGCTAGTTTACTGAGATGCAACTAGTTACTGAGATGCAATCATCAGGAGTGACATCATCCAAGTTGGAGCTAAATGTAACATAGAGAGAGAGAGAGAGAGAGAGAGGCAGAGAGAGAGAGAGAGAGAGAGAGTTACCTGTGGCTGAAAGCGGAAGGGATGGCAAAAGGGAAGAGAGTCAATGTCATGCCCAGGTCACTGAATGACAGACTGACCACAAAGAATTCGGCAGGCTTCAGAGAGGACTTCTTCCGGTAGGCCACAAACAGCAGGGTGCTGTTCCCCATCAGAGACATGACACCTGGAGTAAGGTGGGGTGGAGGAACAAGACAGATGGTCAGAGAGGGGCTTTCTTTCCCCCACTGCAATAGACCTTGCTGAATGGAGAGAACATCTGGACAGGGTGAATGGACGATACGTACCAAAGACAGTGTAGATGGAGGCCAGTATGTAGTCACTTTCTTTGGAGATTGTGGACGCATACAATCCAATTACAACTTCAGAGGCATTTCCCATTTCTAAAGAGGTAAAGGACACAGAGAGAGAGAGAGAGAGAGAGAGAGAGAGAGAGAGAGAGAAATTAAGAAAGAGAGAGAAAGAGAGATCCAATTTAATCACACTATATGA
>NW_027468881.1:29980668-29983168 GCF_046254945.1 Alosa pseudoharengus | reverse complement strand
CTGTACTCCTCCCTGTAGTGTGTGTGTGTGTGTGTGTGTATGTCTGTGAGTGTATGTGAGTGTGTGTGTGTGTTTGTGTGTGTGTGTTGAGAGTGTGTGTGTTTCTGTGTGTGTGTGTGTGTGTGTGTGTGTGTTTGTGTGTGTGTGAGTGAGTGTATGTGAGTGTGTGTGTGTGTGTTTGTGTATGTGTGTGTGTGTATGTGAGTGTGTGTGTGTGTGTTTGTGTGTGTGTGTGTTGAGAGTGTGTGTGTTGAGAGTGTGTGTGTGTGTGTGTGTGTGTGGTTGCCTGCAGGTCTGTTCTCTCCAGAGGTCCACAGAGCCAAACGGAGCTGGGTGCCTGTGAGCACACACAACATTTAACAAACTAATGATGGCATTTTTCTGTCCGTCTGATTTCCTGACTGCTGCATGTCCAATGGCTTTGGTTCTACTGCAGTGGAATGACAGGCCAGATACAGTAAGGATACCACCAAACCAGAGCTGACACCAACTGCTGTCAGTGCACTCACAATCACACACACTCACACAGCAGACAGGGATGCAGAGAAGGAAATATCTCTCTGGTGAAGGGTAGGTAGAGATGAGAGATATAGGCAGAGAGAGAGAGAGAGAGAAATTTTGAGTGGGTGAGTGAGAGAGAGAAATATTGTATTGTTTTGCGTGTTGTATTGTTGGTTTGTTTTTGTTCTGTCGGATCAGGCATGGAGACATTTAGAATTGGTCCTTGTATTCCTCATCTTTTGTATGAGGTCTTTGCCAATGCAAATGCCTTGCTTATCATGTTAATGCACCGTTGAATTTGAGAGCCAAGGAGGGAAAGCGTGAAGGAGCTGAAGAGAGAAAGATGTATGAAAAAGAAGGAAGAGAAGAATAAGGGAAGAGAAGAATAAGGGACAGACGTTGCAGAAGAGAGAGAGACTGTAAGTGAAAGATGTGAAGAGCTGAACAGAGACAGCTTGGGGCAATGAAACAGAGAGAGAGGCTCAGGCTAGCTAGCTCTGTGGCGGTGAGGAGCCTGGATACACATTGGCAAAAATGATTCTAACATAAACTGCCCGGACACTTCCAAATCTGCTTCTCCTGTGTTGTTTATTGTATTTTTTTACCCATTTGCTTTGATGTTTGTTTTTTTCCTGCCAGTTCAACTCAGTGGGGGTCTCTTTAACAGATGTCTTTAATACACAAGAGTGGATATCTCATATTATTTTCACGTCACTTCTCTGAGGTCCATCTCTAAGCTCATCTGTCATTGGCAGCTCCTGGTCTCATTGTTCATTGTCTCGTGTCCCAGAGAAAGGTAAATATCCTTAGATGGAAACATGGCTGCACTCAGGACAAGCACTTACAAGTCTTTAACTGCATACGTAAGCTATACTCATTTATATTGGTAACTCTGGGAGAGACGCACACAGAGAGGAAGATGGACAGATAGGAGGAGAATGAGAGACAAAGGGAAATGATGATGATGAAGAAGAAGAAAGGGGTGACATGAGGTATGATATTGTTAAGTATACTTTTTATTAAACATGGAGGGATGAGTCATGCTGTTCTCAAAATAGCCAAGAAGAGCAGACTCACTTTAAAATGCAAAATGCAAATAACAACAAAAGAACAGAATCAATCTCGGCCAGCTATCCCCTAAAGGGTCTGAGTGAGAATAACACAGCATGCTTGCAAACAGCACACACACACACACACACACACCACTGACCATTGTGCAAACATACACCCACACACAGACACTGCAATTATGTGCACATATATAAAAACACACAGTATTCACACTCACAAACACACACACAAACATTGCCACAACTGAAAGAATATCATTCTGAAGGACACATGTCTGTGTCCTTCTATCTGGCTGACTCTCTCTGCTCTCCCAGCATGCAAGTAAGGGATAATGGACAACACAGTGGTTCACAGAAATAAATGCACGGTCGAGGTTGTAAAGCAGCCCCGACACGAAGCAGAGGGCCGTTTAAACCTCGTAAGTGCATTCATTTTTTGTGAACAGACCACCGTGGAGTCCATTATCCCGCTTACTCCACTGTTGCCACTTGCGTTCATTTCCTGTTACAATTTAAACGTTTTAATCGCTAAAACTGTCTTGTTTGTAGAACTACTTTCTTCCGATACATATCAACTAATTTCTCAACGTGCAGGACAAACTGCCGTTACTACTGTAGTTCTAAATGGATGGTTGCTACGGCCAAAGGCCAGTCGTTAGTTCTATCTCCCCTGTTGTCAAGCGGGCGTATCCCAAGATTCTGATGAACTTTAGCTTTGAAACATCGCTATTTTACTTAGCCTGCTGTCATCCATCTGGCTAAAAGCCACCTCTGTCATATGCTACAATGTTGCTATGTTCTGAGCGTCTGCATTTTACAGCTCGGATGCAACGTGACGGTTCATTTAAACTTCACCACCAGTTCGGCGAATTAAAGAAGCCCTATGCAACAATTTTAGCAAAAATGACCTTAATTATGCAGGTTGAGAG
>NW_027468881.1:29953168-29975668 GCF_046254945.1 Alosa pseudoharengus | reverse complement strand
CAGGTAGATTATCAACTTAAACACTAAAGCATTTCCCCAGGTTCCTATTGAATTAAACTCTGAGTTTGTGGATGGGAACATGACAATGGGAGGAGTTCATCTTCATGAACATTGGCATTCTGCAGGTGCCTGCTGGCAGTTTTGCACAGGCAGGGTAGAATGCAATTGGCTTAAACGTATAACTCATTCTAATTTCAAGACAACTGCTGCAGATTTTTCATTTCTCAAGTCAGATAGTGCCTTTTACTAGGAAGACATATTCATGCCTCAGAACGTTTGTCTAACCAATTTAAACAACTCAGTCAAATGCCATAATGAACTGGGTACACTTCAACCAAACAAGACCCATTCTAATGTGAGACCTCTGACAAGACCCCACTTTGCATGCTTTACCCTTCCGTGCCCTCTTCTCTACTCTCTCTCTCTCTCTCTCTCTCTCTCTTTTCTAATGCCTTCTCATCCACACTCATCTTATTAAACTAGCCTACAGTCCGCTCCAGGCTCAGGCGTGAGGCAACCTCACAGTCCAAGCATTTGCATACCCCTGGCTGCCTGCCTGCTGCATGCTTTACTGTGCTGCTCCATGCTGTGCTGTGCTGTGCTGTGCTGTATTGTGTTGTGTTGTGTTGTGCTGCCCCCCCCCCTCTTGCCTCCTCTACATTTTGGCATGATGACAACAACAACACCAGCAACAACAACAAATGGAGACAACAAGAAGAAGAAGAAAGAATCAGAGGCAGAATCAGAGTGCCTCTTGGTTTGGTCTCGTTTCAAAGAAAGATACAAACCCTCTGCCTCCAACCTGACAAGAAGGCGAGAGAAAAAACAAGCGCCCAGATACCAAACTTTCCATCTATTTCATGCTTGCCTGCTTTTCTGAATTGCCGACCTCTTTCTGACAGTCAGCAAGTGTAAAGCCACATAAACCCTGGCAAAGACCAGGCTCAAGCAGTTTCCACCACTTTGCCTACATAAGCCAAATGGCTATGTTTACTGTACTGCTACACAGGCGTTTGTATTTTCTGGATCAGTCTTTTTTTCTATATTCCACATACACACATCCTACACACACACACACACACACACACACACACACACACACACCTTAAACTGGCCATGCAGGCTGTGTTTTTTCAGCAGGGAAGAAAACCCTGCCCTGCACCCCCACCAGGAGAGTCCATGAGAGTGTGTGTGCAGGGGGGTTGGCTAAGGTGGGAAGAAAGGAGTAGTAGCAGGCATGTCCTGTTATGAATACATACATATAAAGCACCTATTACCCACAGCGTGAATGTTATGCTCATTTGGCCTGATGCACCAATTTTGTGGTGAGGAACCACTGTGGAGCGGAGACATAGGAGTGATTTGCTACATTTCTCACCGCAAGCATGTGTTTGAATGTATGCCTTTCTTTGTATGGTGTGTGTGTGTGTGTGTGTGTCTGTGTGTGTGTTTGTATACAGTATCTGTATGTGCAAACATGCTTTCATTTTGCGAATGTAAGCTCTCTCAGCTTATTTGCAAGTGCAAAGTATCTCCCAACACGTGCCTGAGTCGCACATGAAAGGGAGCCTCCCATGGCAGGTGTCCAGCTCCGTGGTTAAACCAACAAATGTGGCAAGACAAAAACGGCGAGCAGCATCTGCCATCTCCACGCCACGGCCATCGTCCGGCCTGCCTGCCCGCCCATCCCTCCCTGCCCTTCTCCATCTGGAACCCGGTCCCTCCTCGCACCTGTGATGCCCGCCGTGAGACCGCCGTGGGCAGGATGTACCAGCTGAACTGACCGATTCCTGCGCAGAGACGGCGGGGGGGAAAAGTCACTGTGCCAAGGCCCAGTGCCCGTCATTTGCCCGCCTCGTCTCCGCTCTGCCAGCCTTGTGCAGCGCTGCGATGTCACCGCCAATCCGTGCCCGTGTTTTACACAGCTGACCACGGCTATTCTGTTGCCAGGGTGACCAGGGAAGTTGGCACGTGGTGTCAACGCCACACTTCCGATGTGCGACTTCCCTCTCTCATTTTGCCCAGGTCAGTAGAAGTGTTAAAATGTGTGTGTGTGTGTGTGTGTGTTTGTCATATGTGTATGTGTGTGTTTGTGTGTCTGAGTGAGAAAGGGATAGAGACAGAGACAGAGTTTGTGTGTGTGTGTGTGTGTGTGTGTGTGTGTGTCAGGGGAGGCCAGATGAACAAGTGTATAATTGACAAGGGAGCGCTAGGATAAACACGGCACTTCTCGCGTCAGCAGGTTTGGCCAGCGCAGGGGCATCGGAGAGCAAAACTGGAAAATTAAATAAATCAAGTAAAGCAAAAGAGACCTGCACGTATCCTGTGCATCCGATGCCTGCCTGCACACAGGAAATGCTCCCACAACCCCGCTCCCAAGGGTCATTATACACACCTCAGATAACTATGGAGGTAGGAGGAGAGAGTAAACACACACACACACAC
Source organism: Alosa pseudoharengus (assembly GCF_046254945.1). NCBI lineage: Eukaryota > Metazoa > Chordata > Actinopteri > Clupeiformes > Clupeidae > Alosa > Alosa pseudoharengus. Next base: position 29,973,223 of record NW_027468881.1, on the reverse strand, counting down.
ACATACACACACACACACACACACACACACACACACACACACACACACACACACAAACACAATGAGAAATCAGTGCTGGAGTGGCTGCCAGCCAGCACCAATTGTTTATTTTGTTCTAGTTTTTCTAATCCATTGGTGAACACAACAGGGGCGCTCGGAAAGCAAATAAACAAATGAATAGATAAATAAACCACAGGGCCAGTGAAAACAGCTGCTTATAAAGTGGTAATGACGAAAGGGACGCAATCGAACAAGAGGGAGAGAAAAAAAAACTCACCGCAGAGGAAAAAGTTCACTTCCGCTTTTGGCTCGGCCGTTGTTTCAGCCTCGTCCAGCCACCCATGACAAAAAGCTGGACGCGGGCAGTTTATCACACACCAGTCGCAAAACGGCATCGCCAGCGAGGCTCCTCAGCATTGGCAGCGGGGCATTAGGTGGTAGGTAAACATAATGTGTTTCTTGGCACAATTCAGATCCCAGCGCACAGACCCAGATGTCATTCTCATCGGTTTAAATGATGTTACGCCCCAAACACACCCATGACTGATTAAGAAACCTAGGAACACCTTGTTGCGCCATGTGCTCGACGTTTTGGTTTTGATAACGAAAACACTCCCAATGTGGACTGGACATCCTACTAAATTTGAATAAGCTTTTGACGAGTGACGATGCGCTTTAGACTGTCATGATAGGGCCCAATGTGTTTCTAGTTCGGATCCCAGCGCACAGACTCAGTGCTACATGGTAGTGCATGTGTTTACTGAACAGTGCATCTCCGCACCACACTGAGGGGATTTACTGGCACCCAGCTGTTCCTTACCCTCGCGCAGGCAGCTGGCCTCTGCATACTGCACCAGCAGAGTGGCAGCCAACACACAGCAAAGGCAGCTAAACAACCAGGAAAGGCAGGGCCAGCTGCAGCAGGGGTTTGTGTGCAAAATACATCTGTGTGCATTTGAGACACGAGTCCAACCGTCCCATGCCTGGATAACGACAGGCAGGAGTCTCATAAATCAGTCGTTATAAAGGCCTACACCCCTGGGCTTACATGTAATGTCAAACTAATGCTAGAAAGTTTGGACACATATTCCTTACGTTGGTTTTAACGTCAGAGCGAGTGACTTCATTAATCGCATCAAAAGCCCTAAGGGCTTGATTAGTTAAGCACAGTGCACCCAAGGACACTTGAATGGTGGCCATTCTGTGGAGTAGGAGGCTACTGTGGGCTCTAATGGGGAGTAACTGTAATCAGATTTGGGGAAACGAGCTAAATCCAATGCAGTTAGAGCGTGTTAGCCTGTAGCTGACATGTGAGGGACAAACCAGGGGGGACCTGTGGCCCAAGCGGCAGTACGGTATTGCTGACACACTCTTGCGACAACAGAAAAGATACACTGCCATAAAAACACAATGTGGCTTCTCACTTTCTCATCGGAATTGTTTTCAATTGACTTTGCTGTTACAGTCACACAGGGGCGTCGGACGGGGGGTAAAACCACTACTGATTATAGGGGCCCAAGGGGAGAGAGGGCCCTTGAAAAGTCTGGGATATATTTTTTTTACCTGGTTTGAGGGACATGGGGGCCAATCAGGACTGCCTATGCAGGGGATTATTTTATTTCAGTGACCATTCAGTTTATTTTCGTCTCTACCAAGAGAAGGCCAGTTTGTCTACACTTATACATTCTGAGGTCACACTGATTTCTGTAAGTTTGATTTGTCTGTTTAATTCCTGACTTTTACCTTGAAATAAATGAGGACACAGTCACTGACTGTGTAGAGATGCAGAGGCTTTAAAAAGCTACATTGAGTATCAAGTACTTTTAATAAGACAGCCATCAAGAAATCTTCAGTTCAAACTGGTTCCTGTTTTTCTTCAGTGGTGTTGCATTTGTCTCTCCCCAGACAGTGACACTTGCATGTCTGCTATAAGTCACAGTGAGGACAGCAAATCTACAGGGGACAGTAAGGGCATACTATCAGATATCCTACATCTGAGTGTCTACGGATTCTCTGGGAAAGCCTGCTTTCCATTTCTGTTTGAATGTTTTGCTTTGAGGGTCTGTCAAGGGGATGTGCTCATTAGTGTGTTAACACTTTTGTGCGGCTGTTAATGTATCTATATGGAGGCGTGTTTAGCACTTATGGGAATGTATCTGGATGTATGTGTGTGTGTGTGTGTGTGTGTGTGTGTGTGTGTGTGTGTGTGCGTGTGCGCATGAGCTCGTGTGTGTGTGTGTTTCTATGCACATGTCCGTGAATATATGTGTGTGGATGTGTGTGTGTGTGTGTGTGTGTGCACGTGTCCTTGGATACATGTCTGTGTGTGTGTGTTTGTGTGTATGACAGTGATTGAGTGCATATGGACACGTCATATGCAGAGAGAGAGAGAGAGAGAGAGGTACAACCCCCCCCCCCACCCAAACCACACCCCACTGCACCCCCCTCTGTTCCCCTTCTGCACCTTGTGGCTAACTAGCCTTGCTGCTGTTTAACCTCCATTTGCATCCATAAAGGCCTGTGTGATTTGTCTAATTAGCTGGGACGCGGGACAACCTGGGAAGAGGGCCAGAGCCTGCTGAGCTCAAGGCTTCGAGGGGCAGTGGGGGGGGGGGGGGTGGAGGGAAGAGGACGGAGGACGAGGAAGGAGGGGAGTATAGAGGGAGAGAGTGAGGGAGGATAGAGGGGGGGAGAGAGAGAGAGAGAGGCGGATGAGGAAAGAGAAGAAGAGAAAGCAGCTAGGGAGTTCAGATTTATGGCGTGTAGAGCTGCTTCCTGCTGACAAAAGAAAGAGAAGAAGGGATAAGAGGGTGTAAAAGGGAGAGAGAGAGGAAGAGAGAGAGAGAGAGAGAACGAGGGAGTGGTTGTGTTCTGGCACATGGAGGAGGAAGGGAGCAACAACTCTCAACTGATGTTTTATTCAGACTCTGGGACGACACCGCGGATTCGCCAGCCAGTGAACGAGAGTTGGAAACCCAAAGGAACAGAATGAGAGAAAGAGAGAAACAAGGGAAAAGGGAAAGAGACAAAAGGGGGAGGAAAAGAAGGGTGGAGACAATAAGAAGAAGACAATAAATAACTGTCGAGGGAGGGATGCAAGTGCCAGTGGATGCGTTTGTGTGTGTGTGTATTTGTGTGTGTGTGTTTGTGTGTGTGTGTCAGATAGGAATTGAGGACAGGACATTCGGGGGGCAACGCTCTGAGCAATGATGCAACACCCTAATTTTCTCCCATATCCTCTCTCCATGCCCCAGTGTTGCCGTTAAACGATGCAACGGTCCCTCAGTTGCTGTAAAAACCCATGAATACTGGATTCTGTTGTTTTTCGCAATTGTACTCAATGCGTTTTGTCACGCCATTCTCTTCTCATGAAGACACAGAGAGACACGAGATCAAGCAGAGGCAGCAGCAGCAGCAGCAGAAATCTCCCACTGAGTGAAGGTCTTAATCTTTCACAAGCAGCAACACAAAAGAAACACACACATGCACACGCACACACACATGCACACAAACACACACACACACACACACAGAAGGCCACATTTATCAAAGGGCTCTCTCCTCCTTACTTATGTATAAGGGAGCATATACGCAGCATATTACAAGATGAAAATATCCCACTGTGGGTAGAATTGCGCTAGCAAGCAAGTTTAATTCCTGACTTTTATCTTGAAGTTAATGAGGACACAGTCACTGCCTGTACAAGTGTTGCAAGCAAATAAAAAATAAATAATATAAATCTATAAAAATTTAGCAGGGCTTACATGCCTATTTGCATAGCAAATAACTGTGAGGAAGAGCTAGGAGGGAAGGTGGGGCTCTAAAAAAGTGATCATATGTGTGGAAGCAGATTGTATTTATAATGACGTAGTGTTGAGAATTTGCAAACACACGGTTATTTTGCATGCAATGTTATTTAAATGCTATTTAAATTCTACATACATTTACATCATATGGGGACTCACACGTATGGCGTTTGGTGTTTTAAGCCCCCAACGTCGTCTTCCAGGCAGCGCTGCATGTAAGGCACTAGGGTTGGGCAAGGGTCAGTGTTGCCACAGTTACCTTGAAAAAGTAATCTGATTACTGATTACTGATTACTCCTTTAAAAAGTAACTTAGTTACTTTACTGATTACTTGGTTTTAAAAGTAACTAAGTTAGATTACAAGTTACTTTATTAGTTACTTTCAGCAGCTGCCGAAAACACCCCCAACGCCTCAACATAAAAATGATTTTGCCAATACTCACTATACTGAAAGTGCATTTTAACAGCATTGTATAGCAGACATCCCAACCTAACCTACTTAGATACTGAAATTCAGATGTTTGTTCAATAATGTCTAAGTACACCAAATAAGCAAGGCCTATTGATAGAAATTGTTATAGTAAAACATGTAGATTTTTTGTAGATTTTTTTTTCATGTAGCCTTGGCAACTAGCCATCTTGTATAGGCCTGAGTAATATGCAAATGAAAACTTGTTAAACTCACCTCAACAAGTCTTTTGCAATCATTTAACCCACCATGAGCAATGCTAAAGTCGCTGTTACAAACAGTGCAGTGTGCAAGATTATCATTATGTTTTAATCTTTTGAGACAATTGGGTACACTTTTGTGTAGTCTGATGTGAAATGGGTCTTAAATCTTCCTTTTTGAGGGGCACTGACGCTGCCATGACGCTCCTGTTCCTAGATACAATGACTGAACTGATTAATTATGTTTGGGAGAAAAGAGATATAAGCACACTTACACTGAAAACTGATTGGTTGATTTAGCAAAACAGACCACTCTGCTCTCTGTCTTGGATGCGCTTCAGGCACAAACGCACCACTCCTCTCTCTTCCTCTCCGTTGTGTGCGCGTTAAGCTCATATGCACACGCGATTTTAAGCAAGGATTCTAGAATCTTTTATTTGAAGTCCGGTCTGGCTTGCGTGCTCTTGTTCGCTCTAGGTTCCGGGAGATTTTATGTAATTTGCGGGCGTCAGGGAGCCGCTATCAATATGTGGGAGACTCCCAAAACTTCGGGAGACTTGGGATGTCTAGCTAGACAGCACTTTGTCGCCGGCACAGAATGTACAATGTACCTTAATGTTGTCATGTTTAGCTGACACAAACTCAAAGTAATGACTGATGAAATGTGCATCTCTCTCTCTCCCTCCATTGTTGTTTACGTTTGTGTCGCTGCATGGTTTTACACGTGAATTGTCCTCATGCTGAAAACGTGAGCATAGCCTACATGACATTACTGTAATCCCCAAGACAAGAAGAAAGCAAAGAATATATATTTTTATTAAGGAAAATGATAAAAAATAGTAACGCACAGTAACTTAGATAAGTAACTTTAATCTGATTACTGGTTTGTAAATAATAGCCGAAGTCAATGGTTGCAGCGCTGCCTTGAAATCGACGGTGGGGGCTTAAAACACCATCGAGCTACACATACATGCTCAGGTGCAACTGCAGTTCTGGTCGATCATTCAAAAGCAAGAGGTTCTGGTGATTTAAGTCCTGATATAGGCTACCCAATCTGCTCTTGAGAATCAGCCATTTGGTTTTCGGAGGCCTTTGGCTAGGATGCCACAGAATGCCATCACACCCACCCACATTGCATAGGTTATTGCAACAATTCAAATCTGTATTTTTCCAACATAAAAAAAAATATTTGGTCGTTGGTGTAGCTGTATCAACTCCCTCATTTCCTCTCCCACATAGAGAGCCTCCAGCGTTTACTCTCAGTCATACATAAACATGAATGGAGCTAGGACCTCTTGTGCGACTGTAGAGTATTAATTAGCATTAATCAGACATACAGCACTATGTGCACAATTTTAATATGGTTTGTCTTGATGAAACACAATTAGACAGCCCATGAAATCAAACTATGGTCCTGAATTTCAATAGTATAAGGTAGCACAATCTAAATTGTTTCATGCAGAATTGACTCTCACGTAAGTAATTAAGATGTCTAAATGCAAATAGAATTGCTCTTCACTTGTATTAGAGATGGCGCACTTGATTAAATCACTAGGGTGTCACAATGTGTCACAATTACTGTCAAATTCTTTAATAAAAAAAAGCTTGCAAAATGACAGGTCACTGGTAACTTACTGAAGCCATATGTCATATGTCATGATAATGATCTCTCAAGCCTACTTTGCCCTACCACTGCCATTCAAAGTATATTTCATTGATCCCCTCTGAGACTATAGCGAAAAGCTGACACAAATACACTTTTAATGTTGTTTAAATACGTTTACAATTACAATCAAGCAAAATACTTAACAAGAGAAAAAAACTCCAGAATGCATGTCTCTTACGTTTGAAATTATTATTATTATGCTAATTAATGATAATTGTGATCCTGCTGGGCATGCATAAATAGGCATGTGAGGTTGTCTATGTGTGTATTATGTGTGAGCTGGAAGCTTAACTTTCCAGACACGATGTACATTTCATTAAGCAAGGCTCACTGCAACTCGATGAGGGTTTACAAGGTCTCCTGGTTTACAGAAACATCATATATTGTGGGCTTTTCGAGTTGGTGAACTTAATCTACAGTCACTGTATGATTTTTTAATTGAAGTTGTGCCACAAATCCTTTTGACATCTCTATTTTGTCTGTTTGTTGGCTTGTTTACTGTTGTCCCTAAGTTTTGCTTGAGTATGATTAAATAGGAATGTGCTGTACATTTTAAGATTTTTTCAGACTGGAGTTAGTGCAGTCAGGGAACAGGAGAAATCTGGAGGTTAACCAGACCAGATGTACAGCTGAGCAATGAGATTGGATATACATTGTAAATGAACTGCATATTCTTGCAGTTAAAAATGACCACATATGTCTTACCCCTCAGAAAGCAAGAGCCTTCATAAGATCAATAGGCTTTTCTCCCTCCCCTGAATGTTCCACCATCAATATTTTCCTCCCCTACATCACACAAATAAATACATCAAATGCTGTCTCGTATTACCTGAACAAAATCTTAAAATTATCCTTGGGGAGGGAGGCAGATTATTGACATTCTCTCAGGAAAAGAAATAACAAAAACAAATCTTTAGCCGTTCCTCCCTCTCTGACTGAGATCAGAGATGATCTCTAGCGTGGATATATATGCACTGCTTACGTGTATTCATAGGGTTTTACTGCACATTGACCCGAGCCAGACAAACGTGGCGGCTTTAGATCTTGGCTAAGCTTAGGCAATCTGCTGTGCCTGCACCGAGCGAGAGAGCGCGAGAGCACAGCTAGCAAGCGAGCGAGTAAGCCAGCCAGCTGAAATATTCTGCTTATGCTTGTCCTGAGGCCTTCAGTAAATTCCGCTTGGCTCTTTTAAAAAGGGAATTTAATTGAGTATCATTTGAGTATCAAAATGTTTCCCCCATTTCAGTCAGGACCACTTTGTCCAGATAGTTAATTACCATTTGCAATGCATAATGTTTAATTTGGGAGCAGCAAGATAAACCCCCCATAGGGTCCAGAACAGACCAGACATCAATGACAACAACTAGACATTGATAAGTCAGATGTATGAGGTGGAGATGGGGTGGTGTTGGGCTGCAAAAAGGCTTGCAGGGAAAGCGGCAAGAGTAGGCAGGCTACGGCAGCTTAAAAAGGACGCCTCGGATGATGTCCACTAATATAAGAATGAGTAAACAGCTGATCAATCGTCTGGGTTGTCAGCTGAGCAATTAGCCAAGTTGCTGGGCGTGACTCAGTGTCTCACTAACACTATGCCCTCCAAATACTGTAGATATTAGAACGCTAAATACCCCATTGGGTTCCAGAACGTATGTAAATAGTGCCACCATAATGGTGGGGTGGGGGCAACAATTTCTGGAGGCTCATGGAGGAAACAGGTATCTCTGATTGGAAATCAGACATTGTGTCTCTGATTGCCGGCAAGTGTTGCCCATAGACAGTAAGGTGTTTGCCCCCATCAACATGGCAGCCGCACGTATGCCACCAAATAGAACTCGACGGACAATGTGGTATCTAGCTTTCTAACATCTATGATGCTCCATCTGTGCTCAGGGAGAGTCTTTCCCCTGGTCCAGCTGTATCCCTGCTGGGCAAACAACAGCCCACTGCATGCAAAGTGGTGTATTAGAGGAGGGAGAACATTTTAAATACTGCACACTGCATGTCCTGGCACTTCTATAGCACTTTACATATGCCCTTTGATCATCTGATAGCCCATCAACAGACGCCATTTGCTGCCCCCCCACTCACTCCGCCAGCCCCATCAAAGGAAGTGAGACTGCTGCCAAGCTTCACTCTCCACTGTGAATGTTAACCCTGATCCCAGATCTGCCTGGCCGCCTCAACGGCCATTCACTTTTAATCGCTGCACCGCCACAAGCCTGCACGCACTCGTATTAGTGCAAGCCAATTAAAACGGCAGTGCTGATGCGAAAATGCTCCCTGAGGCATCTTTTGAGACCACAGAGACAAGACAGGCAAGGTAGAAATGTCATTTACTCACGCTGAATAATTTATCTTACATTGCACAGGCAATCAGAGCAAGCACAGTACGCACAAACATCAGTGTAAGTACGCTATTCAGATGTATTTAAATGTTAATAGTCTCTGAGCTGTGAACACTCAAACAAAGCTGCCCTGCAGTGACATGATATTGTCATGAACAGATGACACTGTGATGACACATGAACCCTAATTCTAACCTCTAATCCTAACCCTAATTCCAACCCTAACTCTAAACCTCGCCCTAACCCTAAACCTAACCCTAACACCTAACCCTAACTTGTCATGACAAAAACCGAATGACACTTAATAACAGAAGTGTCATAAACGTTTATGACTTGTTTATAATGTTTATGACACGTTCATGACAGTGTCATATCACTCTTATGTAAATACTGTCAAGTAAAGTGTAACCATTTTTTAATGGAACTCAGCTGACGAGCCACTTTAAATACCAAAGCATCTGCTAATATAAACAGCAATGAAAACAGAAACACATGTGGATCTAATTCTCTGCTGTGATTTACCTACACTTCTCAGAGAGTGATTGTGGAGGCAGCATGATAGAGCATGACATTAGTAACATAAGATTCGATTTGTGGATATAAAAAGGCGATGTTAAAAGCGGCCTCTCTGACTAACTGCTGAAGTGGGTCACAGTGAGGGACAAAGCAATGTAGCTAAATGAAGTCTGGCAAACAACAGGTGGCTTTTGTTTTCCATTTCCAGCCTGACTATCCTCCTGGCTGATCGTTGGACGAGCCAGAGGCCAATCCTACCCTGCCTGCCATGTGTTATTGCCCTGTCAATCACAGTGGACGAAGGGAGAGGGTTTCTGTCAGTCTGGGCCAGACTGTCCAAACTGCATCTGAAGTTGAGTCCCCAGGATTACTGCTCCTACAGGCTTACTCTGAGCAAATTTTTTTTTTTTTAAATTGAGTGCCTGTCTGGAATTTTCTCTGAAGTTTAACTCTGTATAGGGGGGCAAGGGGGGGTGAAAGAGAGTGAGATTATTTATTTGAGAGAGAGAGAGAGAGATAGAGAGAGAATAACGAGCAAACTAAATCCAGAGTAAGATGTTTGAACCCAGTAGGGGTTTATTTTGTTTATTTTGGAGGTGACTGGTGTTTGTGTATTGAGGCTCAGTGTTTTGAAACCTCTTCCTCTCATTCTATAATTTGACAGGCCGGCAGTGACAACACAGGGAAGAGGAAGGGGGTGAAAGAGAGAGAGAGAGACAGGGGGAGAGTGAGAAAAATAGACCTCTACATGTAAAGGGTGATGGAAGGGCAAAGTGATGCGTGAATAACCTCCTAATGTCTGATTCCACCAAGCAGAGAAATAACAACAAAGCGTAAGAAGAGAGACAGAGAAAGAGATAACATAAAAAGATGACGTAGAGAGGCGGAGAGAGATGGGATGATTCAGTGGGAAACAGCTAGAGAAGGAGAGTGAGAGTAGGTGTTTTCACGTGTGTGTACTGTACATGCATGCATGCAAGAATTTGCCTCTATGTGTGTGTGTGTGTGTGTGATTGTGTGAGTGAGTGTGTGTTTGTGTGTGTGTGTTGGTTTCTGTGTGTGTGAGAGAGAGAAAGAGTTTAAAGAAATGGTCCTGGAGACTGGCTAATGGGATGGACACACATCCATTGTTTGAAAGCCTACATGTGTGTTTGCATGCCTAATCCATTGTTATTCCCTTCACTGGTGTTCAATCTGTCAAGATGATTATTTTCAGAGGTTTGTGTGTGTGTGTATGTGTGTGTGTGTGTGTGTGGCGTGGCATGTGGGAATGTGTTTTGTTTCACACTCTCATGCTCAGAAGAAGTGTTAGCAGTAATATTCCATAGGCGTTAACAGCAAAGACATGCACACACACACACACACACACACACACACACACACACACACACACACACACACACACACACACACACACACACACACACACACACACCTGGCTTTCTCACAGAGGCTTACATGTTTAGTTTCATGAACATCATCAAGCAGGAAATACTAGTCACTCCTCGAATCTGGAGTATACATTGTTTCTACCCTCCTTTAAGAATGCTCTGTGTGTTTTTTCCCCTTTGTGCCTTTCCTATTGGCTGTGTGTCCAGAACAGAAATGACTCAATCTGGGAAGAAGGGCTTGAATTAAGCACAGCCGAGTGACACTTCTCAGATGGAAGGGGGGGGGGGCTGTCCCGGTGATTGGAGTTGGGATTCAGGCGATTTGACAAACCACTCATGGACAACCTTTCAGCCTCTCATTACTGAGTCAATTTAGCCACAGCACGGAGAGGAATGACAGTAAAACGTCTTCATTTCAATTTGTCAAGTTCACCCCACACCGCAAGAAAGGATATCTTGCCCCAGTTTCCACTCTCTTTCTCTCTCACTACACTTTCCTTTTCTTCAGATGAACATTCTGTCAGAACGCTTAATTAACCGTTGGTGCCTAATGGAATGTCTTACCCTTAATTGTGTGTGTGTGTGTGTATGTGTGTGTGTGTGTGTGTGTGTGTGTGTGTGTGTGTGTGTGTGTGTGTGTGTTTGTGTGTGCGTGTGTGTGTGCTTGTGTGTGTGTGTGTGTGTGTGTGTGTGTGTGTGTGTGTGTGTAACAGGAGTGTGAGGACATCAAGGGCACATGTGAACAAACCATTGGATCAGCAGCACCATTGAATCAGCAGCAACATCTGTGTATCCACTTATCATCACCCATAAGATGAGGCATGTTCACTGACAGTATCATATTGTATTGTGTCCTCTCCCTCCCTCCCTGTTAGAAGAACATCCTAGACTGGAGCATCTCTTCTCAGGGATCAGGGTTTAGTGCTTATGTGCATGTATTGCTGTACTATTGTGTATACAATTGCAGGCATGGCATATGGTAAGTGCTTACCATCACAGATGTTCTGATCATACTGTATTATGTTGAATTAGAAGTGTTTCATATGGAAATCCAACAAATGTAAGAGTCCACATCACATGAATTATATAGGTTTAGGCTCAATATAAGCCTTAGGCTTTACATGGATGCAGGAACATAGACCAGCTATTTATCTCAATGTAAGTCAAGATGTGTCTCCTTCTAGCTCTCATCCCAACAGATTTACAAAGTAATGGTTGCATAACAGCTCTTTCGCTTGTTGTTTGTGGTGCACCATGGAGATCTCCATCAATGTAGAATCCATTTAGAATCCATCAAAAATGCCATGGAATATAAGATGTTTTGGAAATGTCTTTCCATATTATGGAAAACTGTGTCATCCCTTAACATATAAAAAACCACAAGAGTTTGAGATTTTGGTGTTAATGGTGTTTGATATAGTGTGTATTGAAAGTTAAGAGTTAAAGGCTCTAACTGCTGTCATGCAAGGTTATCTTGAGAACAAATAAAAACCCTAAATGTTTTTCAACACTTCAGAGGATTGTTTAAAGTATGCAGACAAATTTCATCCAAACAGACAAAAGAGTGATAAAAAGAATCCCAAACCCAGATGACCCAGAGGCTTTGCACATTAGCTGATGTTTTGGCTTATGGTTATTGTTATGGCACTGGCTGGAGTAAAGGGGTGCAATAGTTGCATGGCAGAAACGTGCACAAAGTAAACAAACCCAGAGGTACCCCCTACCCTTATACCGACCTTCTGCAGATGACCTGCACAACAGATGTGCATGTGCTCCATCTTCGCTGAGCTTGGTCTTAAAAAGGCTTATCATCTTTATTCAAACATAAACACAATAATCACAGAGTACCAAACTGAATGTCATATGGTTACTATTACAATGTCAACACCACTCTCTGTGAAAGGGCAAAGTTCATGTCTATTTAGTTTATCTTGTGTGATGGGAATTTTGCCTTTTGGGCAGCTCTTCTGTAGGTTTCAGAGATGTAAATTGTTGACAAATCTGCCCCAACATTGGGTTTGACATACTATAAATACCCAGAGGTTTTGGCTGTTCATGTTAATAGTCATGAAAGGACAAGAAAATGATAGTTATACAAAGATATTCTTCACTGTCTCTGAGGTCAGGACTTCTCTTTTTCTCACAGTAACAGAAAAGATGATTAGTGATTCACCATGATTCTGAAGCAAAGAAATTATGGGGTGTTTGCCATGACAAATGGCTCGATGATTAGAAACATGTCACTGAATTTAAAAGCCCAAACACAGGTGGAACTGGAGGAGACCCCATCAAATTATTAATTAGTTCCTGGCCACATGGTCAAAATAATTTGCTCCTGTGCGTAGTGACCAACACATGCAACCACACGTATCGGATAAACCTTTAAGCCAAAAGGGCCTAAAAGAGACAGGAAGCCTTGCATCCGTGTGCAGCATCATTGGCAGTTCTCCGTGACCATGGAGAATTTCCCCCCTTTTCCTGTTTAGAAAAAAAAAAAAAAACATATCGGCGCCTGCAGCACTGTTACGCAAGGAAAGAAATAAAAAAACACCTGTGAGTTTTTCATCACCTCCCGCCGTCTGCAACAGAGAGGGAGAAGAAAGGAGACACAGTGGGAATTGAAAAGCGCAGAGGATGAGAGAGGAGGAGTGCTGGGGAGGAGGAGACACAGAGGACGAGGAGTGCTGGGGAGGAGACGCAGAGGATGAGAGAGGAGGAGTGCTGGGGAGGAGGAGACACAGAGGACGAGAGAGGAGGAGTGCTGGGGAGGAGGAGACACAGAGGATGAGAGAGGAGGAGTGCTGGGGAGGAGGAGACACAGAGGATGAGAGAGGAGGAGTGCTGGGGAGGAGACACAGAGGACGAGAGAGGAGGAGTGCTGGGGAGGAGGAGACACAGAGGACGAGAGAGGAGGAGTGCTGGGGAGGAGGAGACACAGAGGATGAGAGAGGAGGAGTGCTGGGGAGGAGACGCAGAGGATGAGAGAGGAGGAGTGCTCGGGAGGAGGAGACACAGAGGATGAGAGAGGAGGAGTGCTCGGGAGGAGGAGACGCAGAGGATGAGAGAGGAGGAGTGCTCGGGAGGAGGAGACACAGAGGATGAGGAGTGCTGGGGAGGAGACGCAGAGGATGAGAGAGGAGGAGTGCTGGGGAGGAGGAGACGCAGAGGATGAGAGAGGAGGAGTGCTGGGGAGGAGGAGACGTAGAGGATGAGAGAGGAGGAGTGCTGGGGAGGAGACGCAGAGGATGAGAGAGGAGGAGTGCTGGGGAGGAGACGCAGAGGACGAGGAGTGCTGGGGAGGAGGTGCGCTGGGGAGGAGATGCAGCGTTGCCGGGGACGTGGGCACGGGAGGGGGACTGTCGCCGGGGGGAACCGCATCGTGGTGGAAGATAGGGATGATGGAGAGAGTGGGCCGACGTGGCGTTGACGGAGTACCAGAGCTGATGCTGCAGATGTGCCATGAACAAAGCCTGGGCCGTGAGGACGGGAGAGATATGTCGACAAAAGAGCCAGGATTTACGCAATGTAGAAAAGCTCAAGTCTCATCGAGCAGAACCACATACAAGAAGTTTCACATAGGATTACACTGCTATTCAAGGTCCTTGTGACTTCATCTTCCTTTGGCTTTCTATCCTTCTACCGCTATTTTGTTTTGAATAACACGGCAATTTGCAAACTGAAACACAAAATACCACATTACTTTTAGCAGTCTGGTCCCTCACAGTTTAGTTTGGAGAGAAAGTAAATTAGAAACTACTAATTGCCATTTAATAGCAGCCCCTATAGGTATGGGTTCATCACACATGCAGTCTACCCAACCCCAAAACACAAGTTCTTGAGAAAAAAAAAACGGCCTCCACATTAGTGCCAAGTTTTTTAATGTTTTATTTATATAAGAGGGGCTGATCGTGTGCCAAACACAAGCATTAAGTCCCTAATTGTGCTGCACTGGAGCAGAGACACAATCTTTAATTACCACCAAAGTCACCTCTATTCTAGTCTGCTCTGTGAGGCCTCTTTAAACCCTGTGCAAAATGACTGAGCCCTGCTTATCAACTCGCGCAGATTTCAGCATCTTCTTCTCTATCTTCATTCTCCTGAATTCACTTATCTCTGTCTGATTTCTACTGTCTAATGTGTTTTTTTTAATAAACTCCTTGTCTTTCTTGCCAAGTAGTGAGGTTGACCTTTGATGCACTTGTATGGAACCCTTCACACTCAGATGATGACATTTCATGGAAACATTTTTGTTATTTTTCTGAAATAAATTGCAATCTGAATGGTCATTATTTGTTCTTCAAAGGAGCGATAAAGTCAGTGAGTATCTTAAGGAGGGTCGATGTGATTTTGTAAGCTCACCGAAGGCATGGCTCCTTACAAGGCAAGCCATTCTAGACAGGAGATGATGTTAGAGACACAAGGAAACCATTTCAGGTGACATTTCCAAAACCCGTCAAACCGAAAAGGGGAACAAATAAACGCTGGCATCTGGATAATGAGGTCCTGCCCACCGCCATAATGTAGTGGAATGACATTATTGTTTTTTCCTCAACAAGACAAAAACAGCAAAACAACTTTTTAAAAACTGCCATGACATTAATTGCCGGGCTCCATTCAACAACTCAATAGCGGTGGTCCAGACAGGCAACTTTCCATTCTCTGGCCCCAGCTGTGGCGCAACTGGCTGGGGCACCTGCACCGTACGCCGGCGACCCGGGTTCGATTCCCGCCCCGTGGTCCATTCCAGATCCCACCCCTGCTCTCTCTCCCATTCGCTTCCTGTCACTCTCCACTGTCACTATCATTAAAGGCATAAAAAGGCCCAAAAAAATAAAAATACTTTAAAAAAAAATGTCCATTCTCTAAAAATATGTCCCCCATCTCGGCTTGTTCCCCGGCAGATGGATATTATGGACAGAAGCTGCAGCAGAGACGTCACCGTTGCATAAGTGATGGCGTATGTCCCTGGTTACCAAACCCCCCCCCCCCCCCCCTTTCATCATCATGTCGGCATAATTGATCATTGACACATGACACAAACATTCAAGGATTTCTCTATACTGTTGCTGGGCGGAGGGTTTGTGAGTGTGCGTGCGTGCGTACGTGTGTGATGGCTGAGAAGGCAAGCAGGTTGCTCTTAAAGCCCAGATACATGACAGATGGGCTCACAAGCTCACTGACAGGTGAGACAAGATGCCTTTGTGCAGCGCAGACTTTGGTGGGTGCGGACATCTGCTGGTGTGCCATATATTTACGTATGAAAATTGAGTGGGTATATGTGCTTATGTCATCGGTTACCGGTGTGTGTCTGTCTGTGTGTGTGTGTGTGTGTATTGGTTTGCATGAACTCACATGGCAGCACAAGTTCTCAGGAGACATATGTTACAGTCAGTATAGTAATCCTCACACCACTCACGCTGTCTGTGGAGGAGTTAGTGTCACAGATTAATACAAAATGAGTTGCAAATGCAAAATGCGAATAGATGTAAGTTAGACACAGGCATTGCTCTACATACTGTCGGGAACAATGAGAGTGAGTGTTTTGGGGGTATTTGAGACATTCCAAAGCTTTGTGAGGGCTATACTCTGAATAGCAATGTGGAATTACCAAAGGAAATGATGAAGGTCACAAGGTGGGTAGTGCATCTGCCAAGCTGTGTGTAGGTATGATGGGAGAAGGCAGCCATTTGGTGCTTCGACTTGAGCTCTGATTCAGTGTCAACATTTGAACGACTTGTGTGTGTGTGTGTGTGTGTGTGTGTGATGGTTGAACTGTGATCCATAAACTCAGCCACTCTCTGCTCCCATCAGCTCTTAAACTCTCTCTCTGTCTCTCTCTCTCTCTCTCTCTCTCTCTCTCTCTCTCTCTCTCTCTCTCTCTCTCACACACACACACACACACACACACACACACAGCATTTATTTCTTACACATAGTCACATATGGGGTTTCAGAATACTATCTGAAGACAAGATTCTTCAAATGAGCGAGATGTGGTTTGTAGAACTACAACAAAAATTCCACAGGCCCATCAAAATATACCATTTGTAATAGATACTGTGTTTTCTTTGATTCAAGTGATTGTTTTGTCTTCTTTGGCTACTCTCTCTCTCTCTCTCTCACACACACACACACACAAACACACACAGAAGGACACATGCACACACACACACAAACACACACACACACACACACACACACTTACGGTACAAGCAAACACATACACACACACACCATGGCTCTCGCTTACATGCACACACACACACACACCACACACACATTCTGTCTAACTTTCCTTCACACACACACACACACACATCCTCCTTGATCCACTTTCGCTGTGCTTTGCTGTTAGGTGTCAGGGAGAAAACATGCAGAGGATTTGTCTCCACTGAGGCAATTGCAGGGCTCCATTAGAACAGCACTGATTCAAATTAAATCATTTCAGTAAGTAGGACAGACAATCATGACTTATTTGCAGCGTCTGTTTTTAATATGAACCATCTCCACGGACACCCTCTGCACAACAAACTCAAATGCAGCAATCCTCTCTCCATCCCCTGGAGTTTCCGACAACACCAAGGCTGCTCACTCGCTCGATCTATAAAAATCACAGCAGGCGCTGAGCCGAGCGATTGATTGTCGCCTCAGCCTTGCAGGATGCACCCCCCCCCCCACCCCCCGAAAAAATGGCTGGAGTTTTTTGACTGCGCTCCCTAAAATGTGATCAATCTTCGAAAGTGAATGTCAAAAGCTCAGGGCTGAGGCTCTGACGTTGACTCAAGAGACGTGTTTCACTGAGCGATGTTGATGTCGGTACGTCACCCGTCTTCTTTCCCATCCACTTAGGAGACACTTACTCCCCTGTGCCCTTGTCCCAGACCCTGCTGGAAAGATCCAAAGAGCCAAGAGCAGCTTTTCTTTTCCCGAAGCCTGCTCAGCCTTTTAGTTTAGCTGTGAGTGGAAATCAGAAAACATGGCATGTTCATGCAGCTGTGTGAGAGAAAGAGCGAGTTCACTTGACATTGACGCCTAAAGAAAAAGGGATCTCTCTCTCTCTCTCTCTCTCTCTCTCTCTCTCTCTCTCTCTCTCTCTCTCTCTCTCTCTGTGCTGTGTGTGTGTGTGCGCATGGGTTTGTGCTTGTTTGTGTCATCTGTGCAATGTTCATGCTCTGCTACTCAGAGAAGCTGTCACTCTTTCTGGGGCTACCTCCATATTATCCACCCTGCTCACCAAGTGGATAAGGTCACCCCTGTTTTCCATAACAGGGAGGTCACAGAGACAGTACAGTTTGTGTGTGTGTGTGTGTGTGTGTGTGTGTGTGTGTGTGTGTGCGTTAGTGCGTGTGTGCGGTTGTGTGTGTGTGCGTGCGTGCGTACGTGCGTGTGAATTACTACATATGGCAGCAGCTTTAGGTGAGAATGACATAGGGCTCCACGGACATCAACCTTTAAGAAATAACAACCCTATCCACACCCATTCCTCCATCCTCATGTCCTGCCCCACAACCCAATCCATTCTCTTTACATAATGACCTTGAGGTGATGCCACATCGCCTGTGCTCAGGGATCAGGGAATGCCATAGGGCTAATGAATCATTCAAGCCATTGTGTGTGTGTGTGTGTGTGTGTGTGTGTGTGTGTGTGTGTGTGTGTGTGTGTGTATGTGTGACATTTGCTGACTCATATTTAAAAAGATGCCACTTCCAGATGGATGGGTCTTTCCTCTTAAAGAGGTGTCCCTGTGCATGCCTGCACAGCCCCCCTGTGTGAAAGGATTCTTGTAAAAATTCAGATTTCCAGTCAGGCAGCAGGTAAAGAGACACTTGCATGCAAAGATATGCTAGTTCCAGATCAGTGGATTTGATGAATCCCTGATGTAAAAACCTTATAAAAGTCTTATACATTTAGATTTACATTATGTAAAGACCCTTGCATGCAAACATACATCAGTTCCATACTTTGCTCCTGTAGGGGCTTGCATGGCTCTGGTAAAAAAAAGGTTATGAAATGTTATATTGGATTGAGGAGTTTTAATGACAACAAATTACTTTGATAAACTCAGGGGAAATAAAGAAACCCCAACAGAGAACTGAACAATAAAGAAGTCTTTCATATCCAGTCCTATCAGTCCTGTGGTATTTTATATTTACAGTAAAGAGGAGGTTCCAAATGATATATGTGGTATATATGGTTCAATGTGAAAAAAAAGATCAATGTGTTCACCTTAATCCATGTGCAAACACATGGGGCACCATCTTTGCCCTAGTTGTGTCCGAAATTCCCGTTGAGCACTACATGGACGTCCATTGTGATACATTAAGATAGCAGAGTTCAAAAGAGATGACTGGCATCATATGTTATGGATCATTATTAAGTTAGGAACGTTTATTTAGGATTTTGGTGACTTAAGACATTTCTGTAATACACCTTTCCTATCTGAAGTTAGGAGAACACTGACTTAGGAGCGGCTGTTCTGTAATGACTTTCTTAATATAGTTACCATGGTTACCAAACAGATAAGATAGGATTTGCAATATAAGAAGTTTCTGTAATACAGTAAGTGTTTTGGTTTTAGCATTTTGAACGGTAAATAATCAGATAATGCATTGGGATTTGGGAACAAAAATAAATTATGTATTGACATACTGTGCTGAGAATGGCCAGTCCGTCTCTAAAATATATCTCCATACGATAAGGGAGGCCACCGTGGCAGATCATCTGCCCACTCTGTAGAGGTGAATATCCTTGGGTGGCGAAGTACAATCTTGCCATCTGACCTCCTGATGGCATTTTTCGTTTCCTCCCAAGTTAGCCTCTCCATCCTCTTCTGTTGTGTCATCCCAATTAAGCTAATTAGCCGGAACTAGCTGACCGAAATATTAAGCACAAGGCAGAAGAAAATACAGTATACATTTCTAAAATGGGTGTGGCGGAATAAACTACCAGGATTACATTTCGGCCGTTACTCTCAGCCCTTTTACATGTAATTGCTCAGGCAATCCGCAGCCATACACATCACACGGTGCACTCATGGACAGTGTGAAGCTCAATCAAGTGATAATGAAGCCCCTTCAGGGGAAGACTGCCTCATTTGATTGCTCATGTTAAACAAGGGCCTTTCCCACAATGGACGGTAATTCCCTGAGACAGAGAGCGATGGAGAGATGGAAATGGAGAGCAGAGGAGAGGTGGGGGAATCTGGACAATTAGACCACGGGGAGATTCACGAGCACGCAGCGTCCTCAATGTAGCCGTCATTTTAAAGAGGAGATTGAAGCGGCAGAATGGCACGCTGATGGAATGCTGCTGTTGTGTTGACAAGAGAGCATGTTTAGCGAGTGAGAGAGGGAGACAGAGAGGCCAGGAGAAAGAGAACAGGGAGGATAGGATAGTGAAAGAAAGTAGATTGAGAGAAAAGAATAGACAGACTGCATGCAGTAGCAAACAGCTACACTCCAGAGTAGCTCTCTCTCCCTCTCCATGTCTGTCTCTCTTTCTGGTCCTCTCTCCATCTATATATCTCCTCATCTCTCTCTCTCTCTCTCTCTCTCTCTGTCCCTCTTTCTCCCTATGTTGTGTTTGTCTACTCAACGTAAATTAGATCAGTCATCTCACCCTTGTGAGTCATCTCTCATCTTTGTTGTTAAATGCGCTTCAGC
>NW_027468881.1:29940668-29948168 GCF_046254945.1 Alosa pseudoharengus | reverse complement strand
CGTCCATGCACACACACACACTGTCACATGGATCCCCCCCCCCCCCCACAAACACACACACACCGTCACATGGATCTCATTTCCCAGTGTCACTTTGGTTCCCAGCAGTGGCCAGCGGTAAGTCACACACACACACACACACACACACACACACACACACACACACACACACACACACACACACATACACATACACACACACACACAGGCTGTGTACTGTGTACAGAGCACAGATGCCTTGAGTGCCCAGAGTGACTGTCAAATCGCAGTCTTAAGAGGAGCCTACACACCTCCCAGGGCCTTGAGAGTGATTTTCTGTGCTTTGTTAAACTAGGCATCAACTTTCCTTTTACATCCCTCCCAAAACACAATGTCACATATGAGTCACCAGAGGTTTGTTCAGAGGTTTGTTTGATAGATGCATGCGTCCATCTGTGAGGACAGCAATTACTCTGGACTAAAACATCAAATACATAGAGCCAAAAGTGAGCAACACTCAAGAACAAACAACCTACAAGCTACAACACACATCCATAACCATAACGTGAGATACAAAATTAATTTTCACACAGTCTTGCTTTTTTTTTGAGGGGAAAAACACTTTTTCACCCTGATCATCAGAATTTCCTATCCTCCCACAAGCACCTCACTCCAGGGGGGCAGATTTGCCAACCCCTTCCCTTGAAGTCTAAACTTGTCTACCGATGCGGGCAGCAGGCAGACCGTTTCAGCGCTGTAGGCTGAGTGCTGGTGCAATCCCCCCATGCACAGCAGGACACCATTCAGAGACCCACGGCTTCCTCCAGCAGCTTGGAGTGTCAGGGAAATCACCCTGACAGCAGGCCCATTATGCTCATTTCAATGCAGCTTAGAATAAGCAGCAGACAAATAAACACACATATGATGCACACACACACACAGACACACACACGCATGCACGCACGTATACTGTACCTTACATAGATACACGCAAACACACACGCACACACACATGCACACGCACAAATTCACAGATGACACAGAGAGAGAGGAAGAGAGTGAGTCCCACAGACTCCCACAAATGACACCCACAAACACAGTCTCACACACGCAAATGCACATGTACAGTCATGCACACTCACACACACACACTCACACACGAGAGAGCGAGAGAGGGAGAGTGAGAGAGAGAGAGAGAGAAGTAGTTTGATTATGCTAAATGGGAAGTCTTACTGTAATGTATGAATTCACCAGAAAAAATAAAATTGTACAACCCCAAATCAGAAAAAGTTGAGACGTGTAAAATGCAAATAAAAACAGAATGTGTTAATATACAAGCTTATAAACCTATATTTAAAAAGGACATAGAGAACATTTCACTATTTCCTGGAAAATATATGTTAAAGGGGTGGTTCAGGATTTTGGACATAGGACCCTAATTTCCAAGTTAGCAAGTGTGATATATATCAGTGACCGTTTTCATGATGTATGTTTTGAGCAAAATATAGTATACTGCTATCCAGGCAATGTCTTTTTTTCAGGGAAGAATATTTCAGGAAAACAATGCCAACCTTTTTCCACATTACCTCAGTCCATTTAAACAATTTCATGTTAAGAAGCATTTAAATGATATTGTTCCATCATTTGTCCACACAGATATGAACAGAGTGATGAACACCCCTACATCTTCATATATAAGAGACTCTGCCTCTTTGGGATGCTCTTTTTCATACCAAACCATGTTGTCAGTTACCCTAATAAGTTATGAAACTTTCCTCCTTTGTTTTTCTTTATCATTACACAACTTTTCCAGCATTTTGTTACCTCCGTCCCAACTTTTTTTGAAATGTGTTGCTGGTATCAAATTCACAATGAACATATATTTTCCATGAAATAACCAACTTTGTCATTATCAACATTTGATATGTTGTCTGTGTCCTTTTTGCAACTAAATATGAGTTTTGTGATTTGCAGACTATTAGATTCTGTTTTAATTTACATTTTACACAATGTCCCAACTCTGAATTAGTGTTGTAAATCAATTTTACAATGATCATCAAAGCTCTAAAGGTTGATCATGCATCTAATTCCGCTGAAAAGAGTCATTCTTCATTTGGCCCTCCCAGCTATGTTTATTCTTTTCTGTTCAGGTCATAAAAGTTTACAGCATCTGTGCAATGCCTTGCTGCTGGGGAGAAAAAAATTTAATTATAAATAATTTTATAAACTGTTTTAAATGCTTTTCGAACAGTTTTATTGATTCATTTGCTTTGGTCTTGGTTGTCCCCTTTCTGGTTCGGCCAGCGATGGAGAGCGGCCGCAGCACAGCTGCTGTGTTACTGGGCGGAAGTGATCAGCAGATCTTGGGAAAAGGAAACAGAATTTATTCAAAGCTGAGGGGGAACAGCCTGAGCTTGAGAAGGTTACACACAGGGAGAACACCCACATCACCACAGGCCTGAGCAAAAAGGAAGACCTTTCACAGGCTCACCAAAATAGATTAGTCAGTGTTTGTATAGTCGATATTGCTTGATGGTCTGTATTGGTCTGTATTGAGCTGCATCTGCATATCACACCATATATTATCTAAAAATTCCCCTGACTATATAGTCTACTGTTATTTTGCTAGGTAAACATATGCAGATTGGTCTCTTAATAGCTATGAGCTTTCATTTAGCTGTGATCACAGGGACTGTCATATCGATATACTGTATACCGATAAAGCTCTTAAAATATAGGATCTTATTTAACTGTTGTAAAACAGGGACACTGATATGGCCAAACATCTCTACTGAGACTGTGTCTTGGTGATGTGGTTATGTTAGCAGTATTGCACCGGCATGGTGGATGTTTTCCCCATAAACGTCTGCTAATGGGCTGTTGCTATGGCTGCATACTGTGCTCCTGCAAACGAGGACAGGTGGTCAAGTTCTGCTAGAGCAGTTTCCTCTGTAGTACACTGAACCCATAGATACATAGACTGACTGTCCTAACATCTAACGTAATTGCTAGCAGCAGCCAACTTGTCCGAGGGCATTGTTTTGTGCTAATTCAATTTAAGAGCAGGCTCAGTTTTGGCCACTTATGGACCTTGGTGCAACCTACCAAACAAAATAGCCCGAGGTGGAAAGTGTTATAAGTTTGCAAGCTACATTAGGCACACATTAATTCTCTCAACACCAAACAGCCTCGCAGTAGGCTACTACTATAAAAATGTGAAAATGTGTCTAAATTAACTGCCTAAAAGCATTCGGCGGGGTGCATTTGACTGCTCAGCTCAACAACAGAAAATGTTGCTGCATAATTATGCAGTGGAGAGTGTAGGTTGTCTATGTGGGGTGTGACTTGAGTGTGAGTGTGTGAGTGTGTGTGTGTGTGTGTGTGTGTGTGTGTGTGTGTGTGTGTGTGTGTGTGTCAAAGTCAAATCAAACCAGGTCTCAGTGGTTTCACATCCTCTTCCCTTCCTAATTGCCACCCAGACTGGGATGCTAGAAGGTGAACTGTTGCATCTTGGCTAGTCTTTAGTATTATTGACATATTATCTACATACTTACAGCACACTGCCCCCACCTACCCACACACACACTACACACACACACACACACACACACACACAGTCACTGCTCCACTCCCCTCCCGCCCACATACACATCTTCACTGTCATCACTCACATACATCATACATACAGTACTCTGCTTGCAATAGTAAGTCCCTTCACCATACTTGCAGTACACTGCCCTCTCCCCTACATACACAGCACATTATTTCATCAGGAAGCTTCTCCAACACACATCCCCAACATACTTACAGCACACTGCCCCCCCCCCCCCCCCAATACACAGCACATTGTCTCATGAGGAAGCTTCTCCAACACACATATTGCACACTGCCCTCTCCCCACATACACAGCACACTATCCCATCTCCCCTGTCATCCCCCCAACACACACACCAAGACCCTTGGCAGTTGGGTTAGCCCCTTGAGCCGTGGATCTGCCCAAGGTTTCTTCCTTGGTAAGGGAGTTTTTCCTTGCCCCTGTTGCTCTTGGGTGCTCCTTGTTGGTGCCCCCCGCCCAATCCCAATCCTCCCCCCCCCCCCATAAATGCACAAATAGGCTGACACCAGACATAATTTCACTGCCTTTCTTACTTCCAGTAACTATATGCATGTGACAATAAACTTCCTTGTATCCTTGTATCCTTGTATTGCTTTGTGCTAGGTCTGCACTGAGCTCCCATACATGGATATCAGCCTCCACCTTTGGCACTGGCACTGTAGGATTTTCAGCTTAATGGCGTTATGGTAAACACATTGGGGGCTTTTTAAAGGGAATATGCAGCCATCTTGTCACCAGTAGCCTACCTTCTATCGCACCTTGAGATAATTTGTTTCACTCTTTCATTCTTCTCAAGCACTGCACCTTTCTTAAACAAAGTCTGACCTAACACCAATCTGCCCTCTGGCTCCTCCGCTATCACTCAGCATTCAATTATTTTCTCCAACAGTCCGAAATCAGGGCAGCTATGGCTCTGATGGTCACGTACATTTGTGACCTTGTTGCTGCAAACAAAGAACCAATTCCTGAAGAACACAGGATGACGGAACTGGCAATTTCGACATTCCAGGACAAAATGTACTATCTGTCCGTAGTACGTGATTGTTAAATGTACTGGTTGCTATTCTGTAAAGGAACTCACAGTTATGTCATGCGTTTCCATACAGCATGTTTGTCATTTCCTGTCAGGATTCCCACAAGCATCCTTTAGCAGAATGGATGCAATTTGCTCTGAAAAGCTCAAAACATTCATTTTCATGTCTGAATACAACTTGAGTAATTTGACGAGAGAGCTGACATTTTTCTTTCGAGCACCAGACGACATATTTTACCTCATCTCTGTGACGAATAATCAAACGGTTTGAAAGCTTAAACAGCACTCATGCGGTGTGCTACAGCAGTCGCACCCAACCACCCACACACACACACACACACACACACACACACACACACACACACACACACACACACACAAACACACACTTGTTAATGAGGATTCACTGATTAATCCAGGTAACCTGGGTAAACAAGATGAGTCAGTGCTGTGAAAAACTGACAATTAATAGGAAGGAAATTCTAACGCACACACACTCACACACCTACACGCACCTCTGCCATCTACCATAATTCTACACCTCACAGGAGTGGTTTAAATTTTAATGTCATTAATATTCCTTTAAAAGCCACAAAGCACTATAATAACATGCTTTGTTTCAAAGATGCCAAGAGAATGATTCAGACCTTCAAATGCATGACTTTTTCTGAGTACAGAGAGAGAGAGAGAGAGCAAGGAACATGGAGGGAAAAACAAGGCTTATCGCTTTTATTTAATTAAGGTCACGGCGTGATTGACAGGTGCCGTGAGTACTCATCTATCTTCCCACTTATCCCCACATCGTGACCTCCCCGGCACGCGTAGGCTTGATGGAGGAAGCCGTCACAACGCAACCCTCAGATATTTCTCTCCTTCTCTTTCTCCCTCAAACTCTCTTTCTCTTCCTCTCTGCTTCCTCTGTCTATCTCTATCTTTTTTCCCCTCTACACTCCTCCACCCCCCCCCCCCCCCCCCCCCCGAGAGCTAAAGCAACCATGAAAACCGTGCGTTGGTGCGCCTCCACTTGGGGACATCCTGTATTATGCAGGCCTTTCTGAATGAGTTCTGCACTCCTTTACTAAGCCGCCCGCGTCTCTACACACCCTCAGCGGATCTGCTTCCTACCTCAGAGGGTGATGTAACTCAAAAGAGTAACTCATGTCCTCTAGGATGGACAGATCTGGGAAGAAGGAGAGAGGGAGAGAAGGTGAAAAGGAGAAGCTGAGGGAGAAGCAGATGGGGGCAGGTTTTTTTTTTTTTTTTTACAGGCAGCTTATTGACTGCTTGAACTGTGACCTTCACCCCCAGTGGGAAGAGGTAGAAACTCATAACAGGAAGAGCTGCTTATTCATGCTGCTATTGGACAAAGCAGACGGTTGCCTACGCATTGCTTCAGAAAAGAAAGAGGGGACAAAAGAAAGAGAAGAGAAGAAGGATAACAACTGACCTCCTGGACACGACGAGAGCTTTCTATGCAGATCCCTCATCACTCACCAAAAAGTCCACAAACACACACACACACACACACACACACATGCAGCCATGAATTTCTACAATTACTTGCAGCCATTATGATGTGACCTGGTTGCATCTCATAACAAAACAGTAAGGCTGCAAGCCAAAAAACCCTCCACATATATACTGTACATTGACATATGAAAGTATACATTGACATATAAAACACATACATAACCTTTTGACGTACATGTGCAATATAGAAACACAAATACTTTAAGGCATGGGCACCCGCACAAAAACACACAAAATGGCCCCTCTACTAACTGCACATGCATTTAATGAACAGTTCATATTGTAGGTACCCTTGAGTGAGTGTGTGCATGTGTGTGTGTGTGTGTGTGTGTGTGTGTGTGTGTGTGTGCGTGAATGTGTGTGTGATGTATGTTTATGTGTATGAGAATGTCTGTGTGTGTGTGTGTGTGTGTGTGTGTATGTGCGTGCGTGAATGTGTGTGTGATGGACGTGTATGTTTATGTGTGTGTGTGTGTGTGTGTGTGTGTGTGTGTGTGTGTGTTTGTGTGTGTGTGTGTGTGTGTGCGTGCGTGACTGTGTGTGTGTGTATGTGTGTGACTGTGTGTGTGTGTGTGGAGGGGGAGTTTGGGTTGAAAGACACCACATGCTGCCAAGCACATGAACTGAAACATGAGCAGAACAGTAGGCATATTGTGCTGCGGCAAACCCTGGGGCTCCAATTATCAACCGATACACTTATTACTCCACTCTTAGCCTAGCAGAGATGGGGGTCCAGGAGAGAGCAGCAGAGAGGGAGGAGGAGGAGGAGAGGAGGAGAGAAAGATAAGAAGAAGAAAGAGGGAGGAAGAGAAAGAGAGAGGGAGAAAGACAGAGAGAAAGGAAGATGGAATGATGGAATGAAAGAGAGAGGCAGGGAAAGACAGAGTGCGAGAGAACGAGGGAGACGGCGTGTGTGAGAGGTGGGAGTTGATACGAGAACGGGAGAGAGAACAACACTTTGAGCACGTGAGGATCATTAGCTCTCTCTGCACTCAGTCAAATATGCATCAACAAAGGCAAACAGTGGTGTTCAGCAGGATGTGTATCACTGTCACTGATGCCCAGAGCGGCGCTCAAACAGTAGAGGGGCGTCTCTGCCACTTCCAACCGCTGGCAGAGCCCCCGCCAACCTCTGCCAAGAGCCGAGGGAAAAAAGTGCATCTTCGCAATCCAGCTCAAGTCTTTTCATTTTTCATGCCAAGAGAACTCCCTGTGATAGCGAGCAGTTATGTCATCGCCCCACGAGCGCTACTCTGCGCTGCGCATGGTGCCTCTTCCTCCTGCTGCGCTTTCTTCTCCACGTCGTAGACATGTAGTAAGAAATTGCCAGACGCTGGATTTC
>NW_027468881.1:29800668-29933168 GCF_046254945.1 Alosa pseudoharengus | reverse complement strand
CATCAACCTCCTATCTTGATGCATAAGGCAAAAATTGAGATTAGAATGTTGCCGAGGCCCTCTAACCATAACCCTCTCCAGTCTTGACTTGATGAAAGAGGCCCCTCGGCTGTCCAACATGTTGTAAATATCTTGTAGCTGAGATTACAATCTTGAAACATGTTGGTTTACAAGAAACCTATCTGGAGTCTGCGATCACATAAAAGGTTTGAGTGCGCCTTATTAAATCTTTCATCATGAGAGCGATCATGCCTCTCAGCTGTTCAATCAGGTGGGAAATGTTTAAGGCCAAATCACAGACATGGCAGGATGAAGAACAAAGATCCTTGTTTTATCTGATGTCTTCCTACAAGAGAGTGTTGCAATGAATTCTTATTTTTTGGAAGGTTCTTGTTTGTGGATTTTTTTCTATGATCTGTTATGAATAGTAACTCATTATCTCACTAACTGAAGATTTACTTTCTGTATAAAATAATAACATTTTCATTAAAACTTTATGGGACTCTTGATATATCTTTTGAAGCTTACTTTTACATATTTCCTTGATTAAGATCTGGGTATGCAAGCTAAGAAGACATGCACTGTGCAGCTCAGTAGGGGAGTTTGCAAACACACACATACACCCCCGCCTCACACACACATACACACACATACACATACACACACACACACATTCCCCTCCATGTATAAAGACATGCACACAAAATATTCCTCGGCATGTCAGCTTGAAAAGCGCATCTGAACGCCCGGCTTCCAGAGTTATCATTGTACACTCATTAGGCTAATGGCCCCAGTTTAGAGTGTAGTGGCTCCCAGCCCAATCACCACCGTTTTCCCTCTTTGATTTCCACTATGCATACATGTGTGTGTGTGTGTGTGTGTGTACAGTATGTGTGTGTGCGTGGGTGCGTGCGTGCGTGTGTGTGTTTGCTTGTGTCAGGGCCATAGATTTGTGTGTGCGTGTGTGTCTGTGAGAAGGCATAAACTAACACTTTCATCTCCGCTTTTCTCCTTTTTTGTCATTCATTCTTTACGTAATGACCATTATCCTCCTGACATCTCTCCATCCTTGTCTTTATCTCGGAATTACAGTATTTGGCAAGGCATATGGAAAAATCTACCATGGGATTCCATGGCAGATTAAAGGAACCGTATGTAGGATTTTGGCCAAAACTGGCACTACAATCACTTTCAAAATACTGTAGAGCGGTGTACACCGCAGATGTGGTAACTAGAGCAGAGCGGGCAACCCATATGCCTAAACACTACTGACTTTGTAATTACTAGATAGGTGGAGGGTGGCGGATCAAGCTAAAACACAAATATGTAAACATCAACATCAGTTGAGGGCTGCAACTTCACTTTTTTAAATGACGATATCCTGGCCGGACTACTGTTGTCAGTGATATAAGTATTTGAAATTAGCATGATTTCCTAATGTCTAGTGACAAATCAGGGCCATTTTATGATTAATTGAATTACATTTCTTACATACGGTTCCTTTAAGTGTCATACTATATATATCTGTGTTAAGCGTGTTAAGCGAGTTGGCAGTTCACATAAAATATATGGCAGCTGTCATTATGTCAATGTGCACTTTGAGAGGTCGGAGCAGTTTAATGCACCTGTATATCAGAAACAACTTTATCAAAAGAGAATGACTATTGATTTGTGCTGCTTAACTGCCACTTTGTTCACCACCCTCATCAAATCTGTCCATGTAGTAATTGCCAGGAGAGAGAGAAGAAGAAGAAGAAGAAGAAGAAGAAGAAGAAGAGAGAGGGAGAGAGAGAGAGACAAAGAGAGAGAGAGAATAAGGTACTGATGCATTGAGAGTGAGATAGAAAGACCAAGACCAGAATCCCAGAACATTTTAATGACATCTTACACACACCACACCTGCCAGAAACCCAACACCAGCCAACACATTACACCAACCCTCAACACATTACACTGCATGTGACTCATGTGTGTGTGTGTGTGTGAGTGTGTGTGTGTGTATTTATAGTGGGGGCATATTTCTGTGTGTTTTTGTGTGAATATACAGTATCTGGTATAAGTATGACACTGTCCAATCATTCAGCACAGGCGAGTTGAACGCTTCAGCTTGGGTGATTTCCACTGTTTTGCATGCGCTGCTGTTTTTCCGCATACTACGAGGCTACTCGTCCTCTTTCCGGCATCCAGCAGCTTTCCCTCTCTCCTGCTTGATGGACACACAGAGACTTTAAGGGGATTGAGTAATTTCTGCACACAACTCCTCTCGGTCTATTTGGCTCGTTCTTGTCTCAGCTAAATTCCCACTTTTCATAAAGCCAGACACACAGACACACACACACACACACAAACACACACACACACACACACACACACACACACACACACACACACACACACACAGAGAGAGAGAGAGGAAAGAGAGAGAGAAAAAATAAAAACAGAACTCATCCTCCATGCTGTGTCAGGTTTGAGCATAATGTTTCTCCTTCAGAGAGATTAAAATTGGTCAAGAACAATGTTCATTTAGCTGAATGTCACTCAAGGGCTCTCACACTCTGGACCAACACTGAGAATGATAATGCACTACTATTTACTAACCACACATAGTTGCAATAGAGTCCTATAAATGGGAAATAAACGTAGTGTCTCGACCAAGCCGTAAACAACTCCAAGCAAACCCCATTCAAGAGCTTCACAACCATGGGCGGGAATAACGTTTTTGGTCGTTATTACGTTATTGCCCGTTATTGCATTATTGGCTGCTACAGGGCGTTGATAGGATTGCCCATCAAGTGTCAACAACAGATACAGCATATGGTTTAAAGTAAACAACCGTGTAATGTTTGGTTACACCATTGCTCTTGTGTTTCAATTTTTACGTCTGGCACTCATTTATTATTTTCTGTAAATTTCAATTTATTAAAGAATATAATTAAGAACATTAAGGAAGTCAGTATGGTGAAAGCTAAAAAAAAAGTGTAGTGTAAATCAGTGTCTAGGGGTTCGTCAGGTAAGATCCATCTTGCACACCTGTGCACACCTGGGCCCTAATCACCTGCCACAAAGAGAGAAAGCACAGGGAGCACAAAAGCACACAAGTGGGCGGAGCCACAGGAGACACGCCAGGACAAAGTCCTTTCAGGCAAGTCCCTCCACTCGGCGGCCATATTGCAACGCAAATTGGGCACTTATTGGGCATCTATTGCCAGTACAACTGTGCGTGCGCAATGCTTCACAAATCACGACACACCAACATCGCTCCAGCTGCGCGATCACAACACATGATTGGCACGATGTATTCACAATATACCACATGATTGGCACGATGTATTCACAACATACCACATGATTGGCACGATGTATTCACAACATACCACATGATTGGCACGATGTAGTCACAACATACCACATGATTGGCACAACTGTCGGAATATGTGTAGACGACTGCCATGTTTGCGTTACGAACTAACCCCTATGGGAATATTAGTTGAGTGCTGTGTCTCCTCATTAGAAAGTCTCTGGCCAGGGTCATTGCACCAACCCACTGTAGAGTAAATCTAAGGCTATCCCAGTGACAGCGCTCTGCCATAAAACATATCTCCCCATGAACATCTGGAAACCTCTGAAGACAGTGAGAGGGCACAAGGTTGCTTGTGAAGCCCCCCCCCCCTCTTTCTCTTCACCAACCAAGAATAAAGTGACAGCCAATGAATTCTGTTTATCTCCTCCGTTGCACCGCGGCAGTCTTGTGTGAGAAGCACAGAAGTAATTAATGGCAGTGCTGACCTCTAGCCTCTGACCCAAACACAACATACACACTCACATGCACACACACACACACACAGCACACAGACATGCATTGGCACACACACACACACACACACACATATCCAGAGGTATACGGCGAGTCAGATGGTGTTGGGGATTCTTATGGGTATATGTATGTGTATGTGTGTGTGTGTGTGTGTGTATGTGTGGTGTATGCATGTGTGTGTGTGTGTGTGTTTGTGTGTGTGTGTGCATGTGAGTGTGTGTGTATGCACGTGAGTGTGTGTGTGTGTGTGTGTGTATGCATGTGAGTGTGTGTGTGTGTGTGTGTGTATGCATGTGAGTGTGTGTGTGTGTGTGTGTGTGTGTGCGACCGTTTGTGTTGTGGTGGGGGAGGTTCTCTTCAGGAACAGTTATTCAGAAGAGTGAGCATGTGGCAGCTGACAACCCCATCCAGTCCACTCTAGCTCTGCACGCCACTGGGCCCTGAGTTCCAGTATGTCCAGACAAAAGCCAGATGGTGGTCGGGTCCGATGTCCAAGGTCCGGTGCAGGTCTGGTGCGTGTCTGGGCCAATTGAGCAGTTCTGGCTTGGGGCTGGGCTGGTGTGGGGCTGAGTGGCTCCAGAGCCAACTGCTCTCCGGGAAGTTGTTCACAAACAAAAACACACAAGAACGCCAAAGAACACACACACACAAACAAGCACACAAGCATGCACACATGCACACACCACACACACACACAAACACACAAGCTTCTCTATATGTTAAATAGCGCTCAGTCGTGTGCCTAAATGAACAATGAAAATGGTCTATTGCAGCGACTGCATCAGATAAAAAAGACTTCCTAATCACGTTTGTCTACTAGACGCAAGACCTTTTTAAAAATTGTGTTGCCATTCCACTGTCTGAGTGGACTCATTAAGGCCGAAACTCAATATTATTTTCCTTAAATTCAATATACCGCATTATTGCCCTTTGCTGCAATAGATAAACTATTACTGCATGTGTGGAATGAGAAGAAGTAGGACTACTTCCTTTCCATAAGTCTAGTGAGTGTGTCCTCAGAGGGAATAGCTACTGCCGTGGCAGTCGAATGAGTGTGTGATGTGTCCTATTCAGAGGGAATGGCTACTCTTGTGGCTTGTTATCTAGCTTCTTCTTTCTCATTTCCGTCTTCTCCTTGACTTCTTCTCATTGATTTCATGCTTCTGTAAGCTTTGTTTTCTGTCGATAACACATCATGCACTCCTGTCTCCAGCTTCTATAGAACACTCCCATCCCATGTCACCTCTTCATCTCTCTCTTTCTCTTTCTCTCTCTCTTCATCCCTCTAGTCATTTCTTCTCTCTTCTCTCATCCCATCCATTCCATCTATCTCCAAAGCATCTCCCAATTCCTCATCTACAGTAGGCCTTCTGTCATTTCCTTTTTTTCCCACACAGGACTGTGACCTTCTGACTCGGGGGATGTGTTGCGGCTGAAACAGACAAACACAGACACAAAAGACACACACACACACAGACACACACACACACACACACACACACACTGACACACACACACACTTGAACCTCAGACCAAAGATAGGCTGTTATATTCTTCCTGGATTGTTAAAACTGCTGTGTCTCGTTCCCCTGTTCTAGCTCCAGTCCCTGAATCTACTCCAGTCCAGGTTTCTGCTTCAGCGCTATCAGCCTCTGCAGAATCAGGAGTTTCCCGCCATGTTTAGTTACTCATCTATGCCCATTGTATTTAAGCTCCTGGACTATCCACTTGTCTTTGTGTGGTGTTTTTTCATTCAGAAGGGGCTGTGTTAAGTTGAGCCAGCTCTTGTGTTTGTCCATGCATTTGTTCGCCTATTGTGGACTTTTAATTCTGTATTAAAGGAGAACTACTGTATGCAGGTTTGTTAGCTTAATTTACCTTAACTGAACAGCTTCAAAGTCATTGGAATGGTTATGACATTTTTCGGGTTGAATGGTGGCCGTCTCGCTTCCCCCTAGCGAATATGAGCGGAAAAAACACCCTTGCAACTTTGGGCCGGCGGGCCGACTGCCTCATGGACAGAAAGTCTCGCAGCCATAGCTCACAGCCTCGTGATGTAAAGAATTGCTTTACTGCACTACACACATACACACCAGGCACCGGCAAGGGTAGCGATGGAGTTTCTCAGACATTCGTCATGGCAGAGCCAGCGAAAAGAAGCAAGCAAGTGAACCATTGTCGGAGGAAGCGGGAAAGAGGAAAACGGCAGACTGACCGATTGAGGAGTGTCGTAAATCATATACTCCGAAGCTGTAGGGGGCGCTCTGCAGAGAAACCTGCGAGCAAAAAGCAAAACTGCATAGTTTCTCTTTAAAAGAAGCCTTCAGCGCTTCCATTCTCACTCTTGTGTTCCTGTTTTATTCTCTGACAGATTATTTTTCCATCCCTTTTAGGTCTCTACTAGACAGTGGGAATACAATTAAACACGCAAACACAAGCCAAAGAAAATATGAGAAAATTCCGACCAACTTAGAGGCTTTTTGTTTACCTTTGAATATCATTATTTAACTTAAATAAAAGCTTCTGTGTACAAGCCATTTTAAGAATGAGAGAAAACAGTGGGAATCTGTGGGAAAGCAGTCAACTATGTGCTTAGATTGTTCCATAAAAGTATTGTTCCTGTGCTAACATGAGAGAACTCTTACTCATGTGCTTATATGGAATCAAGTGGTAATCCCCATTCTTAATTTGTTTTCTTTGTTTTCATGATCAAGCAAACATATTTTGGTGACGTCAATGATGCCATTTTAAAGTGGCCCAGCTGCTTTTCTATCTACTGTTGATCTACAGTATATTTTGAGTCTCACCCACTTCCAAAGTCCACCAACAGAAAACATGGCATTGGAATTTTGGCATTTTGGCAAGGGACTCAGAGTCACTCAGCACTCAGATGATTTCAAAAAGAAATTTAGATAACATCCTGCCTATTTGCTATGTTTGTGTAAGTTAGTAGCACATTGGATACTGTAATGAGTTACTGTATGACAACGCTAACAGGGGCGATTCTAGACCTAGAGCTTTGCTGGGGCACAGCCCCCCAACTCCCAATACATTAAAAAACAAAAAAATTAACTGTGCACGCAATATGAAATAAATGGCTAGCCTGATTTGGACCATCACATATCTCCCCTAGGTCCTCCTCCTCCCCCTGCCTGGTACTGGACTGCCCAGCCTGTGCTCTTTCTCCCCTCTCTTCTCCCTCTCTTCGACCTTCTTCTCCTCCTCCTTCTCCTCCTCCAGCACTCTCTCCCTCAATTGTTGTAGCAGCCACTATCCAGCAACATCCAAACACATAGGCATAAGTAGACCTATACTCACTGCATGAATTTAATAGGCTTTCCTACTAACACAAGGGAAGCTTATTTTTAGTCAAAATTGAGATATACTTCCCTCCCAGGCAAGGGTCCTATAGACATCCTGGCAATACTGCAGTTCTTTGTAGCTTACATAGCCTACTAAAGCCTTTATACTGACTTTTGATGATAATTTGCAAATGTAGCCTATAATAATATGGCTATTCTGATTCTTAGGCTACATTTGCAAATGCAGTAAAGTTATTTAAGTTTGCCATTAAACCATTAATCAAATCACAGCACTGGCTATTACCAGCATAAATGTTAATGTTACCGTTAATGTGGGCAAAATTGTCATACCTCCCTCATCCTCCTCATCTCTCCTCACTGTTCCTCTCCCTCTGCCTCTGTTCAGGAAGAATTTTCTGATGTCCATCTCTGAATAGTTTATCAGAAGGCTATGTTTAGTAGTAGGACAGCTTCACAAACTTTTACAGGACTCTCTCTACAGTATACTGTACGTATAAATCATTATTAATTGTCCGCATGTGTGCATGCAGCCTACTGTAGCATGGTTTGTGTGTGTGTGTGTGTGAGGGAGAGAGCACAAGCTGGTAAACTGTTGCTAAATTTAGGCTACAATGACGCTAAGCATTGAAAAACAGATGCTAGTTATGTGGGCAACACTCTCTAACAGCGATCAACTTGTAATTTGTTCTGTCAAACAAGTTGTGAATTTGTTGTAAGGGACGACTTACTCTGCTCAAAGTGATGTAACGATCTCCGGATTCCACAGCGTATGTGTGTGCAGTACAACGAAATCATGTGAACGATTTTCATTGGTTGTTGCGTTCAATCTTACCCAGCTACAGAGGTGCTATTTCCTGATTGGCTATTATGGCCCCTTTCTTTATTCCTTGTTTTTTATTGGCTGGTAGTAAGTGACAGGCTCGAGCCATGATTAAAGCAGGAGATGCGCTCATGAATGCCGTTTCCAGCTAGAGCCGCACTAAATTTTACTGGGGCACTGGAGACTTTTACTAAGGCAGCGGTTCCCAAACTTTTTTCCCCGCGGACCACCTTCTACAATCCTGAGTCGGCTCGCGTACCCCCACCATCCAACACATAAAAAAGTAACTCATTCTATTGACGCATTCCAGGCATCGTTGTTTAATTAGCCGCCCTACATGATAACATAATCAAAATGTGCAACTGGTCTATGAGCTGTCACGTTACAAAAAACAGTGGAGAACCACATTAGTATGGTTAGGTAGCATCTCACTGCAGACAACGCACTGTGGCTTTGGGCAGTCATGTCTCCCAATCCATCATACTTTCGCTTTCTTCGCGCAGTCTTTTCTGTCTCGTTCTTTCTTTTATCCCCTGCGCTCCATCTCCACCTTCATTAGTCTGCCCCCCATCCCATTCCATCGTTACCTGTGTCCTGCTCTGTTTCTCTCGCTTCTCCTCTTCGATCGCTTTAATTAGGCCTTTTGGACAGTGTCCCTGTTTTTATCCAGTTTTCCATGTTTATGCAGCCTTCTACCTAGCCTATACTTCAACGAAACTAACGCGCCAGATATCCTGGCTGCCCGCAGGAAAATCATGTGTAGCCTATTGTGTGTAGCTTATTTTTTAATGAAAACATACCCTATTATAGAGTTTACAAATTATTTCCTTTAATTTCACGTTTCCATGTCATTATAACCCGATTCGAAATTATGTATTATTTATGAATTAATTAGAGTATTAATTAATTAATCATTTTTAACTCCTTTCCGCCATTGCCCTTTTTATCTCGAGTACCCCCTAGTGGCAGCTCGCGTACCACCGGGGTTCGCGTACCACAGTTTGGGAATCCCTGTACTAAGGCACGTGCCCCAGTGAATAAGGTGTAGTGACGCCCCTGTTAGTGTCTAGTTCCATTTGAAAAGAGCATCTTTGTTATTATTAGGGGTGAATAACTGTTCTTTTGGTACTACCACCTTACAAGCCCCATGAGCCATGCATATTTAGGTCATAATTCATATGCAATAACTTATGTAACTAGATGTACCGCAGAGCGGTACAAAATATGACCGCCGCCCAGTCCAGCACATTTTTTCCACAAAAAGAAATCACGCTGAAAGGCCTATATGATTCTAACTGTCTCACTAAATTGCATTATCCACACTCAATTCTCACTGGTATCTGCTAGACAACAAGTACCAAAACATGATTAGTTCATAGATTTCACATGTAAAATTAATTTTATACAACCCCACCTCCATCTTGCCTGTTCATAATTATGAGAAATTCTTGATTGTTTGTGTTATGTTTATGTTATGTGTGTGGGTGTGTGGGTGTGTGTGTGTGTGTGTGTGTGTGAGTGTGTGTGTGTGTGTGTGTGTGTGCCTGCGTATGTGCCTGTGCATGGAAGCGTACATATGTCTACTGTGTGAGTATGTGTCATACGCAGTGCCGGCCCAAGCCTTTTGGGGGCCCTAAGCAGAATTTGATTTGGAGGCCCCCTCCCACAACGCAGTCACCTGTGCTTGGTGATAATTGACAACTTCACACTATAATGTCATATTATAAATTAATACAGTGAGGTTATGTATCAATACAGCGAACTACTGTCCCCTTGGACACAGATGCATAAGGACCCTCTCCCCCTACCCTCTTTGTGCAAATGTGGGTACAAACGGGTGTGTGTGTGTGTGGGGGGTGGGTGGTGGGGGGTTAGATGTGATTTCCTGTATTCTGGTGCATTTTTGGGATGGTCAGCTGGAGAAGGGCAGTACCTAAATTTGTTCAGATTCATAGCCTTTTGCTTTTTGACTTATTGGTAGTGAATTCACACAACTACTTGGGGTTCAGGGTCCCTTGACCTCTTGGGCTCGGTAGGCTCATTCAGTAATCCATCCTTGCTCACATGCCAAAAATGTTTTGGGGCTCCAATCTAGACTTCTGGCCCCATGTGCTTGGTAAACCAATGTATTAATATAGTTGTTATTTACACCAACCCTGTCACCTTTTAATCTTAGAGGGTACTAAAATCACAGATTTATTTGAAACATTCATATTCAAAGTGAAGCACTAAGGGTGGTTTACTGAAGTTGAATTGACAAATAACAAAATACAACAGCATTTGTATTTGTTGTAAACAAGTACATCAGTTTAATGACTTGTTTTTCATCAGATTTGCTGAACAAATCCGCAAATGTGCATTAAATGAGCAATTTTCAACTACAAAATAAAAACAAAATAGACAAACATTAATAATCAAAAATAAAATGTCCCAAAAAATAGATAATTATTCCTACTTCGTTCCTGGTTTTTAGGCATCTGCAACTCTGCAGTGGACGAATCTGCAATGATTAAATAAATACATAAATAAATAAAAAAAAACGATGTTAAATGTGTCGTGTCATATTAACAGGCTATGTAACCATTTGCCATCAAGAAAACCTCACCTTCTGGTAGGTAGAGTTAGGTAGAGGTAGAGATGTGCTCCAAAGGACTTCAACAGTGTCTCTAAAAAAAAAAAAATATTGCATAAGTGCATAGTTGATCGAGCAGAATGAGTTTATTTTGCTATCATTACTTACACTCAAATAACAAGCAATTCCACATGTAACAATTCATATTCTATTGGCAAATGAGGCATACTCAAAAGAGTATACTTAATTGCAGTATGGTGAACGCTTAACATGGTGATCTACTGCAGCCTAAATATTAGGGTAGCACCGCTACATCACTTGCCACTATCTTAATCAAATGTAAATTTATTTTCATCACAGAAGTCTCCCCACCCAACATGGTATATTTTCTCAAACACTACCATCTCTCTCCAAAGATCTTAGAGCAGAGCGGACGTACTGTTCCATCTTTGCCTATGAAGCTGGAACGTTACCGATGCCCAGAGTCGCGCTAG
Organism: Alosa pseudoharengus; assembly: GCF_046254945.1. Lineage (NCBI taxonomy): Eukaryota > Metazoa > Chordata > Actinopteri > Clupeiformes > Clupeidae > Alosa > Alosa pseudoharengus. The sequence goes on along the minus strand of NW_027468881.1, from coordinate 29,922,145 downwards.
TCAGTGGGTTGGGTTGGGACTGGGAGCCTGGGCTTAGTCTGTTGTTGCTATCAGACTTACCACTATGTCACATATTATAGAGCAGTAATAAACTATCAACACTTTCAGGTGCGAAATCAGAAACAATCCCTCTGTGGTAAATTTGCCTTCAGCTACGTTTTCATGTAGCTACTGTAGTGCTAATGTCCACTTCAGTCAGCTAGCTAACTTTAATTTACGACATAATAAGCCCACCTAGAGCTAGGGTACATGCTTGATTGAACATCCAAAACAATCCCAATATCCTTGACATCTGAAATACATCTAGATAAATATATATTAATGGGAGACATTTCTCTGTTGATGGCGGAGATTTAGCTCTGGTGATGGCTTATATTAGATCATGACAGCTAGCTAGCTAGCACTACCTCAAGTACAAAACATACTGTAAATAATCATGCAAAACATACCTGTATCTTGCTCGTTTTTCTCCTCCTCTGTCATTTTCTTCGTTCTGTTTTCGGCACCAGAGGGATACGTCCTTTTTTGTGACTTGTCTGAACATTACCGTCTCTTCCGATTGTTGAACTTGATGCAGTGTCTGCACGAATTGTATATGCACCCGAGGTGTCTACTTTATGCGCGTGACTCAAAGGCTGGCAGGCACAGTAGCAGTAGGCAGGCATATTAATCATGAAATCATAATTTTCTTGATTTGAATGATAATTGTTTCATTTATTCATTCATTGATGTCACTTGTTTACGTTATTTATTATGTAAAAAAAAAAAAGAAACTCGATTGGGGGCCCCCTGGTGGCCAGGAGGCCCCAAGCAGCCGCTTAGTTCGCTTATGCCTCGGCCGGCCCTGGTCATACGTATGATTACTGTGAATGTGTGTGTGTGTGTGTGTATCTGTTTGTGCACATGTGTGCACATGAACTGGGTTAACATGACCCCTGGAGGCAAATATACGGGAAAAAATGGTCATCCTAGGTCCTACAGTTCTCAAGATATTCACAGAGAACTGTGTCTGGCCTACCCTCCTTTCGGGGGGTCCAGTCCAGCGGGGGGGCTACAGATCAAAACGAAAAATGACAGTTCCATGCTATCCATGTGGGGGTACAGGCCCACCAAGTTTTGTGTACCCCGGTCTTTCAGTGTCCCGGGAATCCTTGTTGGTGTACGTCACTAAATGTACACATAAATTGTTTAATTGTAAGGCCCCCCATGAACAAAAGTACACAAAACTTGGCATGCATTCGGAGGGTGTCATAATGATCCTACACTTTCAATTTCGTGCAGTTTTGACCATGTCAGCCAGAGATATTGTGATGAAAACACCTAATTTTTTGCTTTTTAATTTTTAACTAGGTGGCGCTATACATGAAATAAGTGGTAATGGGATGGGTTGACATGGCCCCTTGAGATCAACATACAAAAAAAAGGTGGACCTCCTAGGCCCTACGGTTCTCGAGATATTCACAGAAAACTGTCTCCGGCCACCTACAGGCCAGTTGGTGTATAGTAACATAAATTAATTTATTGTGTGGCCCCCCATGAACGGAATTCCACGAAACTTGGCGTGCATTCAGAGGGTGTCATAATGATCCTACACTTCCAATTTCGTGCAGTTTTGACTATGTTAGGTCACAGATACCTGCGATTACAACACCTCATTTTTACTTTTTTGGGTTTAACTAGGTGGCGCTATACATGAAATGAGTGGTTATGGAATGGGTTGACATGGCCACTTGAGATCAACTTACCAAAAAAAAATGGTCCTCCTAAACCTTACGGTTCTCGAGATATTCACAGAAAACTGTGTCTGCCCTACCCTCCTTTCGGGGGGTGCAGTCCAGCGGGGGGGCTACAGATCAAAACGAAAAACGATGGTTCCATGCTATCCATATGGGGTTACATGCCCACCAAGTTTCGTCTACCCCGGTCTTTCAGTGTCCCGGGACTCACTGACAGAAATTTGGGCATGCGAAAAAGAAAAAAAAAAAAAAAAAAAAAAAAAAAAAATCTGACTAAACCTATATGACCGCCGCTTCGCTGCACGGCGGTCATAATAACTAAAGGGTAATTAGGAGCTTACATAGGGGAAATTCTTAATTAAGGGTCTAGCAAGGGTAGAACAAGGTCTTGCAGAATAAGGTATTAATTAGTGACTTATAATGACTAACAAATGGCTAGTATGCTACTAATATACATGTTAGTAAGCAGCTAATTAAAGGGACACCATGGCAACGTTTTCATGTTAATTAATCAACTTCGTAAGTCGGTATATGGTTAAATTACTCATTACGGGGCAAATGAAGGCTCTCTCGTCCGCCCCTACTGCCTGTAGGAAGAATATCCCACTTGCAAGTTCGGTGTATCCTTTTTGTGAATTATTGGAGTGGACTCAGATGAACTTGTGTGTCCTAGAAGTCTGAGACCTCTTTCATGATAAAGAATTTAGAGTGGAGCTTGAGGGATGAGATTTGCCAGAGAGCAGGGGAGAGGAGTAGACATGAGTTTTGGCCCTCTTGGATTATAGTCATGACACCGTAGTTGAGCTGATTACATCACCATGCCTCCGATGGCAAAAACAGCACCCTATCACACACACACACATGCACATAAATACACACACACACACACACAAACACATGCACACACAAACACATGCACACATACACACGCGCGCACACACACACACACATATCCCGACCTTCCATCTGCATGAGTCTTGTGTTCCTCTTGCATGACATCTCAAGATCTGCACACACACACACACACACACTCACACACACACACACACACAGCTCTCATTGCTGAGACCTATGGGATCTTTCTAGTAGAAAACTGTATTTATATATATATATTTATTTATTTATGCTCTGCATTAGCAGTACAGGGACGGGTAACATTGTGGTACACAGAACAGTCCTGAGCCGCATCTGTTGAGCGCCAGATTTAATCTTTATCCATCACGGCAAGATAAATTGCCCCACCATGAGGTTCTGTCATGTAACAATTTGTTTTATATCAAATGAGTAACAGGCTTAGCGCTTCCAATTTGCACCAACTCTGAGAGATGAGGCATTATGAATCTGAGAGGGAAGAAAGAGAGGGAGAGAGACAGAGAGAGGGAGAGAGGGAAGAAAAAGAGAGGGAGAGAGACAGAGAGAGGGAGAGGGGAAGAGAAAGAGAGGGAGGGAGAGAGATAACAGACTTCCTATCAACGGAGTTAAATTTGAGAGAGTAACAAAGACTTTGCGCTGGTGTGGTGATTGTTATTCCTTTCTTAGGTGCACCGCAGTATTTGCTAAACAAGAACTATTTAGAGGTGAACATGTGAAGAAAGCATAATGACATTGTTCAGGTGTGCAGTGGTGCCATTGTAAACAATGAACGCAGCATATGTCGAATACAAATCGTCTTTAGACTAGTGAGAGGATGGCAAAGGACATTGCACTAGTGTGGGGACTGTGATTTCTTAAATGTGCTGCATATTAAATAAAAGCCAATTAAATCTCAAAATCTAATGTTTAGGTGTGCAGTTTACCATTACTTTAATAGGCCTTTGTAAACAATTTAAGAACTTAGAGTTATACTATGGTCTGGGTTCATTGAAAGGTAATTAATAGTTTTATAAACTTGCCGTTATTTCAGTTTTGTTGAATGCTTGTGGCATAGCCCCTCAGTTTGTTGACTGAGTGCTTCGGTTCAAGACCTCAGGTTTGCCTTGAGACAATGTCTGTTGTTATTGGTGCTGTTTAAATGACTAAAATTGAACTGAACTGAGCTCTCATACATTATAGATCCCTTTAATCAGATTTGACCAGAGTCAGTGCTTCTATGCAGTGTCTAGTCGCCACAAACCTAAAGCTTCAGGGGCCCGAGAGAGTGAAAGATGAATTAAAAGAATGGGTTTCCTGTCCCCTGCTGACCCGGGCAACAACACACCAGGGGGGTATTCCATCAACCTCGCTAAAGGCCAAACCTGGCTTATGTCGATAAGTTTCGCTAATTTTAGTGAGAATTTTGTTCCATTAATGAGGTTAACGTGAATCCCAGCTTGGTAACTATGGGAATTTATGCCACAGAACTAACCTGCTCCATAGCTATATTAAGCTGTGTTGCAAAAAAAAAAACGAGTCCAAAAAGATGGTTCCGTCAACTTGTGCTTTCGTCACCTGTAGCCTACAACTTCAAAAATAGAATAATAATAATAATAATAATAAGCTTTATTTGTATAGCACCTTTCATACACAGAATGCAGCTCAAAGTGCTTTACATTTGAAGCATGTAGCAAAATAATAGTCAGTCAGTCATTATCAATCACATTTCTTCATTGCTGGGGCCGTTTATGATCCACTCAGCAACATATCAAAAATATAGAAAATGACATGTCATAAGACTGGCAGCCTTAACCCTCTTACCCCCCACAAGCACGCCATATGGCAACTGTGGCAAGGAAAAACTCCCATATTCCAGGAAGAAACCTTGAGCAGAACCTGACTTAATAGGGGGAGCCCATCTGCTTCTGGCTGGCTGCGCCCTCCAATAGCAGCAGATGTAGAATAATCTGAAAAAGTAGTCTACAGGATAAGACGAGTTAACTAAAAGCTTTCCTGTACAGGTATGTTTTCAGATCTTTTTTAAAAATATTTACTGAACTCGCCTGCTTGATGTACAGAGGCAGGGTGTTCCATAGTTTGGGGGCATAATGGATAAAAGCAGCTTCTCCACTTTGTTTGTGGAGCACTTTGGGTACGATTAAAAGATTAGAATTGGATGATCTAAGTTTCCTTTGTGGTTGATAAGATATTAAAAGCTCAGAGATATATGAAGGTGCTGTGCCATTCAGAGCTTTGTAAGTAATTAACATAACCTTAAAATCAATTCTATAGGAAATAGGGAGCCAGTGCAGTTCAGCCAACACAGGGGTGATGTGTTCTCTCTTCTTAGTCTTAGTTAAAAGTCTAGCCGCAGAGTTCTGTATGAGTGCCAATTTCTTTAGATGTTTTTTGGGAAGACCAGTGAAAAGTGCATTGCAGTAGTCTAACCTGCTAGTGATAAAGGCGTGAATTAGTTTTTCTGCATCTTGTTGAGTTAAAAAGGGCCGCACTTTGGCAATGTTTCTCAAGTGGAAATAGGCTGTTTGAGTAACTTTACTGATGTGGGGCTTAAAACTTAACTCTGCATCTAAGATGACACCGAGGCTTGTTACTTTTGGTTTGACCTGGTGTGCCAAGTTCCCCAGATTACTAAGAACAATATCTCGCTTTAGTTTTGGTCCCACCAAAAGTACCTCTGTTTTGTCATCATTTAGTTTCAGAAAATTTTTGCTCATCCACTGATTAATGGAGGTTAGGCATGCAGTGAGGGAGCAAAGGCCATCTGGGTTAGTTGGCTCCACAGAAATATACAATTGGGTATCATCTGCGTAGCTATGGAAGTTTACATTATGCTGACTTATGACATTTCCCAATGGAAGCATATATAGGGAAAATAGCAGGGGACCAAGGCAGCTCCCCTGGGCCACACCAAAAGGCAAGTCATGTTTTTCAGATACATGATCTCCTAGACTGATATAAAAATCTCTGCCAGTAATGTAGGTTTGAAACCAGTTTAGAGCATTATCAGAGAGACCCACCCACTTCGCAAGGCGGTGAATTAGGATGCTATGATCAATGGTGTCAAATGCCGCACTCAAATCCAGAAGAATAAGGATTGAGACTTTGTTTGAGTCAGTAGCCAGTCTGAGATCATTGACTATTTTTACTAGAGCCGTTTCTGTGCTGTGATTTGATCTAAAACCTGATTGGAATTTTTCAAGGATACTGTTTTCGTTGAGGAAGGTATTTAACTGATTACAAACAACTTTTTCAAGTACTTTGCTCAGGAACGGTAGATTTGATATAGGCCTGTAGTTGCTCAGATTGGTATGGTCAAGATTTGACTTTTTAAGTAAAGGTTTCACAACAGCGGTTTTAAAAGCAGTTGGAAATATACCTGTTTCTAATGAGGTATTTATTACCTTGAGAATAAAGGGAGCTAAGCTATCATATAGTTTTTTGAGGAATCTAGTAGGGATTGGATCTAAAACACATGTTGAGGAGCCGGTTTGAGTTATAATTTTACCAAGCTCAGATTGAGTAATAGTGCTAAAGGACCTTAATTTTGGGGGGCTGTTTTTGGGTGTACTATCAAACATATTACTTGTATTACCAATAGCCTCCCTTATAGAAATTACTTTGTTTTCGAAGAAGTCTGCAAATTCTTCGCATCTTAGAGAGGATGCCTGACTGAGTGTATCAAAAGGTGTTTGATGCAATAGCCTATCAATGGTAGAGAACAACACCCTAGAGTTTCCACTGTTTTCAGCAATTACCTTAGAGAAGTGGTTCCTTCTCTCATTCCGAATAGCTCTATTATAATTTGCTATTTTTTCTTTTAGAATGGCACGGTGAACCTGTAACTTAGTTAGTTAGTTAGAAGTAGGCCTAGAAATGTTTTTTTTCCGACAGTGTCACCAACCATGGATTTACACATCCACTTGCTCCAAAGAATTTATGAAGATTATGCAACTTAAAATGTTTTAACTTCACGTGCGTGTGGTTCTAGGGATCTTGCTACTCTACGTCATTTACGTTCTGTGGTGGTGTAACGTGCAGCGAGACAACACAGCAAAGGTGTTACATTCTTGCGTGTTCACAGGTTTGCTTCCCTTACGAAGTATTAAGGCTACATATCACCTTGATAATGACATTTTTAGTTATACTTTTTAATGAAAGACATATACTGTTGATAAAGGGTCATGCACATTTGGTAGGCTGTTCATTGACAGTAATATGCTTTGCCAGTGGACTATATTATATCTGATGCAAGCCAAAGGATAATTATGTAGCCTGTAGGCCTATGGGCGGCTAATAATTAAAACTGCTTCATGTGTCGACGATTGTTCATGAATGTCAAATCAACTGTGTGCTACACAGATTAAATACTAGGCATAAATGACAAATTGAATGCCATATTGCATTTCAGATAATTATATTTCAAACACTTTGGGACTTATGGGAGACAATACTATTATGTTGATACTAATTTATTTTATGACCACCTACACCTAGATAATAATTTGGAGTGAACTCTTTTACAGTAATCTAAGAACGTAGGCTATAGATAGTTTTGAATATCCATATGCCAAAGTTGTTTTTAGTTTATACTATTTATTCATTCACTCGTTTTGTTCAAGCATAGACTGTATGACTGTATAGAGTGAAGCTAATCAAACTCACAATTTATTTCAAACCATTAGCATTGTTGTTTTAAATGTAGGCCTATGCTTTCATTATTCTCCCATTTCTGTAGGCAACTATCATTTTTTTTTCTCTCGATGTTAAATTTAATGACTTTTGATGAAAATCCTGTAAATGGCGCTTGCCAAATCGAACAGAAATCGTCTAGTATTGTCTTAATTTTATGACATACTGTATATCCTTTTTTCGTCAATCTACTGTTATACCTCGTGCACGAGCAGAGATGAAGCTGAACTAAACCTCGCTTGAATAAACGAGGCCAAGATGCCGCTAACTTGAGTTAATGGAACGGCTTCAGTCCCAAGTGAAAGTCTACGCTAGTTCAAGCCAGGCTATTTCTGTTAAGCGCCGCCTTAGCAAGGTTGATGGAATACCCCCCAGGCGGATGTCTGCTTACTTGTTGTCACCCTCTGTGTGTTGTCATAGTTAAAGGTTGTATCAGCGATTGCGGGCCCAAACATAAATGATCACATTCATCTAATCTTTCGTAACGATCTGCTAGCTGCCCAGACTGAGGAAGTTGTTGTTGTTATTGTTGTTGTTTTTCAGAGGGACCAATCAAAACAGAGTGAACATGCCTTCATGATAAAACAATATTAACATCCACAAATTCTGTCAGGCAATCAGAGGCTATCAGAGGGGTAGGAGAAAGACAGCCGGACCACAGCAGGGGGGTATTCCATCAACCTCGCTAATGAAGGCGGCGCTTAACAGAAATAGCCTGGCTTGAACTAGCGTAGACCTTCACTTGGGGCTGAAGCCGTTCCATTAACTCAAGTTAGCGGCATCTTGGCCTCGTTTATTCAAGCGAGGTGTAGTTCAGCTTCATCTCTGCTCGTGCACGAGGTAGAACAGTAGACCAAAACAGTAGATTGACGAAAAAAGGATATACAGTATGTCATAAAATTAAGACAATACTAGACGATTTCTGTTCGATTTGGCAAGCGCCATTTACAGGATTTTCATCAAAAGTCATAAATTTAACATCGAGAGAAAAAAAAATGATAGTTGCCTACAGAAATGGGAGAATAATGAAAGCATAGGCCTACATTTAAAACAACAATGCTAATGGTTTGAAATCAATTGCGAGTTTGATTGGCTTCACTCTTGAACACATAGACTAGCCTACAGTTGAACAAAACGAGTGAATGAATAAATAGTATAAACTCAAAAACAACTTTGCCATATATTCAAAACTATCTATAGCCTACGTTCTTATATTAAAAGAGTTCACTCCAAATTATTGTCTAGGTGGTCATAAAATAGATTAGTATTAACATAATAGCCTATTGTCTCCCATAAGTCCCAAAGTGTTTGAAATAAAATTATCTGAAATGCAATGGCTTTCAATTCAATTTATGCCTAGTTTTTGATCTGTGTAGCACACAGTTGATTTGACATTCATGAACAATCTTTGACACATGAAGCAGTTTTAATTATTAGCTGCCTAGGCTACAGAATAATTATCCTTTGGCTTGCATCAGATATAATATAGCCCACTGGCAATTTGTCACTGAACAGCCTACCAAATGTGCATGACCCTTTATCAGCAGTAGACATATGTCTTTCATCAAAGATTATAACTAAAAATGCCATTATCAAGGTGATAAACAATGTAGCCTTAATACTTCGAATGGGAAGCGAACCTGCGAACACGCAAGAATGTAATTCCTTTCCTATACCGTCTCGCTGCACGTTACACCACCACCGAACCTACAGTAAGTGACGCAGAGTAGCACGATTCCTAGAACCATGCATGTGAAGTTAAAACATGTTTAATCGTATAATCTTCATACATTCTTTGGAGGTAGTGAATGTGTAAATCCATGCTTGGTGCACTGTCGGAAAAAAAACATTTCTACAGGCCTACTTCTATTTTAGAAGTTGTAGGCTAGGTGATGAAACCACAGGTTGACGGAACCATCTTTTTGGACTCGTTTTGCGACTGATTGGTTTTTTTTGCAACACAGCTTAATTTAGCTTTAAAGGTGCCATGTATAAGAATTGAGGCAAAAATATCCAAAAAATGAGCTACACGCATCAAAAGAATGAGAAGAAATTAGGGCGATGATGTCATTTAAAAAATGACAAGGTATAGTGCTACAGAGATATCAACCTGAATTAGCATGCTAAATTACTAGCCACAGCCCGACAGGTGTCATAATACCAGTTTCGGCCATGGGAGGCGGTATGCGGGCAACATAACCACCAGCCAAACTGCAATACACGTGTCTCAGTTGTTACTCTAGGGTAGACCAACTCACTTTCTGGAGGTATACTGCCCCCATCTTTTATGGAATGTGGAGTATGAATTGATTTTTTGACGGACATTACACATGGCACCTTTAAAGTTAACCTGCTACGGAGCAGGTTAGTTCTGTGGCATAGATTCCCATGGTTACCAAGCTGGGATTCACGTTAACCTCATTAATGGAACGGAATTCTCACTAAAATTAGCGAAACTTATCGAAATAAGCCAGGTTTGGCCTTTAGTGAGGTTGATGGAATACCCCCCAGGTGTGCAAGTGGAGCGCTCAGTTGGTGGAGCATGAACATAGCTTTAGAAGACTGGTCTAATTTGTTCAGAATGTTACCCTGGAAAATCCAGAGTTCTCGCAAGAGCACAATTTAAATTGTCTCTGCGAGACACTCTGGCAATGAGTAATGATGCACATTACTTTTACCACTTGTATCGCGGGGAGCCAGTCACATCAGTGTATCTGATATAGGCGGGCCAAAGGTGAGCTAAACAGATGACAGTCGTAGCGTTATCCAATTGCAACGAAGTCCGGAATCAGTCAGTAAACGTTGGTCGTATAGTCTTATCCAATTGCGTGCAGTGAGATTTTCAAATGCACACTTGGTGCCGCCCCTCGAGTTGGGCTATTACATTATTCGTGGCCAGACCCTTAATCTTTCTAGATTACCAGGGTCTGTAATCTCCAGGCTATCAGAATGTGTGCTTCGTTAAAAAGTCTGGTGTAGCCGGTTCCATAGTGGAAGTTAATTGTTGCAGCATATGGTCTGGAACAGAATGCTTCAGTTACTTGCCCAGTGTAGCTTGCCTGTAAGAGAGAGAGGTATTAGCGGCAAGGGAGAAAGAGGTGGAAGAGACAGATACAGAGAGAGGGAAGAAAAAAATAGATGGGTATGTGTGTGTAAGAGAGAGAGTGAGAGAGAGAGAGAGAGAGAGAGTGACACACACACACACATACACACACAGCGGCAAGGGAGAAAGAGGTGGAAGAGACAGATACATAGAGAGGGAAGAAAAAATTAGATGGGTATGTGTGTGTAAGAGAGAGAGTGAGAGAGAGAGAGAGAGAGAGAGAACACAGAATATGTGTTTACTGCATGACAGGTGAGGTCGAGACAGAGATGCACTTCCTCCTACAATGTACATCCTTCGATCAAACAAGAAACCTTTTCTTCAACAAATTTAACTCAGAAATTCCTAATTTTAATGAACTTAATGACATATCAAAATTAAAGATACTATTAGGAGAAGTAGATAAAGCATATCTTGCTGCCCAGTATGTATCAACATGCCACAATCTGAGGGACAATGAGTGACCTATATCGACAAATAAACACACACACACACACACACACACACACACTCACACACACACACTGCATCATACACTGCATTTTATTTTACTTTTACCTTTTACTTTACTTTTATTTATTTTATTCTTATGAAAATCTACTGACATGTATGTGTTCAGATTTATTGTATAACTGCTTTGGCAATATAAGTGAGCTTGTCATGCCAATAAAGCATTCTTGAATTGAATTGAATTGAATTGAATTGAGAGAGAGAAACACACACACACACACACACACACACACACACACACACACACACACACACACACACAATCACAATGAGTCCTGGCAGATATATTCCAATGTATTTGCAGGGCAGAGGAGAAAGCAACAGAGAGAGAGAGGAGAAAGAACAGAAAAGTCTTGGCAGCTCCGCTCCCCTGCCCTGTGATAAACCACCAGCACCTCCTCTCTCCTCTCCAGCTCCCCTGCCCTGTGATAAGCCACCAGCACCTCCTCTCTCCTCTCCAGCTCTGCTCCCCTGCCCTGTGATAAACCACCAGCACCTCCTCTCTCCTCTCCAGCTCCGCTCCCCTGCCCTGTGATAAACCACCAGCACCTCCTCTCTCCTCTCCAGGCCCCTCTGCAGTCAGCCCTCCTGCTCTCTATCTTACCCTGAGCACTGAGCGCACAGACAGCCCCATCAGCAGCACAGCACAAGGGTGCTCAGAGCATCACCGCCTTATCACTCCTCTCAATCTCCATCTCCACCCTCGGCGCTGAGCACGGACCCAATCAGCATCAGCAGAGCGCGGACAGGAGCTTAGCACTACAGCAGGGCATCAGTCTTGCTCTCCGCATCATCATCTCCATAACACCCACAGCATTAAACGCAGACAGCACCATCACAGAGCTCAGGCACGACCTCTACAGAGCTTTAGTCCGCCTCTCCATCTTACCCTAAGCACTGAGAATGGAGAACACCATCAACCAAGCACAGACAGGAGCATTATGTGGCATCGACTCTGGTTTCTATTTTACCTAACCTCGGCACTAAGGATAAAAAAGAAGTATCAACAGAGCGCAGACAGGAATATCATACAGCATCACTACTTCTCATCTCACCTATGAGCACTGAGCCATCAATACACCATCCACAGAGCACGGGATCACTGCAGATAGGTTATCGGGTCTTCTAGAATTTTCTGAATATTGGACATACCACCACCTTCTCCCTGAATATTTATTTTAAAACATTTGCAATGAGTTTAATCCAGCATTTGCTAAACTGAGTGAGGGATCTGGAGAGAGAGAGAGTGGAAATGTTGAACATTTATAACAATTATGTATCATACTCTGCAGGTATACTGTAACACAATTACAGAGTGTGTGACAAAAGTAATAACTCTCTCGTTATGGTTGGAATATAATGACAACATCTTCTTTCTGTCTTTCTCTCTCTCTCTGTATATATAATGTATAAAATGTCCATCACTGAGAAAGTAGTAATACAGTCTTTGTTTATTCAGTTGGTCTTTCTTAATTCCATTGATGTATCAGACAAGTTTATAGATTCAGCACAGATACTTTTATATAGTCCTCTCAGCATGTGTAATTATATTCAACTTTTTTGTGCTGCAAGTTCAGTACTTAGGCCTCAGTGGGGGTCTGGTGGATGCTTGATTAATTGGCAAATGCACTTGTGCATATTTCTATGTATGTGTGTGTCTGTGTGTGTGTGCCTATGTGTATGTGTGTGTGTGTGTGTCTGTATTTACATTTTCTGAGTGTGCATGTATCTCCCCTGGGGGTCGTTTCTAGAAAGCATCGTTTGCTAACTTGCATCGCAACCTTGGTAGTTCGCTCCATCGTTCTTGGATTTGGTGTTTCTAGAAAGGGTAGTTCGAACTCTCAATCGCAAACAAGGACGCAAAGTTTGGTCGTTTGAACTACTGCCCCTAGGCAGTCGCACTTGTGTCGTTCCTTGGTAGTTCCTGTTGGTGTCCGGAGCGCCTAACCAAAAATCGGGAAGTGGATGTTATCTCGTGACTCAATGATTGATCTATCCTGTAGCTTAATTTTGATTAAGACACTGACTCCCCTACTTGGCTCATTCTTGCTATTTATGTTAATTCAAGTATTGCCTTGCTTTTAGTATTATAATCTTCCCAGACCCTTACAACAGCAGTGATAAATGGTGTAGTGGCTAAAGCAGATGACGTATTATCCCAACGTTGTAGGTTCGATTTTCTTATGATGTGATATCTCTACCTGCAGGTGAACTAGTGTGACACTTAGATTAAATTGTTTTTGACTGATGTATTGTACCTATGGTCTCTCGATGTAGAGTAACTATACATAAATATGTATGGTCAAAACCTATTGTTGTGTCTCGTAGGCCTACTCTTACTCAGAGATGAAAAGAAGAGATAGGATGCGAACTCCGGCCGAGCGCGCAGTGGACCAACGCGCTGCCGTTAAGCCACGAGACAATTGATAACTTAAGGGATACCCAGATATTTGTCCAGGCTATATATTTTTTCCAACACAGATATTTAACACAAATAATGACTCATATTGGTCTGCTTAAGTTAACTGTTTTATATGCTTGCAATAGGTTTAGGTTTTGGCTGATGGCAATGACAATACCAGCATTAATCACTCGGTTTAGATTAGAAACATGTCGACATAGGCCGTGACAGAACATTTCTAGGGGGTGGGGTATTACACGTTGCCACTGTTTCCACCAATGATATGTATCGCTGCATCATCAACAACGTTGTTGGAACTATGGTGTTCGAACGTCGGAGGTAGCGAATTGCGACACAGGTACGATGCTTTCTGGAAACAGGTGTAACAGTGTCGTTGTTTGGTCGCAAGTTGCGTCGTACCATGGTGGTTGAGCAACGTCGTTGCTAACTTTTCTAGAAACGACCCCCTGGGCATTAAACGGCACTCTACATGCAAATCCCTGTTTTCCCCCAGAAATCAAGGAAACAGGGTCCCCTCCATCAGCACGGCGGTGAACACAGTCGTGCCCTCACTGCTGGGCTCCTGTCTCTGGCCATTAGAATAACCACAGGCTTCTCCATTATCCTCATCACTACCGACTTCAGGCTCAATCAGTGTTAGAGGAGCCCTTTAGCCAACACGGTAATATATAAGTAAGTATATAATCTTTTTTAATGTGTTGTCATTTGCATCCTGAGACAGCGACGACTGAAGGAAGGACAGTCACAAAACTCATACTGATAAACTCGTGTTTTAAACTTTTTTCATGCGTTTGTTATATTTCAGGGAGAGGTCACTGATTTTGGCAGAGCCACTTTCAAGGCTATTACTATAACAAATATCTAAGAAAAAACACATCAATCGCTATCCTCACTGGACTGAAACAAACAAAATATTTTCTTTTCTCCATCAGTTGGGCGTGGAGAGGCTATGATCATCAAAACAGTGAGTGCATTCTAAACACCAACAGACATCAACAAACAACGCAGAGCCAAACTAAACAAGTAAATAAACAAAGAAAGAAATAGACAGAATAAAAACACACTGTTGTTGTTTTCCTTCTGACTCAAAGTCCTGAGTGCTGCATTTCAGGCTCTAAGGCCCAGTCCTGTTTGTCTCTCCCAAATGGATGTCTGGCAAGTGGTAGCAGAAACTGGCAGAGCTGTCGCTCTCCGAGGGTAAACTGACAGAATCACTATTAATCTACAAACTTCAGTGTAAAAATAATACCTGGAGTCTGGCCATCTCTGGACAGAGATGATTTTGTTGTGCCAGGGTGTGCTACAGAGACACTTTAAAACCTCCAGAGAATGTTTTTTTGCCAATAAACTATTACCATAAAATTGAAATGAGGAGTGTGTCTTCTGGATGTTATTTCTATTGTCCAGCACAGTGCCCAATCTAGAGACCCACTACTTTCCAAATGAACTGCAGCAGGTACATTTACTTTTGCGTTTATCTAGTTGGTAAATGCTTCCATCTATGGCATACAGGTACAATGAAAGTAGACAGCCAAGCATATGGACTGTATTGTTCCAACTTTACAACAAACATTTGAACTTGAATACAAGTTAGATGCATCTAATCACAGTGTACAGTAGTATGTATTTAAAGCAACACAATGTATGACATTGTCAACTCATTATCAATTTTCACCGTAACCTCACCTACTAACCAAGATTTATACATTGATTTAGCAAAATGTCTTCAAATACACAAGGGCGGTCTATACTGTACGTGGGAATGCATTTAATTTCCTCATTCTGATTCGGATTCACTGGTCTATTGGGCACCACAGTAATTTACAGTATTTATTTATCTGTATAAACACAGTCGAGCAGTTAATACACTATGCTGTTAATACCGACCTTCATGAATCCCTTGCACATTGAAACATGATGCTAAAGTTACACTACATTATTTTTGACCTTGAAATAATTAATTCAAACTCATTTTGAAGATACTTAATCCTTTCCAGGCCATGTAGGCTAAATAGAGCCGCTGCTTATGTCTGGTTCCACTGTTATAACAGAGAGAGGTTATTATGACCGCCGCGCAGCGAAGCGGCGGTCATATAGGTTTAGTCAGATTTTTTTTTTCTTTTTCGCATGCCCAAATTTTCGTCAATGATTCCCAGGACACTGAAAGACCGGGGTACACGAAACTTGGTGGGCATGTAACCCCACATGGATAGCATGGAACCATCGTTTTTCGTTTTGATCTGTAGCCCCCCCGCTGGACTGGACCCCCCGAAAAGAGGGTAGGGCAGACACAGTTTTCTGTGAATATCTCGAAAACCGTAGGGTTTAGGAGGACCTTTTTTTTTTTTGTATGTTGATCTCAAGGGGCCATGTCAACCCATTCCATAACCACTCATTTCATGTATAGCGCCACCTAGTTAAACACAAAAAAGTAAAAATGAGGTGTTGTAATTGAAGGTATCTGTGACCTAACATAGTCAAAACTGCACGAAATTGGAAGTGTAGGATCATTATGACACCCTCTGTATGCACGCCAAGTTTTGTGGAATTCCGTTCATGGGGGGCCACACAATAAATTAATTTATGTTACTATACACCAACTGGCCTGTAGGTGGCCGGAGACAGTTTTCTGTGAATATCTCAAGAACCGTAGGGCCTAGGAGGTCCACCTTTTTTATGTATGTTGGGTTTAAGAGGGCATGTCAACCCATCCCATTACCACTTATTTCATGTATAGCGCCATCTAGTTAAAAATTAAAAAGCAAAAAATGAGGTGTTTTCATCACAATATCTCTGGCTGACAAGGTCAAAACTGCACGAAATTAAAAGTGTAGGATCATTATGACACCCTCCGAATGCATGCCAAGTTTTGTGTACTTTCGTTCATGGGGGGCCTTACAATAAAATAATTTATGTGTACATTTAGTGACGTACACCAACAAGGATTCCCGGGACACTGAAAGACCGGGGTACACAAAACTTGGTGGGCATGTACCCCCACATGGATAGCATGGAACCGTAATTTTTCGCTTTGATCTGTAGCCCCCCCGCTGGACTGGACCCCCCGAAAGAAGGGTAGGGCAGACACAGTTCTCTGTGAATATCTAGAGAACTGTGGGGCCTAGGATGACCATTTTTTTCTGTATGTTTGCCTCCAGGGGTCATGTTAACCCATTTCATGTGCACACATGTGCACAAACAGATACACACACACACACACACACACATACATTCACAGTAATCATACGTATGACACATACTTACACAGTAGACATATGTACGCTTGCATGCACAGGCACATACGCAGACACACACACAAGCACGTACACACACACACACTCACACACACACACACACATAACATAAACATAACACAAACAATCAAGAATTTCTCAGAATTATGAACAGGCAAGATGGAGGTGGGGTTGTATAAAATTAATTTTACATGTGAAATCTATGAACTAATCATGTTTTGGTACTTGTTGTCTAGCAGATACCAGTGAGAATTGAGTGTGGATAATGCAATTTAGTGAGACAGTTAGAATCATATAGGCCTTTCAGCGTGATTTCTCTTTGTGGAAAAAATGTGCTGGACTGGGCGGCGGTCATATTTTGTACCGCTCTGCGGTACATCTAGTTTCCAAATGTATAAGCTCTAAACAAGTGACAAATACTTCATCACAGCATATTGTAAAATAGTCAACATTAGTAAATACACATAGCACTAACAAATAATTAGTGTGCATTATTGAGTCTGTGTATGTAAATTACATAAACAGTAATGATAATCTGAACCATTGAGTGTGCTTGCCCATTACTCACAATGTACAATACTCAGTGTTCACTAGTGTGGTTAGGCTATTATCTACCAAGGGCACTGCCACTGAAAGACCAGACAGATGTGTAATATGAGGGTATGAGCGCTAGTTTGTCCGTAAAAAGCCGCAGGGTATGACATGCACAGGACACATGGATTGTGACGGACACGGAACATGTCAAAACGCAAAATGGCTACTCTTCCCCCAATTTAAGCTTTGATGACATGACACATTTGCAGGCCTCTTTAAAAGCAAGCTATTATACAACTAATGCCAGGCTTTTCATATGCATCACCACAGTTGCCATTAGATAGATAGATAGATACTTTATTGATCCCCAGGGGAAATTCAAGGACCCCGGGAAAAGACATCTGAACAGCAAACACTGCCCTCTGTGTCCCTGCTACTGCAGTGGTGGAGCAGGAACGCTCAGGGGGGGAAATACAGCTTTTATGCGCATATGTCTTGTGACAGATGATCTGGAGAGACTGGAAACGAAAAATAAATTAAAAAAAACAGTAAGAAAGTAAGAAAAAGGGGGAAAGAAAATTTGCATTGAGATAACACGAAGAAAGAAGATAATTGGAGAGAGAGGAAGAAACGCTGGTCATCACTGCGTAACATGATGATGGAAATAAGCACATGTGACAGAACTGAACACAGTTAACGTGTGGCATGCAGAAAGAGGCCCATCAGCAGAAGACTAGCATCTCAATGACAATGTGACACCTTTGTGGCGGGGGACTGAAAACCACTAATACATAATCATGAGGCTTCACATGAGAGCAGTAAGCCGAAGGTGAGGGATGACGTGAAAATGAAATGGAATGAGAAATTGTGAGAAATGAGAATAACCTGGAGATGGACAGTGCGTAGGGATGCAGAGATGGGGAAAATCAATAAGATGAAAAGGGACTTTGAAAAGCCAGGCATTTATAATGATGATGAAGACATCGAGAGAGAGAAAGAAAGAAAGAGCAAGTATAGATTCTATAGGAAAAATTGAAGGAAAAGAGAAAGACGCAAACAGAGATGAAAACAAAGAAATGACAAAGAAATAATGTGTCGGTGTGAGTATGAGTGTCGCTGCGCTGCGGCGCCCCTGGTAGTTTGGCGCCCAGGGCAATTGCCCAGAATGCCCATGCCTTCCGCTGGCCCTGTTGGTGTGTGTGTGTGTGTGTGTGTGTGTATGTTGTGAGGTATGCTGGCAGGTTTGCCCACATGAGATCTGTCGGCAGCACACACACAAACACACACACACACACACACACACACTCACTCAATCATACATCAACAGGGCCGGCGGAAGGCATGGGCATTCTGGGCAATTGCCCTGGGCCACAAAATACCAGGGGCTACAACACTGAAAACACATTCATTGTCAAATAATGACATAGACGGTTTAATTGCGGGAGCAGTAAGTAATTCATTTTCAGTGATATCGGTTAAATAACAGTCATGAATGAGACGTTCAAAGCATAGTGCTGCAGAATACAGAAAAGTGCACAGGTTCAAAATCTTTTCTCCCGCGTATAGGTGCTGATCTTTAGCCTGAATCGACAGGTTGCTAGCAGTGGAACATAGCAGAGGGACGACAATGTCACCATGTCACCGAATCAGGGGAGCAATGAGCTCGTTTCCCCGCAATAAGATGGTCCTATGAGACAGCGACACTCAAAATGCGTTTCTAATGTCACGTTTAAATGCAGACCTAACAGACGGCATCATATTAAATAGGTAGTTTCTGTATAATAGCCTGTAATAACAATATGTTACGTGAAAAGCCTAATTGCTTAATTGTAGGCTACCATTTTTTCCGTGAGGCCTGGTCACAATTGTCCCGCAACATTTTTTTTATTTTTCCTTGCGGTCCAGTAGCGCTGGAAAGTAGCAATGTTGAGCTCCCCCACATTGAAACCAGCCCCGATCTGCACGCTGCAGCCAGGGGCTTCTGCGTATGTAGGCCTAGCACAGTCGAAAGTGGCGCAGGATTGGGCGCAGGATTGCCTTTCGCCGGCCCTGCACATCAACACACTACACTACCTGACAACAACTTGGCCATTATGTGTGGATACACAGCAATTCCAGTGCAGGATGGAGGAACCGTATGTAAGAAATTTATTTCAATTAATCATAATATGGCCCTGATATGTCACTAGACCAGGGGTGTCAAACATACGGCCCGCGGGCCGGATGCGGCCCGCTAGATGGTTTAATCCGGCCCACACTTGTAGAGAATACATTTCTGACGATGTCAAAAAAAAAAAAATCTCTAGCCCATTCCTGTGAGGAGTTATGAATTTTCAAAGAAATAACCGAAATGCTCAATTCAGCCGCTAGGCGCAGCCAAAAAAACAAAAAAAAAGTTCGGAGTTGACTGGTCCTGTGCTGTCAGTTTGGCTACATTGTCGGGAGAAAAGCAGGCGTTGCGACAAAATTCAGAGACAAAGTGCAGCCTGCAAACGGAGGACAAGATGTTTGGGCATTTTATTGTATTTTGCACCAGGAAGTGTTTTCTTAGTGATAATGGCATTCTGTCTGGCTTACCATACCACGCTGTATACGGTTAAGCCGAGGTGCCGTACTCAAGCGTTTCTTTGAACTACGAGAGGAAATTGGACAGTTCTTGGAGAAAAAAGGCAGACCAGTAGCAATTTAAATGCCCGGGATGAGTGCAGGATCTGGCCTTTATGGTGGATAGCCTATTACACAGCACCACCACCTAGCCTACAAAATTATTTGATCTGATGTAACCTAATCGTATCAGTTGATTGTATTGCTCATGCACTGCTAACTTATGTTTGTTAAATTCATTTTATTTTTCATACATTTGCACATTTACATTTTTAAGGCAGGATGTTAACTTTCTTCATAGCTCCCACTTGAGTTTAGTGTGGTGAGGTTCAGGTGGTCAGATGTAAAAATGCCTATCCACTCAACTATAAAAATAAACCAGTTGTTTATGAGAGTGAAATGCATTTTATTTCAATTTCATTGGCCTCTCTGGATAAATGTGTAATAATCTAATATATCCCTTGTGATTATGTAGGCTACAAATGTAGGCTGAGGGGTAAAGCATAGCCTACTGAAAAAAACTAAGCTGTGGATGTTTTGGATGTTTTGCAATTATTTCACTGGTCCGGCCCACTTGAGATCAGATGGGCTGTATGTGGCCCCTGAACCAAAATGAGTTTGACACCCCTGCACTAGACATTAAGAAATCATGTTCATTTTAAATACTTATATCACTGACAACAATAGTCCGGCCAGTATATTGTCATTTAAAAAGTGAAGTTGCAGCCCTCAACTGATGTTGATGTTGTCATGTTGTGTTTTGGCCTGATGCGCCACCCTCCAACTATCTACTAATCACAAAGTCAGTAGTGTTTCGGCATCCGGGTAGCCAGCTCTGCCAGTCAGGGGGGAGGGGGAGAGGATACACTGCTCTACAGTCATTTGAAATTGATTGCAGTACCAGTTTTGGCCACAATCTTACATATGGTTCCTTTAAAGAACTGACCAGATAGCCTTACCAGCGCAAATGCTACACCGTGAATGTAGCGACATAGTTTTTACTGAACCTGAACTCAAGCAAGCTGATTTGTTTGTGGGCCATCTACCTGCTTGATCATCTTCAGATCTGGGTCGGACAATACTGTGGTCTGCTTGTGCGTCTGCCTGAGAGAATATTGGCTGCACTACTGAACTTGTCAAAAAGTGTATGGGATTAGAATGTATGACTTTAACCTTTCTGGGTTAACATTGTAATAATGCTAAGTATTTTTTCCAGACTGAAATGTATCATTTTTATTAGGTCTACAAAAGTCTGTAAAAAAAGGCCAAGGCGAAATTGCAAACTAAGGACCATCTAAAACAAATAAAGTTAAGGCAACTGCCTGATGCAGACCTTCACCAGCACTTTGTAAAATGCTTTCATCATGCAACAGAACACCAGAGCTAAAAGCTGACTGTCTAACAGTTTTGGAGAGAGCAGATCAAGAGTGATTGCATGACTTCTCTTAGTGGGCAAGAGTATAGGGCAGGACAGTGGCGTCATGCCCATTGAATTTAAGGGGGCACGTGCCCCCTCGGATTTTTCGTCCTTGATAATTTTTTAAACATAACTTTGTTCCTATTATGCTCCATAATAAGCCAGAGCCTATAACGACTCAAATGTATTCTTCTAGATGTGTAATAAACCGTAGCAAAATAGCTGAAGACAAGTCAACAGCCCTTTTCCTAAAATTGGTGTCTGTGTTCCCGTAACAACTCACACGTGCATTCAGCTCGCAATGTTTTGCTTGTGTTGAACTGTTACAGTTAACTTTAGGCTACAGTTTGAACAGTTGAACTGTTACAGTTACAGTTTAAACAGATACAGTCAATGGTGTTGAAGTGGTAAGTAGTCTAGCTAAGCAATAAAAAGTAGTGGAATTATTTGTAGTTGACCAGGAAATTTTGACTTGATGATCAAATAGTTAGAACTATGGATTTGATGTTGGCCGTGAATTCAGAGCATTAGGCTACGTTAACGTTAGCCTACATGGTGTCAGTATAACGTAGCCTAGGCTACTCTTACAAATATTAAAAATAGTCTTCTGGTTCAATTGTTTCCAGTTTCATAAACGAGGGTGTTAGATTTGCAGTGACTACAAAATCCAACCTAATAACATTAGGCCTACCAAGGAATTGCGTTGGATGTTTCTCCACTTGTTCTCTTCACGTATCTGGCTGCTAATCCATGTAATGAAAAGGGATAGGCTACCCGTTCAAAAGGAGGCTTAAAGTTGTTTTATATAGGATCGTTATGACCGTGATGTAGTGTGCAAGAAAGTATAATAGTCTCTCTCGTGCTCATAACTTAGGTTATTATCAGGTCATTTGCTCATGATTTGCAGATAGCAACTTACAAATGAGGTAGCCTATTGCTTGCCATAATGGTCATGAAAAATATATTACTAGTAAAATATTCAAATATTTAGGGTTAACCTTACTCAGCACTGAAACCTGTCAAACTTCTTTCAAAGTCCTTCATCACATGAATTAAGATTACAATAATTTAATTTCTGAGCACCACAAAGTCAGACCTCAGCAACTTTTTTAATGTAAGATTGTTCTTAGGTCACATATCAATCAAATAACAACTGCAATGATACTGTTTTTAAAATCATGTGTAGCCTAGGCCTAAGTGTAAATGTGTGTGTCTAAACATGCTTTAATGAGCTGAATTTGAGCTTACAGTTCTTTCACCAACCTATGTGTTTTACATTAACTTACAAAATAGATACTTTAGCTTAGTCCTCAGATAGAGGATGGTTGCTGCTTGCTCTGTTAAGATATTTCTGTCCCTCCCAAACTGCATTGAAATGGTATGTTTAGCAGCATACCCCCCGAAAACATTTGCCTGATTGTGCCCCCTCTGAATTTTGCCTTGCATGACGCCCCTGGGGCAGGACAAGGTTAGATAACAAGCAAGCAAATAAATAAATAAATAAATAATAGATCAGAGTCCGGTCTCTTTAGCATCATCTGATGTCCAGTGGTTCAGTGTTGTTTGACATCCCAGAGGGGGGCAGAGGAAAGAAGGCGAGCACATTTGATTTCTGTAGAATATGTGTTGATCTTTCCTCTCACACTGTGGGCCATCAATTTGAGCATAACATACATTCCTGCTGAGAAGTGGCCCTGGGCCAACCTAGTTGAGGTCCATCTGTACAGTAAATACAAGTTCTGGGCAATTATTCATTCCTCACCACATTCTTTTCCATACTCATTTCATGCCTTCACTTCATCAGGGTAATTTATTTTCTTTGCTCTTCAGCATGTGTTAGATACCCATGGAGCAAGAGAAAAAAATATTATTCTTCATGTGTAGTTTAATGCGCAGAGTGCTTTGGGCCTACTGCATTTCTTGCTGGGTTGACATTAACTAACAGCAGACTCCAGAACAGCAGTGGACCACTATCTGGCGTGCAGGGCCAGCTCCAAAGCTGTTTCACTGTTCACTTTGAAAGAATGTTTACATGCAGACATACGGCTAGGGTTCACTAAATTACCTGAGGGCAAATGGTGGAAAGGTACTAATCGAGGTTGGTAATCCTTTTCCTTATAGGCTTTGGTGAAACAGAACAACGCACAGCCGTCCCAGGAAAAGGAAGGCAAGCTTTGCTTTGAATTATTTACTTGCTGGTCCAATGTAATGTTCATACTTAAATAAGCATGAAGCTTCTGCATAACACAGCACACCAAATTATTTAACAATTGAATAGCCTTACTGGCTCGTTTTTATAACCTTGTTTTTTATTCTGCTTTCTGCATTCACTTCCCCTTAATGTATGAAGGTGTCCAGGGATGAACTGGGACTAAAAAAAGGACCTGGACTTTCTTCCAAATAGGCCCACTACCATACACAGTACACGCGCACACACCCTTGTCCCTTGCCATCTGACATACTTTGTGATTCAAAAATGAAATAGGTAGTCACAATGTACAAAAATGCAAATTATTTGCTGCTGGAGAATTTGGGCCCCAAAACATAAAATACTTTTGGGTCTCCCAAATGCTAGTAGGGTTCGGGGGCACGATCAGATGAGAAAATATTTATTGGGGGGGTGGGGGGGTGAGCTGAGTTGCACAAATTACACAAACACATCTTGGTGTTGTCAGAACCCCATTAAAAACTTCAGCAACAAATGCGTGAATGTAGCCCCTATGCGTTTACTAAACATCATTGGAAGACGTAACGCAAACAGAAGGCTCTTACAGAGTCAACGCATCACTACGCATACGCGCCCGCATACATGCTATTCATTGTGTATAACATGATTGTCACTTGGAGGAGACTTCAGACTTGTAGATAACTTACGTTAGTATAGTTAGCTAACCGCTGCTAACGTGCTAGCATCGTCACGTCAGAAAAGCATGGGGCTGTGCACAGTTAGTGTACATTTATTCACCATAAATTAATAAAGTTGAAGTGGCTCTGCAATGTAGGCTATGTTTCCGTTTATTTACAGTAGCCTAAGCCTACCATGTTCCTTACATGACATGACCCAGTGTCCTTGTAACATGCAGTCAATCACATTTACCTCCTGTTTAAGTTTGTCACCCAACAAAGCTAGATATTAATTTTTATACACGTGTCTCCATGTCATACTGGAATCTTTTTGATGATTCTAAATTAAATCTGATCTGTGGCTCTCCAAAAGAGCCTCTTAGGATGTAACTTTTACAGACAGCCTGATGTATTGCATTTCATCTATCGGCCGCTGTTAAGGGTAAGTGTGTCGAGGCGGGTTGAGCAAAAGGTGGAACACTCTCAGGAAGGACTCAAGGAAGATTTTGTAGAAGATGGGATTTTATTTTTCCCAAAATAAGGCCCGTAGGCAATTAATTAATCATTAATAATAACAAAGCAAAAAATAAAAATAAAAATGAGGAAAACAAAAACTTTTCCAATAAAGAAAATAAACTGACATGATAGTCAAAAAAAATGTCTAGACAATAACCAACTATGGCTTTGCACCAGTCAACATTACCTTAAGGTAGGAGAGCTATGAGACTCACGTCTGTCCAAAGAGTTGTAATGGATAAAAGTAGCCTAGGCAAATTCACCGTTGTGTAGAATGTTTTAAGATGTCTAATTAACAACAACGGGAATTACTGAAATGGTATGATGAATGAATATGAATAAAATCCAAGAATTATATCAGTCTGGTTTCAGAGCTCACCACAGTACTGAACCAGCCTTAGTTAAAGTTTTTAATGACCTCCTCATCGCTGCCGATAATGGACATATATCAATATTGGTCCTCCTGGACCTCAGTGCTGCCTTTGACACCGTAGACCACAACATACTACTCCACAGGCTTTAACATTCGATAGGCATTAAAGACTCAGCACTCGCTTGGTTTAGATCATACCTTTCTAACCGCAGACAATTTGTACAGGTTCACAATAAACCGTCTACCCAGACTATGGTAAAATATGGGGTGCCTCAAGGCTCAGTACTAGGGCCCCTGTTATTTTCTCTATATATGCTTCCTTGGGAACCCCTGGCCTAACCTATGAAAATGTATTTTCCACTATTTCAATGGGTTGTCTCAGTTCGTTTTAACACTAATGATAGCGGAGATATTCAAGCAAAACCATTTAGCTCTTTAGCAAGGGAGAGTGAGAGTGACCTTAGACAGTTTTCACTATGTTTTGTATACAAAATCCAGTCAGTCAAACTTTAAATTTCGTCTCACATTCATTTTGACATTTAATTTGGAAGTTAAAATATTTAGGTAAAATAAATATATGGTGGACATATATATATATTTTCAGTAATTAGCTTAAATTTCCAGTGAGTCTATTAGAAATTTTCACCACACATTATATTAACACACATATAAAAAATCCAAACATAAGAGTTATGTGTATTAAAGTGGAATTGTACTGAAATTTCTTCAATACTTTGTGGAAAAGCCTTTGTTTGTAAAGACAGCTTCAAGACATTTCCTGTATGACAAAACATATTAGTCACAGTATCAGGTGTGATTTTGGCCCATTGTTCTAAACAGATTCCAGGGGTCCCTCTTGTGAATCCTGATCTTTAGTTACTTCCAGAACTGTTTAATTGAATTTAATTGAATTGGCTGCCTTCAAGTCTTTCTGGAGCTTTCTCCGAGTGGTCCTTGGCTCTTGGAATTGACCATCCTTCTGACTCCCTGGTCAGAAATATTGCGAGGAGATCCTGCATGGCAGTGATGTTTCTTCCACTTGCAGATAATGGCTCCCATGCTGCTTACTGAAGGTTCTGAAGTTTTGAAATGCATCTGTAACCAGTTTCATTGATATGTTTTGCAACAATAAGGTTGCAATGGTCTTGGGAGTACTTTTTCCCTTTGTTATTCCACTTCATTACACATGACTCTACTTATGGAGTTGTTTGGATTTTTTATGTGTGGATTACCTGAGTTATTACTAATGCCTGGTGAAAATGTTGTATTCCACTTTTCATGGGCCCTCTCCTCCATTGGGGCCCTATACTTCCCACTCTCCCCCCCCCAGTTAAATGCCCTTTAATCTGCTGAACCTTCTGCTCGTTTCCAAATATAAAAAAAAAACTCTGCAACTCAACATTGGCCTGCCTGCCTCAGCTGCCTGTGAGGGGCTTTTCAGTTGTGCTGGATTACTGTTCACTGCAAAGCGACGCAAGGATGAGTGCAACTAACTTTGAAAATCAACTACTGCTCAAACTTAAAGGAGAACTCCGATGATTTTTCACATAGATCTCCATTTCTCAACGTCACCGAGTACTGTCGGTATGAACAAAACTGAAACAATCGGTTTTACCTAGCTCGAGTTGCTGCAGCTACAGCGCTACACACTGGGAGCATGAACATGGCTGCCTTAGCTGCTGGCTGCAGCAACTCGAGCTAGGACCAAAGTCCTTTTCAGGCAAGTACCTCCACTCGGCGGCCATATTGCAACACTTTTTGGGCACTTATCGTTCATCTATTTCGGCAGAAATGCGTGTGCGTAAGGCTTCACGACACCAATCTTGCTCCAGCAGCGAGATCACAACAGATGATTGGCAAGATGTCTTCACAGCACACCACATGATTGGCTCAATGTATTTTACAACACACCACATGATTGGCTCAATGTATTCACATGTCAACGTTTTGCCGCGGAAGGGTTGTGATATTTGTAGACAACTGACTAACCCCATGCATTACTATGGAGGATTTTTTGAGTGCTGTATCTCCTCATTAGAAAGTCTCTGGTAAAACTGGTTGTTCTGGTACCCCCCCCACCCCCCCAAAAAAAAAGTAACTAAGTAACTTTTACTTAAAGTACATTTTAAATGAACTACTTTTTACTTTTACATTTTAAAGTACATTTTCAGATCGGAATTTTAACTTGTACTTGAGTAATATTTCATCAAGGTATTGGTACTTTTTCTTGAGTACAATATTTATTTTTTCTTACTTTTTCCACCTCTGGTTAGCTGTTAGGACTACGAATGCAGTGATCGCAAACGATGATGGCAAAGCCACAACAAATGACTGATTGTATTTCCATGGCAACAGAGACCTGGGGTTTTATCTAAGTTTTGTACCAAAGTACACGCTCGCCTAGGGCTCCAGCGTAGTCAAGGCCGGCTCTGGATTACAGTCACAGAGCCTAAAACATCTGATTTATCCTATCCAAATGATTATGAGGATTAAGGCTGCCAAATCCTTCTGTAATCGACATTAAAGCGTAATTCCGGTGAAAATTTACCCCAGGATGTTTTTCTGCATTAAAACACATCAAATGAGCCATGGAGACAGTATTTTTTGTTGATCAAGCACTACAGAGCTTGGCCCGGTAGGCTATGCTATAGCCCCAAATCGCAAACAGTGGATTAGCTAGGAACAGTGAGCCAAATGCTCCCCAAATAGCATTTGTTAACCAATAATATTGTTCAAAACAGCACCAAACCTTGTCAGTAGCTTGCTCAGGGTCCCTATATAAAACAAAGCACCAACAACGTAGTTAGCGAACCCAGAGTTTATTACAGAAGACTGTTAAAGCTGCAGTTGGCAAGTCTGATAGATTGAGGGAATTAGCTAAAATTTTGAATGTTTACAACTCTCATGCCCCTCCCCCACTACCATCGATCACCCTCTCATCGAGTTTGTGCTCGTCAGTGCGCACAAGACTGCATCAGACTGTGATTGACAGTCAGATCTCACACAGCCCTGCTCTGATTGGACCAGAAGAACTGGGAGCTGTGGATTTTTGCAAAACAAAAAACAGACTCTAGGTGGAGGTAGAAGTGCGGGTTTTTTTCTAAAACTGGCTGATTTATGTTGTTCTGTCGGAGCATAGTGTCGGTTTCAGTGAATATGATCAAAAAAATCTTGCCAACTGCAGCTTTAAGAACACTTACCAACTACCAGCTCCTCTCGAAGAAAATATAAGTCATTACCTTCAGCAATATGTCCAGGCCCGTCGCTAGAAGGCAAGCAAACCAAGCAATTGCTTGGGGCCCCGAGCTGGCCAGGGGCCCCAAGACAACGACTGGTTAAGAATAAAATGCAACGACAAACTGTGAGCGCCCCTTTGATAGTCAATGCAGTAAAGTGCAACGACACTGTTACCGGCAATACCGGGATCCCCCTCAAGGGGGCCCCTCTCAGTAGTCGCTGACAGCAGCAAGCCAGTTTGTGATCTCTGCTGCCGGGAAAATATAAAACCTCGCAGTCATAATGAAGCGGAGTTATGCGTCCGGAAGCCAGAAAAGAAAGAAGAGAAAGGAAGAGGATGACAAGAAAAAACAAGATAGTGGTAAGTGATAAATTACACTGGATAAAATAGCTCTACTTGTCTTGTACAAATGGTGTAATGTCGCACCAGGAAGGCTAGCCTAGCAAAAACATTTTTTATGTTAACTACCTACCAGTTAGCGCAACTTTTTTTTTCCGAACGGACGGAATATGGTTACATACTGTGTAATATGTTTATTAACGGGATAAGGAAGACGCAGATCTGTTCCAGAATCACTGTTTATCATATTTAATGACATAACATTGCTATAGCTTTGTAATAGGTTTTGATGAAGGTGGCATAGCTTCTCTGCTATAGGCTACTAATCGACCGTGATAATCTATTTACCAAATGGGGGTTAGGAAAACCACACGATAAATTCCGTGCATCAAAGCAGACTGGAACATTCATGTCTAGCAGTATTCATGCACGCCAGCTGTTTACTGTCTTTAAAGCACGGGGTGCGTCTGTCTAATTCTCAAACAGCAGAATGCTTAAATGCTATGTTAAGATACAAGTAGGCCTGGGTCAATGTATAACATTAGCTTGGGATGTTTTTACAGTAAGCATTGGTAGTTGTGAAAGCAGCTGCATCCCTTCTAAATATCAAAATATGGAAATGCTAACTTCTTTCTCCCTCAAGGTGCTTTGCTTAAATTTCTCAGCCCTCAGGCTCTTCCTAAGGATACCTCCACTGATGAAGGTAGAGTGAATTTCTCTCGCTGAGCTGTTAATGACCATTTCCAATAAGCTAACAGTGAAATGGTCAAACGTACTTCACAGGTAATCTCAGATTTTTTTTCAATTATTTTCCCAGGTACACCATCAACTTCATCCTCTATTCATGAGGAAGAAGCTGACATTGGATTTTATGGTATGGTGGTGTTTTTGCAAATGTTCAAAACTAATGCACAGCATATATATGCAACAGCAGTATTTGCACTGTCAACATTTTTTATTTATATAAAGTGTGGGTGAATTTAAACTGTATGGCTATGCTGTGGTTCCTGTAGGCTTTGCGTGCGGTGGGTGGGTGGGGGCCTCCATGTCCATTTTGCTTGGGGCCCCCAAATTCCTTGAAACGGCCCTGAATATGTCATGCTCTTTGTGAGATCTTAGTCTTCTGTGAGATTAACAGTCTTCTGTAATAAACTCTGGGTTCTCTAACTACGTCGCTGGTGCTTCGTTTTATGTGTATGTTGTAACAACACAAGCAAGACCTGTAGCCATCATGTGACGTGGGAGTATTGAGGGCACTGATCCATGTTTTCAGTTCAGTGTCTTTGCCCATCATTCCAATTAGGGCTTAAATGCACTTTATTAAGGCCAAATCTTCCAGTTTGGAGTAGGTGTGTGCAAGCTCCCAGAATCCTCTTGACATTTCTCCTGTCAGGCTTGTGAGCTCTTACCATAACCCCAGTAATGAGACATGGAGCCTGAACCATAACAGTGATCTCTGCAGCGTGCCAGACCTTCTGTCAACACAACCCGCAGAAAAAAAAAAGACCAAAACAGAACAACTTCCTCACAGCATGCTCCCAAGAGGTCCAGCGTCAGTACATGTTGGAGGCATGTTCTAAAATGATTTTTGTAAGAAGTCAACCTAATTGCCCTCTGTAGTCTGTTTCTGGATTCACAATACAATCTTAATACATTGTTTTTGCCGATCTCATGTTAGATCTACATTCCATTATATTGCTTTTTACCATGAATATTGTGGGGATAAAATTCCCCATGCAAATCTAATTGCATGCATGACTACAAGAGAATGACAATATTACCTTCACACTGTGCATTGCTGATGGTAATAACATTATGATTCATTCTTCTGAGCCAACTAGTTTGACATAATTTGATCAATATATCACTGAGGACAAATGCTCTTACCTGAAAAAAGGGGCACCCCTCCCCCTTTTTTTATATTCGATAAATTACATAATATGGCTCTCTTTATTACAGTAAGATCCTTTGGGTGTCTTGAGTGTTCTTTCTTTTTGACATTTTGGTTTGGACATTGTTCAGAGCTTAAAGAACAAATCTGTACCTTAAGGGGCGCCCTCTGCTGTCTGGTGGTTTTTCATACGGCCGGGGGCGGCCTTGCAGGACTGTGTCCCAGGTGTGGGATAGTTGGTAGGCTCCTTCATCCTGGTTTACAGTCTTTGGGGCCCGCTTCCTGATTTCAACCGCCTCTTTGATCCACCGATGGAATTTGTTGTTTTCCGTTCTGATGACCTTGGCTGCATCCCAGTTCATTAGATGGTTTTCCCTCTTACAGTGGTCTGAAATGGCAGATTTCAGATTTTCCTGTGTTGCTTATATTCTTGTTGCACGGGTGAGCGTTCCAGATGTTTCCTTTTCACATTCTTTCTGGTGTTCCTTTTTTCATGTGCTGAATTGCCGGCCTGTCTCTCCTATGTACGTTTTATTGCATGTTAGGCAAGGGATCTTGTATATCACATCACACTTTTTCTCAGGGGGAATCTGATCCTTAGGGTGTACTAGGATTTGGCGAAGCTTGATGTGTGGCTTCACTGGTGTGATGATGTGGTGTTTTCTCATCGCTTGCTGTACGCGTTCTGTGACCCCCCTGACGTATGGGAGGGTGACCATGCCTAGGATCTCAGGCCTAGAACCTTTTTTCTTTTTCTCCTCCTCGGTATTCCTCTGGACCTCTCTCTTCCCTTTGTTGATGGCCCAGTTTGGGTAGTTGCAGGCTTTGAGTGCCTGTTTTATATGGTTCTCTTCCTCCTCTCTGTCATGGTTGTCAGTGATGAACTTGGTACGGTCATATAGGGTGCGGACCGCTGATAGCTTGTGTGCTGTGGGGTGCTCTGATATCCATAGTAAATACTGGTCTGTGTGTGTGGGTTTTCTGTATATTTTTATCTTGATGCTACCATCCTCAATGTGATGTATTTTCATGTCCAGGAATGGATGGATCTATGTTCTTCCTCCTCATGGGTGAATTTTAGGTTTCCAGTTTCGTCTATGGTGTTTAGATGGTCTTAATCTTCTCCAAGATGTCGTCCACATAGCGTCTCCAGAGGGACAACCTACATTCTTTGGGAGTGGTGGCGATGGCTTTGGCTTCCAGGTCCTCCATAAAGAATCCACTCATTTTGGCTGAGAGGGGGTCCCCCATGGCAAACCCCTCTTTTTGTCTGTAGATGGTCCCTCTGAAAAGGAAGTATGTGGACTTTGCAAACTGGACTATGTCTTCAACTTTTAGGTTTGTTCGTTGGCGGAGTGTTGAGTCTGCTTGTGGTTCTGCCCTATGTTTATCGTGACGTCCACTGGAGTTTTTGTGAACAGAGAGACTACATTGTGGGATATGAGTATCTCGTCTGCCTCTATTTTTACTGTGCTTAGTTCCTGTGCCAGTTGTGTGGTGGTTTTATTTAGTTATGTAGCTTTATGAAAAGATAGTCTTATTATTCTTATTATTATGTATGAAAACATATTCTGTAAAATGTCTGAGGTCCATGTGCTGAAACAGCAGGCCTAATTATAGCTAAGGCATACACATGCTTAGGGGCCAGGAGTTTACATACAAGGACATGTATGCATAGAAGAGACTGGACATCCCCAGCTGCTGTTCAGCAGGATCAGAGGTCATTAGAAGGAAAATACCTAGGCACATACTGTATGTACTTCCTAATGTGGTAAAAGACGACACAGGAGATATTTTCTATTCTGAGTTCACACAAACAAGTGACGACATGAGAAGGTATAAGAACCATGTACAGAGAGTCAGAAGCAGCTTGCTTCGCGAACCAATGCTCTGGGATGCATTAAAGCCATCATCTGCAGTATTCATCTACGTTGTTCTTCTGAATTCTTTTGAGTTTGTATTATTTAATTACAAAAAGCCACCACAGTTGCTTTGAGTTTTTACAGTGTTGCTTTGTCCGGCCCAGGAGAGGTTTTATAATCTCAACTAGGGCTTTCGAAAGGTTGTATGTTACTGAGCCTATGCTGTCAACAATGGGGCGGAGTGGAACGTCTTTTTTGTGTATTTTGGGGGTGTAGGTACTAAGTACTTGTTATTTTTGATTTCTCCTCCATCTATCTACCCATGTCATTGATTGCCTTTCTGCACCCCCCCACCCCCATCCCCAACACACACACAAAAACACACACACATCATCACTGTCATCACCTCACATACATACAGCACACTGCTTGCTACAGTAAGCCTCCTCTACATTCTTGCTGCACACTGCCCCCCCCCTACATACACAGCACATTGTCTTCAGGATCGTTTCCAACACCCATCCTCTACATACTTACAGCACACTGCCCCCACCTACCCACACACACACAGTCACTGCTCCACTCCCCTCCCGCCCACACACACTCATCACTCACATACATCATACATACAGTACTCTGCTTGCAATAGTAAGTCCCTTCACCATACTTGCAGTACACTCCCCCCCCCCCTCTCCCTACACAGCACATTATTTCATCAGGAAGCTTCTCCAACACACATCCCCAACATACTTACAGCACACTGCCCCTCCCCCCCAATACACAGCACATTGTCTCATGACATATTGCACACTGCCCTCTCCCCACATACACAGCACACTATCCCATCTCCCTTGTCATCCCCCCAACACACACACCAAGACACCTGGGATCTGCCCAAGGTTTCTTCCTTAGTAAGGGAGTTTTTCCTTGCCCCTGTTGCTCTTGGGTGCTCCTTGTTGGTGCCCCCCCCCCCCCCCATCCCAATCCTCCCCCACCTTTCTTATGCAGCCCTTGCCACTTAATCTACTAAACCCCTCTTCTACTGCACTTTTTACCCCCTCCCCCCCCCCCCATAAATGCACAAATAGGCTGACACCAGACATAATTTCACTGCATTTCTTACATCCAGTAACTATATGCATGTGACAATAAACTTCCTTGTATCCTTGTAATTGTCCTTGTCTATTTTTTCCTCGTCCACTAATGGGTTTAGCAGAGTCTTCAGTTTCTTCTTTTTCTCCTCTGTAGGGTCCCTCTTTAAAATTTCATAAGTGTCTTTATCCTCCAGCATGTCTATCATTTGTTTTTCAAATTGTTCTGTGTCCATGATAACTGTTGTTCTACCTTTGTCTGCGGGTAGCACTTTGATGGTTTTGTCTTTGGCTATTGACTGTATGTTTTTTTGTGTGTTATTTTGGCAGACTTCAGTATCCCCGCTACTTCTTTGCGCAAACCGGCTTTGTCGCCTTGGTTTGTTATCTTCTGACATGCTAACTCTGTTGCTACGATGAATTCTTCGTATGGGATGTTTATTGGTGTTGTGGCAAAGTTAAGACCGCGAGACAACACACTGCTTTCCGTTACTGTTAGTTTGCGTTGCGTGATGAAGGCTACAGAGGCAAGGTAGCCGAAACTTGTCAAGTACAACACAATTTACCTTATTGGCCTTTACAGAGAAACGGTGTAAATAGTAAATCTAGTCCACCTGTCAAATCCCTAGAAATCTCTGCTCGTTGAGTCAAATCACTATTCCAGCTGACATTTTGGACGCACTTATCTGCACTATCAGACATAGCAGAGGCTACTTTCGCTTTCAATGGTGTGAGGAGAACCGCAATAACTAAGACGACACAATGATACCAGGGTCTCTACGGAAATAAGTTGACTGATATCTGTCGTAGCGAGGGATAACTTTAATCCCTGAAAAAATAATAATATAGATTCTTATTTTTTTGGAAGGGGCGCCTCAGTGCAAACGGGAAGTTGCCAGGGCAACTTTAGCCCTGCCCTGTGCACGTCCCTGGTGTGACTGATAAGAAGCATCTATTATCAAGGACAACTTTATTATACTTAATTAACATTTATTGTACTATTGTAAAGGAGATGCAAGGACCCCACAGTCAAATCAACAATGATACATGGTTTTATACCCTAACAAGATAGATAGACAGACAGATAGATAGATAGATAGATAGATAGATATAGATACTTCATCCCGAGCGAAATTTTTGGCATCCAGTAGCTTATACAACCATAACACAACAAACACACATACGCACATATATCTCACATACATAAAAATCACTCATAGAAATGTATAAAGAAATAAGAACCCTAGAAATAAAAAGGAGCATGGTTACAAAGGTCTGGTAGGGACTGACCATTATTACATTAGTATCTTGATAGTCAAACCTGCAGCTTTGGTGCTATGAGCATTTTGCCCCTTGCATCGAACCTTCAGGACTGAAATTTGAAGGATTGGAATTATTTAATGTAACTTTGATGTAATCAGGTCAGGATCGGCAGCAATCCCACTGGGGGACGCTTCTGAACAAACAGGTTAAAGGAAAATGAATATATGGGATGAGACTGTGATCATGGGGGTGTGAGGACATGACAGTGAGGGATGGATTTTTTGTCTTTCATTCATTCTGGACTGAAGCACTGATGGAAATGAACCCTTTGTGTCATATTACTGTCAGCCAATACTCCAGGAAGGCATACCATCCCATACCGCAGCAAAGCAGAGGACAGCACAGCGTCTGTGTGCTATCATGTGAGCTGTGACTGACCAGCAGACAGCTTTCACATGACTGCCTCTGTGAGCATGCCTTTGGATTGTATCTGTGAAAGACAATAGAATTTATATAGGTGTTAGGATGAAAACCAAATGGTATCCAAATCCAAAAATGATATTTGCCCTTTGTTTGTTGTAGGCACACACACACACACACACACTATATCAAGCCTTCATATTAAGTACAGTTACAATTATTGCTATCCATGCAATCGGATTGGTTCAAGAGTGTATTTATTTCTCACAACAGTACCTGGTAGGTTTTGACTGCAACAAGATCCCTTCGAGTCCATTTTATGATGTTGCCTTGAGTGGTGGATCTTCACGCCACACCATTTCTGCAATGTCCAATTAATATGACACATACAGTACTCTCCCTGACACCTGCTGTCACATGAAAGCCCATGGTCAAGTCACCAATTCCCCTTTGCTATGGTTGGCCACTCATGGCATTATATGGTAAGCCCTTTTAACATGTATTCAAATTACACCCCTATAATACACTTTAGATCTCCATAATAACATTTATATTTACTTTTACTCTTACTGCAGGAGCTATTCTGCCAGTAGATACTTGTTGGAACAAAATGAATCATAGTTTCCTTTGGCTCAGGTGCAGATAATAGTGTACCATTGGCCGCTATAATGTAAGTTAAACAGAGAGGACTGGAAGCTGAGCATAAAATGTAAATCAAATCTTAGATAGACTTTCAAACGGGAATATGAGACTGCCATATCTCACTTGTTATTAGACGGACACCAATGGCGAATGGACTGTATTTATACAGTGCTTTTCTACTTCTCTGAGCATTCAAAGCACTTTCAAATTGCATGCCAGTCTTCCATTCACATGCGATTGTGATAGTGGATGCAATGGAATTACTAATGACTCATGCATAGGCAGAGTTTGACATTCGAGCCAGGGGGGGCAGACAAAAAAAAAAATTGTAGCAGCTGAGACCTGGCCTACCACTTGGGGAACACAGCAATAGCACATATGGAGAAAACAAACATGCTAAATAAAGATATATATAATTACATTGTAACAATTTAACAATTCATCCTTATGAAATCCAATGCAGCATGGTTGTCTTGAAATGCAATAGACAGGGGTGTCGCCTAGCAGTTGAAAACATTCGGGGCTTAGCCCATAGTCTGGTTGCTGCTCACTTTTGATAAATTAATCCACCGCCTCTAGACTAATTTTCGCCACATTGATTGAATATTTTGTACAATCATATTTTGTCAATTAAAGAATGTAATGACCTGTTGCCATCTTGACATTTCTGTTTGCTATTAACGAACTAGCCTATATAGCCTAGTGTAACAGATGCCAGCTAGCTTAGCTGTGCTTGTGGAACGTTGGTAAACCTCCGACGTCTCAAGAGTGCTGCTGGCATGCGAGCCACCCAGCAGGAGTTTTAAATAACAAGATGCATCGGTTCATGTAAGCTTAGCTTAAGGAGAACGAGCCATTGAAAACTCAAATTCGATTCTACAAAGGCAAAGTAAGTAAACTCCAAACTGTAGGCTATTGAGTGCAGGGCAGACCTAAATCATAGCGAGAACTCCAAGAATCAAAGGAAGTGTTCACCTACAGTCTGATGCCTCTCCAAACGCAGAAACGAAGCACAATCACGCCATTACGTTAAGAAATGTTAAGAAAAAAAATATTCATATTTTGCTGTAATGCAATGGCACGAAAAAAAGTAATCCACAGCCATCAGTAGGCCTACTGTACATGCACAAAAAGGGTCATGGTGTATCTAGCCAGGCCTACGCGCGTCACATTCACCAGCCAGTTCCAAACGGGTGAACAAGGCTTCGCCACTTTGCTGTTTAAACAAAGTGGAATAAAAAGTCTAAATCTACACACAACGCAAAATTAATTAGTAAGCTGACAGGACATTTATATACATGGCATTTAGGCAACCTTTATTGCAACGTTGGCACGACAAGGTGTCCATACTAGTGCAACAGTAATTTTCGTTTTTTGCGTCCTGCATGCCTCGTCAGGTTGGCCGTAATGTCGCTTTAAATGTGATGTGAAGGATCGCAAGAGAAGAAAACCTGGCTGCTCCCATCATCAACTGCAGCCCGTTCCTTATATTGTTGTTTTGTGTTATTTAAATTATTTTAAAAATATCTGGTCATGCCAGACGTATTTCACTAATTTTTGAAACAATGCAATTACCTGTTTCCACCAGTGCTCCCCCTGCCCCCCCACTAACTCCGCGTATGGACTCATGCCACCTTTGCATTCAGCTTGTCACTTTATTTCCATGTAAACATTTAAGAGGTCTTTTCATTTATTCTTTATAAATCAGCAATGAAGCTCAAGACTATTTGTTTCCCCACTGAAAACTGTTAAATACTAATTTCACAGGGGCTTAAATGTCCAAGCTCTAATTGCTTGTAGAAATCAATCAATGGTAATGGACTCCTATTTAACATCTAATAACTAGTGATGAGAAATAAATGGTGAACAATTCTTAGTATGGAACGCTTTTTGTAAAACTTTGCACAGTGGTTTATCCTGTACAGTTTTAGCACATGTAATATTGGCCAATGTAAAAAAAAAGCACAACAAATTTAAACCGCCATAGAGTTGAAAGCATCCTGCACATTGGGATTGTTACTTCTATTAGGAACCATGCATATACTCTCAAGTCCTCTGACTAGATTCTCAGTGGGAGAATGTGAAATAAATAAATAAACAAATAAAATACAAAATTCCCATGTTTACTATGCTATTCAGTTCAGTGTAATGTGGTAAGAGACAACATTTACGTCACATACATTTGCATTGTTAATATATTTTCGCAAATAAGCATATTAAAATTTCGAAATATGTTGGAATATGTTAGTTTGATGCACATCCAAATGACTGTCGAATTTTGAACACTAATGTTAGAAAATATCTCACAAAGCTATCTGACGATGTTCATGATATCTGCCGAGTGCTTTGAGAGAGTCTGCCTATCAAATAACGTTATATATCTGATCCAGGTAGTTTCGTCAATATTTAGGATGTGTGTTCCGGCTTTCATTCACATGAACACGAATATCTCTGTTGATTAACTAGATGTAGATAAACCAACACAGCCCACACAACATGACCGCTGGAACCGGCATGTTCCTGAATGAAGATAGTAAAAGGCTACTACCAGTAGACACGTCGACGCTGCGCGTGACGTACAGTAGGTGAGCACGTTTGCTACGCTAATTTGCATATAGTGGTGCCCCAATTCATAGGGAAAGATCTTCACCCCCACTTCCCTCGTCGAGGGGACTTTATTGTCGAGGGCAATCAAACCCAAGTGGAAGTTTTAAGGGGGGAGAAATGGGACGGGCCCTTAAATAAACTCCTAGTGTAGGCTACTTACAAACTTTATCATTTTATGAGTACAGACCCATATACTAGAAGTTTGATACCACTCCGGGCATTATTAGTGGGGTAATTTACGAGATACACCTTTGGTTCCATTAGCACCTGCACATAGTTGAGGTAGTAGTGACGTAGTTAAGGGTTCACAATCATTTATGTTTCTCCTTACAGTATGTGAACACACACTCTGCAGTTATGGGGCCGACGTTAAGTCTAAAGAGGCAGGGATTCACAGGGATTCAACAGAGCTGCTTTGATCACTGCTTTGATCGCTGTGCGTAACCGCCTTAAGAGAATGTTCAAACTCAGTGGAAGGCCATGTGTAACATGTCTGATTCTTGTCTGCCTTGATGTGCTCCTCTGATTTCTCTGCGTGAGTTTCATGGGCAAAAGATTATGTTTTATTCTCGCAACAGTATGTTTGGGCTTGAGTGAGTGTGCCCTGGGGTTCGGTGTGTACGCATGCATGAATTGCACACTTCATACAATGTTAAATGGCTTTAGCATGAAAGCATGAAGAAAGAAGAAAAGATCAATGTAAGATTGCTATTATCAGTCAACACAGACATGAAGTGCAAAATGTATTGAAGAATGTATTAAGAGGCCGATTTAAGTTTTAAGTTAAATCGACTTTGAGACTTCTCTGAAAGTGTCTGGAAGAACGTGTTTAATTTGACCATCATTTTCTGAACTAAAGTGATTTTCAAATTGTTGATGTATTCAGCCAACAACACAAAGCAATGTGTTACATTATGCAGGTCTGACTCGAAGGCTCAGAAGGATTTGTTTTGTATGTGTTTGTGGTCCATGTGTGTGCCTGAGAGCGTGTGTGCATGTGTAGGTTATTTGCGAACCCATAAAGACTACCAAATTAAAGTACTAATGATAACCTATAGTGACTTACTACATAAAAAAAACAGTCCTTCTAGTGGGCATCAGCGCTTGTCATTGATTTCCTCTCCTGATATTGATTTTCTGTCTCTATGTTTTTGGAATGTGCTGAATTCCTCAGCTGCCTCTAGGCTCCAACCTCACTGATTAAACATACAAGCAGCGGAGGTGTGATCATGGCCGAAGATGAGGGCATGCAGACTCTCTCTCTCTCATTCCTTCTCTCCCTCCCCTCTCTGTCAGTTGATTCTTTGTCTTTTTCTTCCATTCAGTGTCTGTATCAGTGTGCCTTTCCTTCTCTTTCTCTCTCACCCCTCTGTCTCTTTATCTTTATCCTTCTCCTGCTCTCTTTTTATTCTATCTCTTCTCTTTCACTTGGATGTTTTTTATTTATTTAAATAATTGCCATACCTCGCAATACTGAAAGTAACATGTAAGCCCTTCTCTTTATCCAAGGAGAGGATCTGCTTCATTGCTCTTTTCTAGTTCTAACTGGGAGGAAAAGGCCAAACTAAGCAAGAGGTACATGAATAACATTCAGTGAGAAAAAGTAAAATAAAAGACTGCTCATTTATAAACCCCCACCAAAAAAAAAAAATCCTTTACGCTATCTCTGTTCTGTGGTGGAGAAAGGGAGGAGAGAAATTCCCAGGGTAGCGGAAATGAAATATTTCAGCTGAATGGAGGCTTCATGAGATGAATTGGTCTGTAATCAGACCCCTTTCAAAAAGACTACAATCACAAGAGAAACTGCCCACAGCGAGCTGATCTGGCCAGTGATTAAATAGAACTTCACTCATAGAAATAATGTATGGTTTGCTTTCAATACTGTGTAGCTTAATAGTTTTTCCAATTAAGAATAATATGTTGCTATTTTAAAGTGTTATTATTAGAATTAATCTCAACATTGTGTGGATGGTCCTGTACTGCAATGCAGGTAGGGGATACCATCTCCATGTCCTAGATTATAAATGCATAGGCAGTCTCAAGATCAGATGGTGAGGGATTGCAGAGGTGGTGGTGATTGTGCGTGTGTGTGTGTGTGTGAGAGAGAGAGAGAGAGAGTGTGTATGTGCGGGTGTATGTGCATGTGGTGGGGGACTAGCCCTCCATCTGTGCCGATAGCATCATCTCCATGGTGTTCCCATGGTGCCCAGTAGAGTTTACGACCCATTTGATGAGCAGTCGTATTCCGTGTGATGAGAAGGCCACTGTCAGCCTTAGGGCCACCCAACGTCAAACCACAGAGAGAGAATGAGAGAGAGAGAGAGAGAGATTCCACAATTCCCAGTCATGTGGCAAGGGAAACACAGGATTAGGGAAGTGGGCTAAAGCAATAAAACGCAAAGATCATACAGATGCTCCATGGGTCTTAGCAGACAATGAAATGCCATGACAGAGATGTCTGCTCCTCTTAAAAGACGACAGCAAGTTGTCAGACATGCTTGTGGTTTAATTCCGTTAAAAGATCCTACTGTTTTTTTTCAGCATGTGTGGGTGTCTCTCCTCCGTCTCCTAACAGAGTGATGTATCCATAAACTGGAAGACATCTTATTTCTCATGTCTCATCTCCCATCAATTTCATCCAGCTGTATTGCTTATGGCATACAGGTCCTGTGGCCAGAATATACATTTGCTCTCCTTGACCCAGGATAGTGGGAGATAATCAGCTATACTAAAGTATTTGATTGCGTATTTTTCTGTATAGTTGACCTGTGCGTACTATTCTGTGTGTGTGTGTGTGTGTGTGTGTGTGTGTGTATATATATGTGTGTGTGTGTCCATTAGCATTTGAGAATAAATTACACTCTATAGAATATGCCAGTCTTTTCAAAATGATCTGTCAATCAAGCTTGAAACAAAACAAAAGAAAAAACAGATTCAGTTATTTCAGAGTTTTAATCCAAACAATTGCTGAAAGGATCTCTGCTCTCTCTCTCATAGTCCCATCGGCCTTCAGATGGGCACTTTGTTTCAGAGGCTTATTGAGAATGTGATTGGGGTCTTTAGAATGAGCTGCAGGGCAATGTTTGCCTCTTGAAAATCCTACCCCTCTCCAAAAAAATCTCCTTCTGCCCGATCCTGCCAGAAATATATATTTGGTAATTGTGGTGTGTGTGAGTGTGTGGGCATGCAAGTAAAATGAAGAAATGTATCATTTCACTATTTTTTAACCTACTATGCTCTTGGTTGTTACTGCAACATTACATATTGCCCATATTATTAATCTATTATAATGACTGCCAGCTTTTGCAATGCTGTATTTATATAGCTAATAAAGCAACTTTGAACTTGATTAAGTGTAAACCTTTCAAACCAGTCATTTGATCGGCTTCACTGTGATCTGGTGTGTTAGCCCACAGTGCCTTCCTCAGTGAATCGCAATGTTTTGTTATCCAAACTGACAAAGATTAATTTCTCCCCCAATGCTCTGACATGGATGGAGTCTTACTTAGATTCTAGAAAGCAGTGCAGCAGGATTAAGGATAGATGCTCCTCCTTTGCCAACTGCACTACTGGAGTCCCTCAAGGATCTATTTTAGGACCAATTTTTATTTTGTTTATATATTAATGGCCTGCCTTATATTTTGCCCAGAAGTGCACATCCAAATGTATGCAGACGATAGAGTTAGGCCTATATATACACACTGTTAACAATTGATGTAAATATACAGCAAATTTCGCAGGAACCCTCTGTATTTATACTAAAAAACAACAGATGGATGTAAAAAGAAGTGCATTTTGGGACATTTAAACTACCCATGCAAAAACTAGAGTACAAGCTGCAGCAAAACACACTGCAGTACTAGAAAAAGTATCAGACTGGTTAAATCTCAGTTGTCTTACTCTTAGGGCCCTATCATGACATTCTAAAGTGCATCGTCACTCGTCAAAAGTCTATTCAAATTTAGTAGGATGTCCAGTTCACATTGGGAGGGGCTTCGCTATCAAAAGTGGAGCGCATGGCGTAACAAGGTGTTCCTAGGTCTTTTAATCAGTCATATGGGTGTGTTTGGGGCGTAACATCATTTTAAACCAATGAAAATGACATCTGTCATTCCATTTAATGGCGCAACGCACGATATGTCAAATAAATGCATCGGTATTTTGGCATTCAACGGAGCATTTGAAGGAGGCTGCTTGCGAGACCGTATGAAATAGTCATTCTACACAACCATGCATTACTAAAACCTAGCATAGCCTTCACGCATTTGCACTCATCTAGTTGAACTCATTGGCAAAGTGAAACTAACTTCACCAAGGAGTCAGTCAACGACAAGAGTTATATGCAGTTACTTTTACTATTGACGGACAATGGGTTACCACCGAAAACATAGGCTGGAAAAAGCAACACTTACCCTAATATTGCTCAAATGAATGAATAAAACAACATTTATCCTGCAGAGGAGTTGCTTATATCTCGTGACAGTGCGTCTTCAGCTGTGCTCCATACGTGTCTCTCGCCTCTCCCCTAATCACTTTTAACCGTCATTACCAATTTGCAAATGATGGTGAATAACTACTCATTATGTGATGTACAGTATTTCGTAATATCTTTGTTCTAATTATGTTTCCCATTGTAATCGTGCAATTTGTAATGCTTTGCATGGACGTGCGCTGGTGTGCGTTCATGAATGATAGAAGGATGGTGCGTGCACCTGCCAATATTACTGTTGACATGCGCTCTTAAAATAGCATATGAACAACTCACCATTGACTTCTGACCAGGTTTAGGTGGTGTATGATAGCGATTTTTAGACAACGCGCTAGGCCCCTCCCTAGGTTGTTAATTGCCACACCCCTGGGCGCAATGCTTAAAAAATAAACGTGCAAAATACCGAATTCAACTCCGCGCGGGTGAAAAACGAACTTTACGCCATGCGCTGGTGACCCAAAATACAGCCCTTAATGTAAGCAAAACAGTGGGCATGTATTTCTCCATCAAGAAGAATGTCACACTGTGAAAATACGGCCCTTGCGGTCTGTACCCACATGCAGGATGAGTGGCTAGGACTCACTGAGGTGAAGTGATGATAGGGCGAAGACACAGCAAGCAAACATGGATTTTGGTGGAGTGCGCAGATTTATTTACAGTATGTAAACAGTGCAAACAAAAAGACTTGACAAAACAAAACAAAGTTCAACCAACCGTTTTTTTGAGCACTAGCAGTCACAGTTCTCAACTCTGTATTGTCCAGACTTCACACAGGACTTCACACAGGACTTCACACAGGACCTCTCTTTAGACTCTCTCTAGACTTTTCTCACAACATGAAATGAGCCAGCCTTAAATAGGCCAGCCAATTACCCAATCAAGACCTGGGTTAAACCATTTGAGAGGGGTGATGGTCTGTACCAATATCCCTCTACTGTTAAAATCTTTCCCATTACAAAGACACATACATACTCAAGACATAAACACATACACAGCAATACAACTGAAACTTAGTGTAGGTGGGTATTTGTTTGATTGCAGACTTTTAACAGGGTAAAACAACATAGTTAGGGGAAAAGGAGAGGTCTGCTTTTCACACACACAGCATAAGCCTGTTATCTGTATTATGGGAGAGGCGATACATATTGTTGATTATTTTAAGCATCTGGGCATAATTATTAATCTCCAAATGTGTCAGAGCTAGTTTAGTTAATTTTAGACACATAAGCCATCAGTTAATTACCAATAGCCACTGCTAAACTGTTTTTGCATTCAATGATTTTGTCACATTTATCTTACTGTTCTACAAGCTGGTCCCTTCTTCCTGCAAGTGAGGGTGTTTCCTCCTGAGACTTCTCATTACAAGATCACTGTGACTTTTGCAAATGTTTACGAATCATCACTCACCGCTGGACACACCTCGTAGCAGAGTGCTTGCTTTGGACACTGAGCCTTGGGTAGTCCGTGAGGAGGATGCTGCCTGACACAAACACACACACACACACACACTCAGACACATATACCTCCCTAGACATACACAATATGAGGTGACACCCACACAGAAATAAGAAGGAAGACAAAGGAAGTGATAGGAAGTGTGATTGTTCTACAACAATATCCTTCTGTGATGAGGGGTTACTGTAATGTATTTCTCGTGCAAGTACACATCTTTAGTAATGATTTTCACCTTCTTATGTCATCACCACAACATACACTTACACAATTTATATTATTACTTACTCAAGAGGCACATTATTATATTATTGAGTACAGTATATACTGGCACAGTGCACCATGGTGTTATACCTGAAGTTACTTTCAAATAATGTTGGTCAAGGTTCCCTCCTCTTCCATAAGACAATAAGACACATGAGTGCTCTATGGGGTTTAAGTGCACTGAAGGACTCAAACTGACTGAGTTTAGAAGCTGTTTGACTGATTTGGCTGGCCAATGAAATGGCAAAGACATATTTGAGATCATACAGTATTTATGAAGATGCCAGCAAATCTTCTTCATAGCATATAGGCTGATGAACACATTTATCTTCGCAATATTTTCTCTCACTGGCCACACACACACA
Organism: Alosa pseudoharengus; assembly: GCF_046254945.1. Lineage (NCBI taxonomy): Eukaryota > Metazoa > Chordata > Actinopteri > Clupeiformes > Clupeidae > Alosa > Alosa pseudoharengus. The sequence continues at coordinate 29,877,347 of NW_027468881.1, read as the reverse complement.
CTCACACACACACACTAGGGGTTTCGGCAACTAGTCGATTAGTTGACTATTACAACCACTAGTTGCCGCTGTAGGCTGTAGTCGACTAGTCATTAACTAAATGTTTTCCCTCTCTAGCGAAGTTATCGAGAAATTGATCTGCTATTCAGCCTCCAGTAGACCTACTCCGAGTGAGCGTCACACAGTCACCCGACAGCGGTCAAGTCTCCATCTCTCCCACGACGATGCCCTTTTTTTTTCTTATCGTGAACCAAAAACATGGCAGAGTGGATTTTATAAATGAGAAGGACTAAGACAGTGACACTATAGGCTAATGGCCACACTGTTTTAATTGTTGTAAGTTGCCACTGCGGTTTATGTTGATTCCAGGTAATTCTTTAGCTAAAAGGCCCTATCATGACAGATCAAAAGCGCATCGTCACTTGTTAAAAGCTTATTCAAATTTAGTAGGATGTGTCCAGTCCACATTGGGAGGGTTTTCATTATCAAACGTCGAGCGCATGGCGAAACAAGGTGTTCCTAGGTTTTTTAATCAGTCATGGGTGTGTTTGGGGCGTATAACATCATTTAAACCAATGAGAATGACATCTGCCATTCCCTTTAACGGCACAAAGCGCGATGCCAAATAAATGCATCGGTATTTTGACATTCAAAGGCGCATTTGAAGGAGGCTGCTTGCGAGACCTTATGGAATAGTCATTCCACTAAACCATGCTTTACTAAAATCTAGCATAGCCTTCACACATTTGCACTCGTCTATTATTTGAACTCATTGGCAAAGTGAAACTAACTTCACCAAGGAGTCAGTCAATGACAAGACAGTTATATGCAGTTACTTTCACTATTGCCTGACAATGGGTTACCACCGAAAACATAGGCTGGAAAAAGCAACACTTACCCTAATATTGCTCAAATGACTGAATAAACATTGGGTAAGGCTATTTGTACCCCTGGTACAATTAGCAGTGTATGCTATTCGTACCCTGGTGCAATTAGAAGTGAATTCTATTCGTACCCCGGTGCACACAGCAATGTGTCCTATTAGTACCCCGTCTGGTACAAATATCAATGTATGCTATTCGTACCCCGGTGCACAGAGCAATGTGTTCCATTAATACCCCGTCTGGTACAAATATCAGTGTATGCTATTTGCACCCCTGTGCATTTATTCTGGCATATTGATCACACAATGTAATAACAATCAACATGTTTTTTTGTTGTTACGTAACAGGGTGTGAATAGCTCAGCTGTGTAATAGACACTCTGAATAAGGTATGCTGTTTGAAGTGGATGCTATTCGTACCCTGGTGTATATAGTATTGTATGCTATTTACACCCTGGTGCATGAACTAGCTTATTGTGTGCAATCAAAACTTCCGTTTGAGAACCGATTTCTTGTTCAAATTGCGCGCCTTCTCTCCAGAGACGTTGGTACACATGCACACTCACTCTGCCAAAACACATCACACAGGTATCAAACCCCGGTCTCCCACATGTTAACCCATGTCTGTGACCACTGCATTATATCTGTTTCCACAAGTAGATTGTGTTTGCAGGTAAACTTATAGTTTATAGGCCTGAACGTCATATTCATGAAATTTCTGTTAACTAACAAACTGACGGTTGTACTGTATGTGTTCACTGAACCAAGATTATGAAAATAAAACACAACTTTTGTAAAACTTAATCTGAACAGATATTAGTGCCGAAACCTTTCAGAATTCTTAACTTTCTGCTGACGAAAAAACAAATGTCCGCCATGTTTTTTGTGTACGGGAGCAACGTCTTTTTGTTGTTATGTCACAGGGTGTGAATAGCTCAGCTGTGTGGCCAAGGCTATTCGTACCAGGGGTGTAAATAGACACTCCGATAAACATTTATCCTGCAGGAGTTGCTTATATCTCGTGACAGTGCGTCTTCAGCTGTGCTCCATACATGTCTCTTGCCTCTCTTTTTTTTCCTCATCACTTTTAACCGTCATTACCAATTTGCAAATGATGGTGAATAACTACTCATCATGAAATGTACAGTATTTCATAATATCTTTATTCTAATTATGTTTCCCATTGTAATCGTGCAAGTTGCATGAACGTGCGCTGGTGTGCGTTCATGAATGATAGAAGGATGGTGTGTGCACCCGCCAATATGGCTGTTGACAATGCGCTCTTAAAATAATATATGAACAACTCGCCATAGACTTCTGACCAGGTGTACAATAGCGATTTTTAGACAATGCGCTAAGCCACTCCCTAAGTTGCTCCCTAAGTTGTTAATTGCCACACCCCTGGGCACATTGGTTAAAAAATAAACGTGAAAAATAAGGAATTAAAGATTGTGCCGGGTGGAAAACGAGTTTTACGCCATGCGCCAGGTTGCAATATACAGCCCAAAGACACAATAAAAAAATGTGTGCTGAACTCGTGTTTATGAAGTTGGCAATGGTTATGTTTACTTCTGTGGTCAATGCAACCATAGCTGCCAGCTGACACCCATGCTTTAGGCTATGGTCGGCTTTTTTGCTGTTTTTATATTAACCAATGTGGATAGAATAACCTAGGAATTTTCGTATTGTTATGTTCTTTCTGCATTACAAAAATACAGTTTTAAGCATTCAGCAGAACTCCACCCTCTGCGTCTTCCTTAACTTCAACTAACGCATCAACTTAATAAACAAATAAATTAACAACTAGTCGAGTAGCCGTTACTATTATTATTTCAGTGGTCGACTATAACAATAGTCGACAACTGAAAATCACTAGTCGTGAACGCACACACACTTACACACCATTGGTATTCACTGTCATGTTACACACAATCCATACTCCATTTGAAAGGAGTAAAAGATCTTTTAACGTCTCCAGTCAACCAGAGATTCACAAAGGAGATATAGTGTGTTTCTTTCAAATTCTATTTGGCAGTCAAGCCTTCCTTCTGCCCTCATTGACATGTTCTCCATCACACTGATTAGGTCACTGGGTATTTAAAGCTGACTAAAAGAGGCATCACAGAAGCTGGGGATTCATGATCTATAAGTCATTTGAGATTTCCCCCTGAAAGTTAAAGGAACATTCCGGTATTTACCACTTTGAGTTCCTTTTCTGGTTTGTGTTGGATGAACTAGAGTGGTGGACACCGAAATGTTGACGATTGGTCCTGTCTCGACTTTCTGACTCGTTTTGAATCGCCTTTGACTACTTCAGAGTTGCTGCCTACAGGCATGCACAAACATGTCCGTAAAACAACCCCAAAAAGGTCATGCTCCTTCCATTATGTCGAGGTAAAAGAACTACTGTGTTGCTTTAACCTGGCCTTGCCATGACAGTTATAGATCCATACACTCTGCACAGGCACAATCACATGGAATTCCGCTATTTGAAAATATTTTATCTTGCAGAGCTTTCCTTTCAGAAGAACATACAATGTCTTCAGAATTGAGGTCTTTGTAGAGTTGTTCTTTAACTCAATCAGTGCAACGTTGCTTTTCATGTACGTCAAGCAGTGGAGTGAATAAAGTACTTCTGAAGGTCATGCTACAATGTACCATGACAGAACGGAACAGATAGTTCTTAGAATGTCTCTTATCATGTGTACACGCACACGCACACACACACATATTGCAACAGAGGAACAGATGCAGAGTAATGTTATCAGTCTCATATGCTTAACTGTGTATTATGTGCTTAAGTGAAATTGCATTTGTCCTCATATGAATAATAAGGTTATTCAGAAGAGAACTCAACATTGGCGTAATAGAAAGATTAGACTGTTTCTGTACAATAGGTGAAATGTAACTCTCTCTCTCTTTCTTTATATATCTAAAGCCTACTCTCAGGCACAGCCACTCTCAATGTCTCACTGTGATTAGCTGTCAAAGCCCCGCACCCCCAGTCCAACAGCTTTGTGATAACAACCGATAACACCAAGTGTGTGTGTGTAACAGTGTTCTCACACACTTCTGCTGAATGTGTTGATGGAGACACTTTTCATTCACTTTACATGTGCATACGTCATCCAAGTATTGTGGTTGCATTGTGTTGCTTTGCTCCCGTCGCGCCTCCATCAAAAATGTTTTAGCTTTTGCCGCACAGAGCAAGAGCGATCATACAGCCACAGCCTTTGGAGGAGAACACTGCAGGCGTGAATGACATGCGATCACAGGGTGAATCTGCCCGACCAGCCCTGGCACCACCACACAAGCTCCAGTGAAAAGCCTCCCCATTGGCCCTCTTTACAAACCTTTAGCCTTGGTCTACAGACACCCACACCCAATGACAGCGCCACTAAAGAGATGTGAACTGCAATTTAATGGGAGCAGTGGGATCAGGCAGGAATAGAATAACTTGGACAAGGGATCCAGTGATGGGGTCGCAACACTGTGACCAAAGGTTAGACTCTCAATAGGTTTAGAGAGAGAGAGGGAGAGACAGTGCTACAAACGATCTTATAATATATCTGGAGCCGTTCAGTTGAATTCTTTCCCCGCACTCCTGTTCCTCTCCTCCCTTTCCCCTCCTTTTCATCTTGTCTTGATGATTCCTGCCTGCAGGCAGTTTTGTCCAGAAGTGTTTACTTTGTCGTATTGGTGGAATGGATTACCTGACATTTTAAATTGCACATGCTTTCTCTGGGATTTCAATTACATTAATTGCCCTGTGTCCAATGCATAATAATTATTGTGACAGTTTGTTGCTGGTCAGGCAAAGGGCCTTTGGCCACGTCTGCCCCTTAATACACACATACACACACTCTCTCTCTCTCTCAGACACACACACACACACACACACACACAAAAGGCCTGCGGCCATCACTCCTGTGGTCCTATCTGTTTCTTTTAATCACATTACTGATGCTATGTCATTAAACAACACTCCTCATGACCTGCAGGGGGAAGGGAAGAGAGGAGGAGAGAAGAGAAGGGAGGCTGTTTTAATTAAGGTGTGCAAATGTGTTCCCTCCATTTCTCTGTTCCACCTCACTTCCTCTGTCTTTGTCTCTCAGATCACTCCAACCCCCCTCTTGCAGGAAGAAAGGGACCTAACTGACTGCCAAGTTTGTGCAGAATGTGAGCCCAATCCATGACAATAGCAGCTGTGTGTGTGTGTGTGTGTGAAATTTTGGTCAACGATACCCGGGGCACCGAAACACCGGGGCACATGAAATTTGGTGGGTATGTAGCCCCACTAGACTTTTACGGAAAACTTTCGTTTGGTCCCCGGGGGCCACTCCCCCTCCGCGCTGGGCCCCCCGAAACCCAAAAAATGCAGTTTTTCCTAAATAACTACCTGAACCGTGGCACCGAGGATGAAGACATTTTATGGTATGTTGGTCTCAAGGGCCCACATCAACCTAGCCCATAATCACTCATTTCTGATTTGCACCCCCCCCCCCCCCCCGGAAAAAAATGAAAATGCAATATCATTCTGCTTTAATCGCCCCTCTCTTCAGTAAAGACGTTCAGAACTGCACCAAATTGTATGTGTATGATTAACCTGACATTCTCTGGGGGTATGCCAAGTTTCGTAGAATTTCATCCATGGGGAGGTCTAAAAAATGAAGTTATGTGTACATTTAGTGACTGTACACTCATTGGCCTGTAGATGGTGGTGCACACATATACACATGCACACACACACACACAGGCACACACATACTATCGGTATTAGAACGGCCGATACATAATTACAAATTCAGTAGGATTAAAAGAAAGCCAAAATAAATATTCATCATCATGGCTGCATTTCCAGTATTGGCGATAAGTAGTCGTTTGTCCACTAGATGGCGCATCGTTGCAGTGAGACGTAATTTTGTTGGAAGTTAATCTAAAGTGGGTTGGAAAGACTACGCTTCCTACAAGGACAAGACTGTAGGCTACAGTATCTTACCGCAGAGAACGTCTAAGGGTAGGATGATTTCTGCATGACATGTAATTCCCATTTCCTCTTGAAGCTGAAATAAATCTGAGAATGTTTATCGGACATGCTTGTTTTTTACTGCAGGTAGGCTACGTTAATCCTATCAATAGCAGAACGTAGGTAAAATAATGTTACCGTTAGCATGGTTGAGTGATGGAGGCCAATTTGATTATTGATGTATTTGTAGAAAACCATAAATGCGTTTATAGGCTACCAAGCAAATCGATAACAGCACTAATTGTATCTTTCGACTGTCATCTCATTTGCTTATGACCATAACCTAGGCTACTAACAGGAGCTAAGTGAGTTAGCCACAACACGTTCGCTACGTGATGTTTTTTTAATGGAAAATATATAGGCTACCTGAAAGATAACCTGTCTATGATGCATCCTAAACACCGGGCTGGGACATTTCTGCTCAAGGTCTAAAAAAGCATCTGAGTCAACGTTCATTCCCAAACACCCATATAGGCTACTTCAATCCTCTATTTTCAAAGGTGATTCAAGTAAGGAAGAGCATGGCTCAAAGTAAAGTAACTGAAACTACATAAATTCTTCAAAGTGATTAATTTGTGTCAACTCGCCGCAATGTAGATTTATTAACGCACCCGTGATGATCTACATCTCCATTTAAACCAGATGTTTTAGAGCGCACGTTAAGATGTATTCAGGGAAGGGCTGTTGTTGCACGTGCTACAAAAATCATTATTTGCGATGGATGATTTAGTACCAATGTTACACCTGTCAGATACAGTTTTGCCTATGGCTATTCCGTGAGACTGAGGCGCTTTTTGTTTGTTCGAAGTGCGTGTTTAGGGTGTGAGAGGGGAGTCGATGTGCTTTGATTCCAGCTTGGTAGTTGTAGTCTATGCGATTAAAAAACACGTGTGTGTGAAGTATCCAAACAATGATAACGCTTTCATTATGGCTGCTTTAGCCACAGACCTTGAGCTACTGTACAGTGGGTTGGGTTCCATTTAGAAGTGTCCAATTCATTCGCCCTTTCCGTGATTCACACAGCTACGTAAAATGTATTACTACTGATATGCAAAACTATTAACTTTTCGCCAAGAGGTGGCAGCTTGATACTGTAAGGAGTAAGCCATTGGTTCCAAAGGAGATTTTATTTGGGTCGCCAGTGACAATTTGTTTTGTGTAATAGGCCTAGCATAGGGCCTACCTTATATAGCTTATAGTTTGTTAACAGTCACGGTTTTGTCATAACTCCCTCTATGCATTTTTGCATTTAGAATAGCTCTAAAACCAGGGGGCGAACACGTCGCAGGGGGGGGCGCCAGTGCGTGGATATCTCAATCGCAAAATTAAACAATATTTCTATCGGGCGCCTACCATGGACTAGGCTGGGTGAAAATCAAAAGATTGCGTCAAAAGATTGAGCTTAACCATGGACCTCATAGTTGCAAAATGCAAGGGAACATGAATCAGCATATTATTTGCACAAACAAGAACGGACAGTAGCTCTTCAACTTTGCCCGTTAAAATTTGTATGAACAGTCTCGCAACGCATTTCATGAAGGCCCTTTTGGACATGTCAGTTATTTGCACCACTGGGTAAAACGGCATTTTGTTTTAGACTACTGGTATTTCATTTGTGCATTGACAATAAAGCTGAATATCATTTGAACTAGATGACTAAACTTATGCATATGTAGAAGAAGAAACATTCACAAAAATCCATGACATGACCTCTCTTCTTGATAGCTGTTGAAAACGGCATGGAACTGACAGGGATTGTTTTGTTTAATAATAAATAAATAAATACATTATGCTGCTACCTTCTGCTTTTCCCAAATACAATGTAGCCTACAGGTGTACCTTTCATCAGTCCATGTTGCAATGGATGGACTGTGATGAACTGCCCTACTTGTGATTGTTTAGAGATTTTAAAGGTTTTATAACAATGCTACAAATTTTTTGGCCCAGAAACAAATCTATTCACCTTTGCAGCGCCAGTAGGCTACTTTGTGTGCGGAATGTGTGCAAACACACATTCCAAACAAGCATACACAAAAGTTTCAAGAGTGGGGGATGGAGTAGAAGATGGAGACAAATTCATTAATATGATTTATTTTCGCGGAATGGATGTACAGGACTGAGCGGCGGTCATATTTTGTACCGCTATGTGGTACATCTAGTTATTATTAAGGTCATACATACTGTCGACACATACACACACACACAGTCACACATACACACACACATAAGTCTCACTGTCTGAGCCCATACAATCGCCACAGATGCAGTCCGTTTTGTTAAGATTGATGCTCTTTGACGATTTGGTTAAGATTGATGCTCTTTGACGATTTGGTTAAGATTGATGCTATTTGACCCCAGCAGTCAATCAAATTGGGAAGAAGCACAGTGTATTAGTGCAATAATGTATAAATGCAATTCTTGAAGCAACAGGATCCAAGCTTCAGTTACGGTAAACATGGGAGGAGAGAATGGTGTTCTCCTGGAAAACAAACAAAAACAACGTAAGACACAGTCAGCAGCCTGTCCCCCATCTCTGCTCCCGGTGTGCCTGAGGTTGCCAGTCCCTCGTCCTCTCCTCCACTGTGGGCTGTACAGTGAGAGCATCAGGGGGCAGGTCCAGGCAGCCAGTGGTTGATTACAGTTTGATTGACAGGACAAAAGTGATGGGTAAATCTGGCTAAATGCTTCATCAATTTCATCATCATTGCAATGATGTTAGGTATAGGGTTGAATTGCTATATAGTCTGGTCAGTTTAGGGCAAATGGCTGCAAAAAATTATTAACATTTGAGCTAATGTTTTTCTGTTCATTTAGGGCCTAATAAACAAAAAAATGGAAGGAGCCCAAAAAATTAAGTGGGGGAAGGCCCTGAAACGGCCACGCCCACTTTTTAGACCCATAATTCTGTATCTCGGCTCCTGAAGGTCACAGAGAGTTGGTTTTGGGCTTAAATGAACAAGCATAAGCCGTAAAACCTTTACTTTTTGAGATATTCACGAAAAACTAGTTTTTGCATGGTGCACAGGCCACGTTTCATGTATCAGCTCCTGAAGGTTGCAGAGAATCATATTAAGTTTTTATTAGATATGAATCTCATCTTATATCAATGTTATGAACCACCAAACTCCCTAAATGACCTTAATTTATTTTAAATATTGATGCAAAAAATGAATAAGAACTGTCGCAAAAATCTGTATTTTAGCTTTGAGAACCACCTAAATCTATGGAATTTAGTTACCAAATTAACTTGGATGGATCAGATGAATCTGGGATAGAAGAAATGTAGTTGGCCTCTACTGTTGAATTTTCGTTCGAAACAACTGTATTGTATTGTTTATCAGACTATATTTGTGTTTAACTTGTGTACTAAAAAATCAGTGTTCTGCTGAGGCCCCCAAAGTTCTGCTGTTCCCTGATTTGATGATCTCCATTTGACTGAACTGGCATGTGCTTGACATGAAAAATGTCATGTAAATGTGTGCAACGTTTTCATTTTTAAATCCACCACAGGAACTTGGAGGAAGGTACATAACAGATAGATTGATAGATATACGTTATTGATCCCCTAAGGGGAAATTCAAGGTCCCAACTTAAGACATCACAACATACACTACAACATAAACAGGATGATAAAATAACAACTCCACTAATAAGGACAGATTAGATACTAAATCAAGTATAGTATGGTATATATACTCTTTTGATCCCGTGAGGGAAATTTGGTCTCTGCATTTATCCCAATCCGTGAATTAGTGAAACACACACAGCACACAGTGAGGTGAAGCACACACTAATCCCGGCGCAGTGAGCTGCCTGCATCAACAGCGGCGCTCGGGGAGCAGTGAGGGGTTAAGTGCCTTGCTCAAGAGCACTTCAGCCGTGCCTACTGGTCGGGGTTCGAACCGGCAACCCTCCGGTGTCAGGTCCGAGGTGCTAACCAGTAGGCCACGGCTGACCCTAAATCAAGGATCCACGTGAATGTACGAAGGATGTATAAGCATGAATCTCTTGCGTAACAGGGCAGGGACTGACCCTGTGTTTCAGTGGTAAGGTGCTCTATGAGGTGTGTGTCATGGTGATAGTGCAAATAAGTCCAACAGTGGAGTGATAGTCTAGAGTCAAGAGACCAGCATTAAATATGGACAATATAAGAGATAAATGTAAGCATAGTAATATAAGAATTATAGCAGCAGTGCAAGGATAGGTTTGAAGTGATAGGATATCAGCCATTGGTCAAGTATGAAGTTAGACCACAGTCCACAGTGGAGGGAGGGGTTGTGCATGTGGGCTACAGTAGTATAGCCTGTAAACAGTGTAGACAGTGTAAGCAGTAACATCGTGGGTGAGTGGACAGTCCGTACACAACATTGTTATAGGAGGTCATAAAAGTGTAGAAGAGGGTGGAGAGGCAGATAGACTAAGCAGAGAAGTTGATCTCTTCACTTCCCTTTTGTGAAGCATTGAAGAGTTGTATGGCCCTGGGGACAAATTACTTCCTCAGTCTGTCAGTTGTGCATGCCAGTGAGCGTAGTCTCCAACTGGTCAAGCTCTTCTGCTTCATGATAGTGCTGTGGATTGGATGACAGTCATTGTCTAAGATGTTGATTAGTTTGTTCAGGGTCATTTTGTCTGATATTGAAGTGATGCACTCCAGTTTAGCTCCCACAACAGAGCCAGCTTTCCTTACCAGCCTGTCTTGTCGCCCAGCATCCCTCTTCTTAGTGCTTCCTCCCCATACAACAGCATAGACCTCTGAAGTTCGCCTACAAAAAAGCTGCCATCTTTGACATCCGGTATCTGGTGATTTTTCCTATGGGAAAATAACATGGGGATTTTGAATTATCGCACCTGCTAAACTCTCGCGGGGATGAAAAAGTCTGAAATGCAGACGTTTTCCTGAACACACTTTTGTCCTCTGCCTTCGAGTGGATATTGTGATCTCCAGTACGTGAAGGCAGCACACTTAGATTTTTGCTACCCCAGAGCTAACTTTCAATGCAACTTGCCATAGGTAGTTAGCTTTAATTAAGAACCGGATCTCCTTATATGGGCAAAGATGGCCGTTTTGGTTCTTTTTTGTAGGTGAACTTCAGAGGTCTAGCAGAGGCAATGGCAACAACAGAGTCAGACTGGTAAGACATCCAGAGGAGGAGCTTGCTGCAGACATTGAAGGACCGCAGCCTCCTCAGGAAGTACAGCCTGCTCTGCCCTTTCCTGTAGAGTGCTTCAGTGTTGAATGACCAGTCCAGTTCATTGTCCAGGTGTAGATATTTGTAAGTGTTTACCACCTCCACATTGACCCCCTCAATGGTGACTGGCAGCAGAGCAGGCTTAGACCTCCAGAAATCCACCACCATCTCCTTGGTCTTAGCAGTTCTGTGGTTGAGTTTGCACCATTCCTCCACCAGGCTCCTGTATTCCTCCTCTTGCCCATCCCTGATACACCCCACAATTGCAGTATTATCCAAAAACTTCTGCATGTGGCATGACTCAGTGTTGTAGCAGAAGTCTGACGTGTACAGGGTGAACAGGACTGGAGAGAGCTCAGTTCCCTGTGGAGCTCCGGTGCTGCTGATCACAGTGTCAGAGAGGCAGTTCTTCAGTCTGTCAGGTAGGCCGCTCTGTCAGGTAGGCTGTCAATCCAGGATACTAGTTGAGCATCCCCACCCATATGCAGGAGATTGTCACCCAGTCTGAGGGGTTGGATGGTGTTAAAAGCACTAGAAACGTCAAAGAACATGATTCTCACAGCACTTTTCCCCTTGTCCAGGTGAGAATGCGTCCTGTGTAGGAGATATGTGATGGCATCGTCCACGCCCACTTTCTCCTAGTATGCAAACTGTAGCGGGTCTAGTGCATGGCGTACCTGGGGTCTTAGTATGCACAAGACCAGGCGCTCCATGGTCTTCATCACGTGTGATAACTGCTGTCACCTTACAAAAACCTATCATTTTTGGACTTTCACTTTGTTTACATTGTTTCTTAGAAGGTTGTTGGGGTCCTCATCTTCTAACAAAGAGCCTTAATCAACTTAAGCACTAGTAGGCCCCATGAGTTGATTTAGAGCTTTTGCCCAAACAAACTGCATTGCTTTCATGAGCAGATTTACAGAAAAATGTGGCTTGGGCGCTGATTGATTCAGTGATAAAAGGTTTTTCACAAATATCTCAGAAATTAAAGGTTTTAGGGCCTATGTTTCTTCATAACACTAATATAAATGTGACATTTCCGCATCGTTTAAGCCGAAGACCAACTCTCTGCGACCTTCAGGAGCCGAGATAGAAAATTCCAGGTCTAAAAAGTGGGCGTGGCCGTTTCAGGGCTTTCCCCCACCTAATTTTTTGGGCTCCTTGCATTTTTTTCTTTATTTGGCCCTAAATGAACAGAAAAACATTGGCTCAAATGTTAATCATAATTTGCAGCCTTGACCCCATTTTTGCCCCAAACTGACCAGACCAATAGTTTCTGTATTTCTATTGATTAATCGCATATTTTATCACATGATTAAAAATTATATTATTTTGCGTTTCAGAACTTACCAGAAGTCCATATTAACAATGTAAAGCAATTCTTAGCAGTGTATCTTGATTGGGAATCAAATGAATGCAAAGAAAGTTACTTTATGAATTAACTTTAAGACGTATTTGATTATTTCAAATGAAATTTCAAAAGATGGGCAGCAGGCCTGAGGCAACACAATGTCTTCTTCAGAAATATAGCTGAATAAACTGAAATAAATGCTACAGCAGAAGTGCATGCACAAAATGTAGGACACATGATAAAGGGCATAACAAACTAAAAATACTCCATATGTTCATTATCTTTGAGTTCAGTTGAAAATAAGGAACTTTTCATATTGAGAAACATGCAAGTACATGTGCAAAACGTAGCCCAGGCCTACAGCACTTTTCAATGAAGTGCATAACAAACAGAAATAGCCTCCACTATGTTCAGTTCAATTGAAAAACGTGTAACAGTGTAGGAGTGTAAACAATGTTTAGCTCGTAGATTATAGGGGTCGGCAAGTAACTTTGGCTGCGGGCCAGTATTTTTCTTAGCCAATAGTTGGCGGGCCAGAGTATGGGCTATATTAAATGCAGCTCCGGTGGATGGTCTATTAGTCCACACACACATCTACCCGGAGAATGGATAGAAATAACTCGTAAAAAAATATTGTAGTGAACTGAGCCTAGCTCACTAATTTGTGCGTTATTTACGTTCGATTACATTTCAGATGCGTGTAGGTTTCCTGTAGGCCTAGTCTAGCGCTTTTTTCTTTCTTTATTTTTCCGTATATTGGGGGGGATATTTTGGTCATATTTGAATATTGGGGGGGACACATCCCCCTCAATGTCTATGGTGACTACGGCCCTGGACTGTTCATACACATTTTAACGGGCAAAGTTGAAGAGCTACTGTCCATTATTGTTTGTGCAAATAATATGCTGATTCATGTTCCCTTGCATTTTGCAACTATGAGGTCCATGGTTAAGCTCAATCTTTTGACGCAATCTTTTGATTTTCACCCAGCCTAGTCCATGGTAGGCGCCCGATAGAAATATTGTTTAATTTTGCGATTGAGATATCCACGCACTGGCGCCCCCCCCTGCGACGTGTTCGCCCCCCGGTTTCAGAGCTATTCTAAATGCAAAAATGCATAGAGGGAGTTATGACAAAACCGTGACTGTTAACAAACTATAAGCTATATAAGGTAGGCCCTATGCTAGGCCTATTACACAACACTTGTCACTAGGCTATTCTGGCGACCCAAATAAAATCTCCTTTGGAACCAATGGCTTACACCTTACAGTATCAAGCTGCCACCTCTTGGCGAAAAGTTAATAGTTTTGCATATCAGTAATACATTTCACGTAGCTGTGTGTGAATCACGGAAAGGGCGAATGAAGTGGACACTTCTAAATGGAACCCAACCCACTGTAGCCTACAGTAGCTCAAGGTCTGTGGCTAAAGCAGCCATAATGAAAGCGTTATCATTGTTTGGATACTTCACACACACATGTTTTTTAATCGCATAGACTACAACTACCAAGCTGGAATCCGAGCACATCGACTCCCCTCTCACACCCTAAACACGCACTTCGAACAAACAAAAAGCGTCTCAGTCTCACGGTATAGCCATAGTTGCTACTAAATCATCCATCGCAAAGAATGATTTTTGTAGCACGTGCAACAAATATGTGTAGGCTAGGTACAGCCCTGCCCTGAATACATCTCAACGTGCGCTCTAAAACATCTGGTTTAAATGGAGATGTAGATCATCACGGGTGCGTTAATAAATCCACATTGCGGCGAGTTGACACAAATTATTCACTTTGACGAATTGATGTAGTTTCAGTTACTTTACTTTGAGCCATGCTCTTCCTTACTTGAATTACCTTTGAAAATAGAGGATTGAAGTAGCCTATATGGGTGTTTGGGAATGAATGTTGACTCAGATGCTTTTTGAGACTTTGAGCAGAAATGTCCCAGCCCGGTGTTTAGGATGCATCATAGACAGGTTATCTTTCAGGTAGCTTATATATTTTCCATTAAAAAACCATCACGTAGCGAACGTGTTGTGGCTAACTCACTTAGTAGCCTAGTAGCCTAGGTTATGGTCATAAGCAAATGAGATGACAGTCGAAAGATACAATTAGTGCTGTTATCAATTTGCTTGGTAGCCTATAAACGCATTTATGGTTTTCTACAAATACATCAATAATCAAATTGGCCTCCATCACTCAACCATGCTAACGGTAACATTATTTTACCTACGTTCTGCTATTGATAAGATTAACGTAGCCTACCTGCAGTAAAAAACAAGCATGTCCGATAAACATTCTCAGATTTATTTAGGCTTCAAGAGGAAATGGGAATTACATGTCATGCAGAAATCATCCTACCCTTAGACGTTCTCTGCGGTAAACTACTGTACAGTCTTGTCCTTGTAGGAAGCGTAGTGTCTTTCCAACCCACTTTAGATTAACTTCCAACAAAATTACATCTCACTGCAACGATGCGCCATCTAGTGGACAAACTGCTTTTTTTGCGGTTCGGGGGGCCCAGCACGGGGAGGGAGTGGCCCCCGGGGACGAAACGAAATTTTTCCGTAAAAGTCTAGTGGGGCTACATACCCACCAAATTTCATGTGCCCCGGTGTTTCGGTGCCCCGGGTATCGTTGACCAAAATTTCAGGAAGTAGATGACGGGAAAAAAAAAAAACTTTGACAATCCCTATATGACCGCTTCGCTAGCTTCGCTAGCGGCGGTCATAATAAAGCATGTTAATGACTGTCTGAGTGGAGCATGATTACTAGTGTTAAGATAAAGTTTTAAACACTACAGTCATTATTTGACAATCAATGTGTTTTCAATGTTGTAGCCTATAGCTCGCCACGCTGTGTGTGATTGTCTGTATTTGTATGTGTATTTATGTGCATATTTGTTTGTGTGTGTGCATATCGTTGTGGGTATTTGGATCTGTGTGTTTTGTGTGTGTGGGATGGGGGGGGGGTGCAGACCAGACAGGGAGTGGCGGTATCGAGGTGTTTGAGCACAGTGGTGGTCAGTGAGCATCTCTCTGGCCTAGTGCAAATGGAATTTGGATCCCATGGTTGATGTGCAAAAAGAGGGATAATCCAGGATTACCGGTGCAGATAAACGCTCTCCATAAACTGCCCATCAGCCTCCACAAGACAACCAAGTGAGAAACAGAAGGTTTTATGGATGAAAAAAATAAATAAAAAATAAAAGAGAGAGAGGGAGTGAGAGAGGTAGAGATAGAGAGAAAGAGAGAGAAAACAATGACAAAGAAACAAAAAATTAGATGCAAGAGAAATGAAGAGAGAGTTGACCTAAAAGGGATAACAAAGTGTGATCTGACGAAGGCAGGCGGGGAGGGTGGGGGGGGGGGGGGTGATCTCATTACATGAAATCGCGGCCCTGTTGTAATGCCCCATGCTGGCAACGGCAGCTGGCAGAGGTTTGGCTGTGCCAATTAGGATGCCCATCCGAGGAGAACAGGATACCACGAGAGGGGGGACATCACACCACCAGTGCTCACTCAGTTCTGGCTCGGCGAGAAGCTTCTCTGTTCTCTGCACTCTGAATCAGCCTCTATCCAGGGACAGCGAGCGCGGGCATGTAATCCAAAGTGATGTCCGGTGAAAAGAGGCAGAGCAGAGGAGCACTTCACGCAATGCAGATGGATAAAAATGACCACTTATTGTCTGATGAAATGGGAAAGACATTGGGTACATAAAACAGAAACCCTATGCGTTTTCCCGCTCTGTTCCGTGTGGCTCCGCATGAGGCTACATCAGCAAAAGGATGGATCTTCTCCACTGCAGTGCATTCTGCCTCTTGCTCCCAAAAACATTTAGGCCATTTATGTTTTTTTAAATGGATGTTTCAAAAATTCAGGTTCATGAGACAATCCTGGACATTTATCCTTTTTCATGCCTCTAACGACATTTATCCTTTTTCCGTATACCTTAAATTTACCACCACCTGATCCCTGCCTGCTCTATGTAAACCTTGCCTAGTTCTTTTTTATGCCTGTAGTAAATGCCTCTTAATGTCTGGCCAACGCATGCATGCACTGCATCCTTGGCTTAAGCGTTCTCCGATTTCAGCGCATTTCCCAGTAGTTTTCCTCAGCATTGCACACTGCTCCTTTTACGCCTCTCCATAATTCATCAGGTGCTGCTCAGGTGCTGCTCCTCTGGCAACGAGCCTACTGTAGCGTTTGGATATTCTAACGATCACGCTTTACTTTAATCGCAGAGAACGAGCCGACCGGGGCTCACAAGACTCTCAGCACTCTCTTTTAGTTCTCTGTACCACCGCCAAGAGGGCAAAGTTGCGAACAAAACGCTAACGTAGTCTCTCGCACACACACACACACACACACAAAGTTGTTCACATATGCCCCCCACGCACACACACACATTCATACAAAAAATACACACACAGGCCTTTTCTTTCACAAATATACAGACCCAGTGGCAAACATACACATTATGCAAGCACACGTGAAGACACACACACACACACACATGCACGTGTGCTTGCATGTGTATATGTTTGCCACTGGATCTGTATATTTGTGAAAGAAAAGACCTGTGTGTGTATTTTTTGTATGAATGTGATAATATTTATCAAATTAAAAAAAGTCTTAGGCCTACTTTTTGTAGACTTTTTCAAACCTTTTTACACAGCTGCACATCATAAAATATCCTCAGGGAATGCGAGACTTTGTCACTACAGTAGTCTACAGTGTGGCCCAGGCAAGTGACAGACCTGCAAGCCTCCCCCTCCTCTCCTCCACTCTTCTCTCCTTTCCCTCTCTTCTCTCTTGAATTTCCCCTTGAGGATCAATAAAGTATCTATCTATCTATCTATCTATCTATCTCTCTATCCTCCTCCCACCCACTCCATCCCTCTCTCTCTACTTCTCTGTATTTCTCCTGCCAGGGTGTGCGACTTCATCAATCTTACTGTCACACCTGCTCGCCCTTTTGAATAGAAGTCATAATTCAAACGGAGCAGCTTGAGTGGCCACTACCCCTGAAATGTCTGTTCTCACGTGCCTCAAGACACCCACAAAGGTGTGCACACTCACACTACACACACACACACTCACACACACTCAAAAATATAAAATCTCATAGGTACTCACACAGGACAATACCCACACGCTGTGCTGACACGCACACACACTCATCCACTCACCACATGCACATTCCATTATGTACACACACACACACACACACTTGAATTTGAATTTTCAAAAAAGTATCTATCTATCTATATATCTACTGTATCTATCTATCTACAGTGATGGCCAAAAGTGTTGGCACCCATGCTAAAGTTGACTGAAAAGAGGAATATAAAATCATCTTTTAGAAATTGATCTTAATGCCTTAAGTGAAAAATGAGGAAATATCTAACCTTTAAGGACACCAATTTTCTTAGTGAATGAATAATGTATCATAAATAAATAAATGTTCTTCCTTAAAATACAGGGGTCATAAGTATTGACACCCCTATGTTAAATTCCCATAGAGACAGGCAGATTTTTATTTTTAAAGGCCAGTTATTTCATGGATCCAGAATACTGTGCATCCTGATAAAGTTACCTTGGCCTTTGGAATTAAAATAGCCCCAAATCATCACATACCCTTCACCATACCTAGAGATTGGCATGGGTGTTATTTCAGTTAGCCTATTAGCTGGTTTGATGCCAATCTCTAGGTATGGTGAAGGGTATGTGATGATGTGGGGCTATTTTAATTCCAAAGGCCAAGGTAACTTTATCAGGATGCACAGTATTCTGGATCCATGAAATAACTGGCCTTTAAAAATAAGGCATTAAGATCAATTTCCAAAAGATGATTTTATATTCCTCTTTTCAGTCAACTTTAGCATGGGTGCCAACACTTTTGGCCATCACTGTATCTATCTATCACACACATGTCCATGCCCACACATAAAAACACAGTAACACACACACACACACAGCAGTGATTCATCATACTCCCTAGAGGAGGCCATGTACAGGGCTTGAAGGTGAGCATCCCACTCAATGGCTCCTGTCGATGTTTTTCTCTCTCTTTTCCCACACCCCCATGCCCCCCAAACAACCCTGAAGGGTATCTGGGCATCTGAGGGCAGTAGATCTCCCCTTTTGATGGGCCAGCTTGCTACCCACTCATGTGTGTGTGTCTGGGGGTTGGGGAGTCCCAAGGATATCCATCCGACAGGCATGATTAGGGTAGGGTGGCGGGTAGTGTTAGGCAGGCGAGGTGGGGTGGGGTGTTTGATGAATGAGGCGTCGTGAGAGAGGGATGAGGTAGCTGCATCGCGGCGTCTCATAGATCTTACAGTTTTCATTGTCGCCACACTGAGGCCTGAGTGCCGACTTCCTGTGCAGTATGTAACTTCCTCCCTCTCTCTGTCTTTACACACACACACATATACACATAGAACAGCTGTTCTCCTCTCCTTCAGTCTAACTTTCTCTCTCTCTCTCTCCCTCTATCGTACTGGTAGTACAGCACATGTAAATGTCTCTCTTAAAGGGGAACTTGGCAACTATTTCAACTTAATAAACCCGTTTAGAAATCATTTTGATGGTTAAATGACCTGTTCCGGTGAAAACGGTGACTTTCCCTGCTCCCCCTAATGTCCCCAGGCGGAAAATCAACCTTGCAACATTGGGACTACCGTCCCGGTAAGTGAAGTGAGAAACAAGAAACTCGTTTTAAATCGTGTTTCTTAACTTATAACATCCACATTGTTCTGCCAAACTTATGCTAACCGTTTTTTCTAACTTGTAAACAAATCCATGTGCTTTATTGTTGTTTTTTTCCACAGTTTCAAATAGCATAATGCACTACTTCTTCAGCAGAGTGGGAAATATAGCTAATCCTACCAAGCGGGGCTTTAAAAGGGTTCTTTGCGCGAAAGCTGAAGGCTGTAACAAGCTGTCAGTCTGTCTTTGGTGAGACGTACCCCTTAATCAATGCCCACCGCTCTCCTCACTGCTGTCTGTGTTTGTACTAGACACAGCCCCATCTTAGTGGATTTAATGAATGTTTTCCTTTCATTGTTGTTTTCAAGAGAGTTTCAAGAGAGGAAAACATAGCGGAGAGGAAGAAAAAGAAAAAACAGGAGAAGAGGTAGGCAGAGAATTATTTAAAACAACAACATTGTTTAAGCACTGATAACAACCTGGTGGAATCCCAGGACTGAACACCAACACCGAGGAAATATTGATGGGGTAGCTACATAGCAACAAAATAGGCCAGTTCTCTCTGGTGTGAGCCAGTCACATCTCCACTAATGGTTTGAAACAACAGTGTTTATGTTTTCCAACCCCCAAAGTTAAGGGTAAAGTTTAAAGTAAAAAAAAAAAAAAAAGTTTCTCTGACAAACCCATTTATGGATGAAGATGTGGCACAAGATCCTGAGCCCTGACTGGAGTTGCCCGACACCCAAGTCTCGGCGGAGTCAGTCTTGAAAAAGCCATTAGCCTTTAAAAGGCTGGGTCAAATGACTTCTGCACAGAGAGTAAGTCCACGGGATGCTAAGCTGCTTGGGTTCAGTGGAAATATTGTGGAGGGTGGCCCTGATGTATTAAGGCTGACTACACAAAGTGTATTTTAAAAAGTGCTTGGGGATGGAATGAGTGTGTGTGTGTGTGTGTGTGTGTGTGCGTGCATGTTGAGAGATGGAGAAAGAGAGAGAAGGGGGATTTATGTGATTTAAAAAAAGGGGTGGAGGGATTTTAATCTTCAGAGTTGGAGGGTAATGACCCCCAACCACCACCATCCACATTAGCCCATACACTGTGATCTGTTGCAGTGTGAGGTGACTCAGCAGAGGGGGAAAGATTAATATCACAGTAATTGTAGTAATTTGTCATACTCTCTTCATGAAGAACATGTGGGTCATTATTCCAGCGATCACAGCCAAAACTTTAAACAATGATTGATTTGTGTCCATTAATAGCCACATCCATTCAGCGCTTCCACTGAGGCCTCATAATGATACAGTATTGACGCCCATTCAGAACCAGACTCAAATAGACAAATGGACTTAATAAACTGATAGCTGTTCATATTCATAGTTGATCTTAAGGCAAGCAACAATACTTCATCTATTGGCAGCTACCTCCAACCAACCTATCCAACCTTTTGAGTGAATTATTCTGGAAGAGATGAGAGCCTCTTCTGGGCCAGAGCTGGGACCAGCTGGAAATACTGTCTCACTGCGAAAATTAAAGCAGGTGCTTTTTGTCAGAATGTATTGCTGTTATTTCTATAAAGCTCTATTGATCTTGTTTTTTTGTTTGTTTGTTTGGTGTTATATATATGTAACTCCTTTTTAACGAGTGCTAGTCACTCAGCACAGTAAAGGTTAACTTAGTTACACTAAATGACACTAAGTAATGGCGCGACAGGATCCTGAATTCTCAGCGGTGGAATAGTGAGTTGGCTGAGATTCCTGATACCATAAATATAACTGTTTAGCTGTGTAGTAGGAGTATAAATGGTAAATATGAATATGAATAATAAGAAGTGATTACAAATTTAGTAGTGTGGTGCCTCCACTGTGGAAATACTACACTTACCCTCAGTGCAGGATGCATCTCCCCAGAACTTAAATAGTGTGTGTATTATAAAATGGTGAATGTAGAGCTAATATCTGCAGGTGTATTAATTACTATACACCGCCTAGGCTACCTCAACAACACAGTTGCCATGCAGAGAATAAGCTGACAACACCCAAGGTATATAGTAAAATATTAATAATAATTAATTTATTAATATAGCAACATAAAAAGCAGAAATATTGATAATTAGAAATGCTTCCCTAAGAAGCAAAAGCAATGCAGTTATCAAAGATATGCATAGAACAGTAACCAGAGCTGGACAGTAACGGAGTACATTTACTTGAGTACAGTACTTGAGTACAATTTTGAGGGATCTGTACTTTACTCCAGTATCATTTTTGGGGAGTACTCATGACTTTACTCAAGTACATTTGAGAGGCAAATATTGTACTCTTTACTCCACTACATTTCTATCCATAACCGTGAGTACCAGTTACTTCTTCTAAAAAAAAGGAAAAAAGAAAAATCTCGGAAACCCTCAATTTGTCGTTTCCTACGGAGCCCCTAAGGGGACATGAGCAAAAAAAAATCTAAAGTTTAGTTTCATGTGCTCACGTGAAACTTTCATGTGCTCACGTGAAAGTTTCATGTACGCACATGAAAGTTTCATGTGAAAAGGTTTTGCGTGCACACACGAAACTTTCATGTGCTCACACATGCTTGCACATGAAACTAAACTTTAGATTTTTTTTTGCTCATTGACCTCTCCAGAATAAGTCCCGCCTCCGTAACTTCCGTATCCATCCAACTTCCGGGTGTGGATTGTCTATGAGAAATAACATGGCGTTTCGAAATATCATACCGGTAAAACATCTGTAGGTAGCGAAGTTGAAAAAGCTGGTGGGCAGATTGGCCTACACACTTCTGCCATATAGTTTCCACTGGATTTTTTGATTGTCGGTGCCGTTTAAGTAGTATACTATAGACTATACTACTTAAACGGCACCGAAAATCAAAAAATCCAGTGGAAACTAGATGGCAGAAGTGTGTAGGCCAATCTGCCCAACAGCTTTTTCTACTTTGTCACCTACAGAGTTTGACAGGGACGATCTTTCAAAACGCCATGTTATTTCCCATAGACAATCCACGCCCGGAAGTTGGATGGATACGGAAGTTAGGAGGCGGGACTTATTCTGGAGAGGTCTATGTCCCCTTAGGGTCTCCGTATAGTTTCCCTCTCAAATGTGATTGAATTGTGCAGGCGCCACTGATTGGGACAGCCTATCAGCAATCACCTTCAGCTTTCCGCCAAAGTCAACTCCGTGGTCAGATTTACATAAGAGAAGAAACCATGGACGAAACAATGGATGAAGACGCAGCAGGTAGCAATAGTATTTTGTATTTGAAATACGTATTTTAAATACATGTATTAGAAATACTGCCCATCCCTGGCAACTAGTGCTGCCACTAACGACTAATCTTTCGACTAATTTTTCGATTAGTCGACTAATCTAAACGACTATTTTTTTTAAAAATCAAGTGTTTGTTATTTTGTTTTGTCCGTTTTATTTTGAACTCAACTAAAGGGAAAACGTAAAATATATACTGTATCACCCTACTTTTGTTAGTTTGTAAGTAAACTGTTCAAAAACAATCTGTATTAATAAAAAACACCCATTTAAAATGCTACCTTCAGATCTAATGTCAGACCTTTGATAGACTTTATTTGTATGCCAGTGTTGCCATGGACATAGACAACTTCTTTGACCTGTGGCCCGGTCATGGCAGACTTTGGGGTCATAGGGCCCAGGGGCGCCTGCAGGAATTAATGTTATGGTACGCACACCCGACCCACCCCCCCACGCAAAAAAAATAAAAAAAATACGCGTGGACAATATTTGTCCGTTTCCCGGTTTTAGCCCCGTGCATTGGTCAGCAAAAAAATAGCCTACATAGCATAACAACGTCCACATGCAATAATACAACAACAACGTCTACTATGACCTATTCATTTGGACAACTTGATACAGCCCTATACAGGCTAAAGTTACCTTGTTTTGTTCTTGACGTCTGGCTTTAAACAGCTGTAATGCAGTCTAACGTTCTGACAAGCACACCAATTGCCTACCTTGTTCTTGCCCATCTGGAATAACTCCTCTAGCTTTGCTGCCTGCAGGCGCGCCTGATAGGGCCCACCTACATGAACCCACCTCCCATCAAATTATCATTATATCACATCACAATTATTATTGTTATGCTATATTGCTATACATGCACTTCAAAGCAGCCAGTGTTTAAAGTGCTAACATTGTTTAAAAAAAGTTTGTGAAAACATACACATCAGAGGACTGCTTTACTAATGTAAAATATAATTACAATAGTTCCATTGCTTTTGCCTGGTTGCATGATAAAGACTTCTCAAAACAACAGCAATTATATGGGTGTCATCGTTTTGGGATGTTTCCCTCATGCAAGCATCATACACTGGTAGGCAAATGGAAAGAATATTGACATATTTAATTATGCCACAAGCTTTTGGCCACGTTATTCAAATTTGACTATACAATAGGCCTACTCTAGATAGTGTATTATAGTCTGTGCTCTGTTTTTATGGAAGTTGCACAAATCCACATTGTTCTATTAAATGTAGTTTCATAATTAAATAGCCTTTCAACAGGTTGAATTGGAGCTTTGCTACCAACGTTATCAAGTGGTTTCAGTTTCTATCGCGCATTGAATGAACGCTCATACCACAATTTAATTGTATGCCTCTATGTTTGATGACACAAAATTAGCAAGTATTTCCTACTGATTGCAGAAACGTTTGTTTTCTTTTTCTGTCGGTCCGCGGTTCCTTGATCAATTGCGCAGCAAATTATCAGACGAAGCCCCGGGAATAATTTCTCTCCGCGGCTCCGGACCAGCAGTGTCCACGTTACGGCCGGTGCTGGTCCGCGCGGCCCATAGTTCGAGAAACGCTGGACTTTGAAAGGCGACAGTAGTTGAGGACTTTGCAAATGAGCAACATCAGCATGTTCAAAACAAATAGGCTACAGGCACTTTGCGCGTCTTACCACATAGGTTACCTCACTTTATCAGTTGGCTTGAACGCTAAAAAAATATGAGTCGTGACTTTACGCGCACCTTGATTGTTGATCACGGGCGGCGGCATGTTCGTTTTAACTTTTTTTTGTATAAATGAATTACAGTAATGACACGCCGTTGCGTTGTCAACGTGAGACACTCTTCACTTCATTTATTTCAATTTCCACAATACTACTGTATATTAGTCAGAGTCTGGACTAGCGTAACCTACTAGCTCCCCCCACTTAGCTCTGCCTAATAATGAATTGCGCTGAAAGCAGGCAGGCACGCAGTGTGCATAGCTGGGTTTAAAACATGACTGCCAAAGTCTTAGTAGCCTGTTTAACATCCAAAGACAGTCATTGTACTTTTCAAGAGTTAATAACATAGAGTTAATATAACAGTGAGCCGTTTGAGACCAAAAATAAATAGGTGGTCAATAGTAAAACGACTCTTCGACTAAAAAAATTGCCGTCGACTAATTTTCATGGTCGATTAGGTCGACTAAGTCGACTAATCGCGGCAGCACTACTATACACCAACTGGCCTGTAGGTGGCCGGAGACAGTTTTCTGTGAATATCTCGAGAACCGTAGGGCCTAGGAGGTCCACCTTTTTTATGTATGTTGGTCTTAAGGGGGCATGTCAACCCATCCCATTACCACTTATTTCATGTATAGCGCCACCTAGTTAAAAATTAAAAAGCAAAAAATTAGGTGTTTTCATCACAATATCTCTGGCTGACAAGGTCAAAACTGCACGAAATTAAAAGTGTAGGATCATTATGACACCCTCCAAATGCATGCCAAGTTTTGTGTACTTTCGTTCATGGGGGGGCCTTACAATAAAATAATTTATGTGTACATTAAGTGACGTACACCAACAAGGATTCCCGGGACACTGAAAGACCGGGGTACACAAAACTTGGTGGGCATGTACCCCCACATGGATAGAATGGAACCGTCATTTTTCATTTTGATCTGTAGCCCCCCCGCTGGACTGGACCCCCCGAAAGGAGGGTAGGGCAGACACAGTTCTCTGTGAATATCTTGAGAACTGTAGGGCCTAGGATGACCATTTGTTTCCGTATGTTTGCCTCCAGGGGTCATGTTAACCCATTTCATGTGCACACATGTGCACAAACAGATACACACACATACACACATACATTCACAGTAATCATACGTATGACACATACTCACACAGTAGACATATGTACGCTTGCATGCACAGGCACATACGCAGGCACACACACAAGCACGCACACACACACACACACACACCCACACGCATAACATAAACATAACACAAACAATCAAGAATTTCTCAGAATTATAAACAGGCAAGATGGAGGTGGGGTTGTATAAAATGAATTTTACATGTGAAATCTATGAACTAATCATGTTTTGGTACTTGTTGTCTAGCAGATACCAGTGAGAATTGAGTGTGGATAATGCAATTTAGTGAGACAGTTAGAATCATATAGGCCTTTCAGCGTGATTTTTTTTGTGGAAAAAATGTGCTGGACTGGGCGGCGGTCATATTTTGTACCGCTCTGCGGTACATCTAGTTAATATCCCTTTTAAATTGCCTGCAATGATGTTAGCGATGTCTCTAAAGAACATTGGGTCATATTCGTTCAGGGCATATATTCAATATGGATACCTCTGTCCCTCCAACCATGACATACCAACCTGATTTATCCTGTATCACCTTCTCTGTAATAAAAGCCAGATTTCTGTTAATTAAAGTAGCCACCCCTCTTTTTCTCCCATTTGATGCACTGTACACTAAACTGACCCATTCCCTACTTAATTTTAAGTGCTCACTCTCTGGTAAATGGGTTTCTTGTAATAGTGCAATTGAGCATTGCATTTTTTTTAACTGAGAGAATATTTTCTTCCTTTTGATAGGATGGTTTAATCCATGGACATTATAACTCACTATAGTCAGATTATCCATGACAATTGTAGGTCCATCCATACCCGTGTTTACAAGGCACCTTATGTGACTGCCTAATTGTAAAAAATGCATACAACGTCCACCATTGTGGAAAATAAGAACACACAAATAGAACAAGAAAAAAACAAACTTCCAAAAGCCCGACTGTTCTAACAAACATAAAATCAGTCTGAACAAGAACGGAGAGTTGTGACCAGTCTCCGGGGATGAGCATAAAGTGCTGTTGCAACTATAGCCTACGCTGATAAGTCGCCTATGAGATGGCCTATTGCCAACACAGAGGGAAAAGAAAAGAAGAAAAAAAAAACCCGCAATTGAGTCATTCCTTATTGAATAACTTTAAATGATGAAACTAGCCAAACAATGTTAAGATATATCGTGTCATAGTCCCTTTTTTTTTTTTTTTTAGATCGCTACTCACAATTCAGTTTCCTCTGTCCATCAACGGCCTTCAGAAACAATGCTCTTCAGATCTGCGTTAGTCATTAATTCGCTCTGTTGGATGTTGAAGCCTCAGTCCAGTTATTTTCCAAAAGTTCGGCCCGGAGCGTCTCCCGTTCGTCCAGTTGAACATGGATACCCAACTCTCCGAGTGTTGTGGCCGCATCTGTGAGGGTCGCGAAGGTCTTCGTTCCGGATTCCAGGTGAATTTTCAGCTTTGCAGGGAATGGCGACTGAGCTTTGATGTTCTTTTCTTTAAGCAGTTTCATCACGTCTCTTACTTGCTTTCGTTTCTTCTGGACGTCTGATGTGTAGTCCTGGTCAAAGAAAATCGTATGCCCCTTGTATGACACTCCTCCGCGGTGCTTCCATGCTTCCTGGATTACCATTTCTTTGATTCTGTAGTCTAGAAATCTAACGATGATGGACCTCGGGGGGCTTGCTGGATCTTTCGGTCTCATAGTCAATGAGCGGTGTGCCCTCACTATATTTAAACTGGGCTCCTCTGGTAGTGACAATGAGGTTCGAATGAGATCATTTATGAAACTCAGCATGTCTCCGTGAGTGTCCTCATCTTCTTTCACCCCATATATACAGACGTTATTCCGTCTTGCTCTGGACTCTAAATCATCACATTTTGCTGAAAGGCTAGCATCTCTTTGTAGCAAGTAGTGAAGGGCTCGCTCATTTCTTTGCGTTTTATCTTCTGTGTCACTCTGCCTCTGTTTGTATTCACTCACTCATCGTTCCAATTTTGTCGTCCTTTCATCCACTTCAGCAAGTGCGGATTCTACTCTTGCTAAGGAGTTTTTAGTTTCTTTAGAGGCTTCGGCGTGTTCCTTTCGTAGTGTGTGCAACTCAGCTAGCACTGTCGCCATGTTCTCTTCTTCCACGTCCTTTGGATTCTGTTGCTCGTCTTTTTTCGGTAGTTTGCCCTTCTTCTCTGTGTCTTTTCGGCTGCCTGACATTGCGGTAGATTATTGTGAGTAGTTTGTGCAGAAAATATAAAGTTTAGTTAAGGTTTGGCTAGTTTTAAAAGTTCTCCTCGGGGAGCTTAAGAATCAGGCTGCTGCCCCCGCCATGTCGTCACAGGAAGTCCCCTACTCCATTCTTTTGATGTCAACTCAAAATAGAAAATCTCCATTCTTATGAAAGTGGCCACCACAAAGTAGAACTGAGCATAAATCTGGGTGCACATTAACATGAATAACAGTCAACATGACTCCTTATAAAGAGAATGGGAAGAATAGTGTAAAGTAAGAGAGAGAAAGAAAATAAAAAAAAAACATCTGTATTAGATCTATGGGTCTGAATATGCGACTCATTGTGAATAAAGGAGTGAGTGAATACAAATGATGTCTTCATATGACTTCAGAGACGTTGTATTTCTTTCCATCAATGAGGGCATATGAACTCCTGAAGGAAGCTTTCTTACCCTCGTCTCGTGCCTTTTTAACCAGAGGCCACAGTTTATTCCTAGCAGCTCTGTCCTCGGGGGATAGGGGTTCTGTGATGTTTAGATGAGACTCACGTAGATATTTGCAATTCCTGGCAGCCAACCAGACCGCATCTCGAATACTACACATAGCGAAGAGAATGATGATGGATCTGTTCTTCCCAGTTTGTTGAGGACCCAGACAATGTGCAATGTCAACTCCAGTATGCAGACTGTCACAGATTTCAGGTGCCACTCGCTGTAGGACATCTATGACCCTCTTTCTCACGTTCTCCCCGTCAGATTCATTCAAGCCGTGAAGTTTTAAGAGAGACTTCCAACTATAACGGCAGCACTCATCCACAGTTATTTTCATTGTTTTATTGACCTCTTTTAAAGTTTGAACTTCATTTTGCAAACAGTGCAGCTCTTTCTTATTCTCCCCCACATCGATCACCAGTTGCTTCACTGTCGCAGATAAGCTCTCAATTTGTTTAGAGGTAGCCTGCGTCGTCATTTCAATCGCGGAAATTTTTTTGAAAGTGGCAAATGCTTACCGGAGAGCTCTCGGATAGCAGTTAGAATATCCCAATCCTTCTCATTTCTACTAGCCAATCCCGTCCCCGTTTCACGTTTAGTTTTTTTTGTTTAATGGTTTCTCGGGGGTGTCTGACATGTGGCTGTCAAGCGAAGGGCTTGGGTCGAACCAGACTCTAGCATCTTCTTCCCCAGAGTCTAACGGAGAGTTAGCACCAGAGCTAACACTAACAATAGCACTACCTCCAGTGTCGTTGTCCTTTTCCTCTATTCTTCAATTTTTTCTTACCCATACACACAATTTCAATACAGTAACTTATAAAAGCGTGTCACCCATACACTGTGTCGAAAATAATGAACTATTATTAGTTGTATTAACCACTTCTCTAAAGTTTCTCGAAGAGCTCAAACGCAAACGACCATCTCAGACGCCGACCCCCCGACCCCCCACACATCAGGTAAGTTGTATTCGTCCATAGACACATTACATACTGTTAAGTGACATAGCAGGCAGCAAGATGCAACCGTTAACTAGCATAACAGCTCTTATCGTTTCATTACGTTGGTGACGTACATCGTTCGAGACGAGATATGTAGTCCACTGAGTGGATTCGCACAAAACCAACATAACTTTTGAAGTCTATCGAACAACAGTACTTTCTTGACGTGAAAAAATATATTTTAAATTCACACACATCATATGTGAAATTCGTGGCACAATTCAAACTGGACCAAAAAATAATTGTTATCTCTCCATTAACTCCCGTTCATAATTTTTTGAAAGATAGGTCCCATGGACCGGAAGTAGAAGGGCGTTACTTCGGCTCTCTATCCGATTGGTCTGTACCGAATTCCATATCAACATATTTAAAACATAAAGCATTATGGTCATTGTAGTGAGACGAGAACAACACCAGTGCTGTAATAAGGGCATGGTTAATGGACAGACATATGTACTAGTGCAGTGCTATGAACAATACCAGGAACATATAGTATTATAATATTTATAAACCCTATTTTATAGAGGTCCTTATATATAGATGCAATAGAGCTGATAATTTGTGCAACATGATCAAATTTTGGATTCATCAGGAATATTACTTCATTTAGCAGACCATTTTAGCTCCTGGTGCTAACCTGACCATGTCAGACATCTTCCATTCTCCATCTGGGGGACACTCACCTAAAAAGACAGACTATTAAAAGTGTGCTTGTCATCTTTGGTAGTGATGCCAACCAACACAGTTATCAAGTGTGGGCCTGACTCTGCTGAGCCTCCATCTGCATCCACCATCAGATGAGGTTTTTGACAGCTTCAGAATGATCAGGCCACAATCATTTCATAAACGTGGAAATTCCCATTTCTCCCTTTACCCAGGACTTGTGCAATAAACGTTTCGGAAAACACATTACAGCTGAGAGTTTCGTGGAAAAAATCACTGTCTATTAACTTTTAACTTAGCACTCTGAACAAAAAACAGCGGAGAACATTCTGAGATGAGAAGTGGCCACTTGAGGCCTTTTATTCACAAGTCCTCCTGGGTACAGCTCTGAAAAATGCACAGAGACTAAGTGTCGACAGGCAGGAGTTGCAAATGATGGATGTCCTCTGCAGCGGAGACTCCACGACCCAGGCCTTGGGGAGAAGGTGCGCACGTTCTGAGGATTTTCCTCTTGGGGAAAGTTTTTGTATGTTATCAAAACACCTCCTTTTTTCGTATGGCCAACCCTGGCCGGGTGTCTGCCCCCTATGTAAATGGCAGACCCCCTTGTAGCCAATCAGTATACACTCAATAAATTATATTGGTGGATGAGCTCACCAAGCTGTCACAAATATGATTAAATAATCTGCAGTAGGCCTGTGTCGTGTCTGCGCATGTACACAACACCATCCTTCGGCTTCCTCCTGACAACACATGGGATCTTCATGAAAATTCACCACAAGAGCTCTGCCTGCATCATTGCCACAATTTCACATTGCAGGAAAATGATCCCAGGCATGAAAACTCCTCACCTTTCGGCGAAATTCGCCGTTTTGAATCCAAAATAGGGGACTTACGTGGTTCACGCAGATCCGATGAGAAAATATGGGGGTTATGGGGTTACAACTATTTTACAAATTATGCGCAGACGCGAACGCATCTTGATGCGTTGTAAGTCAAGAGCCCAATTAAAAACTTGTCTGATCCAGCAACGATTATGTGAATTCAGCCCCTATGCATTTAACCTATTAAACAGTGGAAGCTAATTTTTGCCGCAGATGCAACGCGAACAGAACGCTTGCGCCGGAATAGCCTCCCTGTCTGTGTGATTGCAGATATGCGTCTGAAATATCAGCTGGAATGTGAGCCCGGCGAGAAGAGATGCTTATCGATGTCACAGGTGGACTAGTTGAAACTTTCAACTTCTGTCAGAAAAAGACGTTGAGATTGGTGTAGCAACGTAGCATATAGGCTGTTGTTAAAGTTAGCGATATTGGACAGAAATATAGACATAACGAGTTAATTTGATGAATATGTGCAGTTTGAGCAATCTAGATCGACAAAAGGTGAAGCAGGCATACTTTATCAGTATAGCAAAGGCTAATGTGAATAACTAAATAGTTGAATTAAATGCTCCTAAACTGGGCTGGTGCGTTTTGTCAAGTTCAGAGACAAAGCAGTGTTTGACATGGTAATGCGGTCTTTTAAAAAACGTTCAGTGGCCTGATCAGAAGGCCTAGTCTGTGTCTACAGGGTTTAACATGTAATGTGAACACTGTTCACACAACTTTATTGGTTGGTTAAACACACTAGCACAATGCCACAATCTGTAAGTAGCCTAGGCTGCAGGTTAAAACATTTCAAACCAATTTTACAAATTAAAGCCTAGTCTACCCTACCCAAGTTTATTTATTACCTGGTTTGGTCCAACAAATATTTAGACTTATCTTATTCAGACTTATTCTAATAGTCTACTATGAAGTGTCCATTAGGCCTATGAAATCTTCAGAAATGTCTGATAACTTCAGGCACAAAGAAAGAAAGAAAACTCATGTTGATTACTGAGGAGGAGAGGAGGGCCAGGCTGAAGCATGTTGCCAAACAGCGCAAGTGGGCCCCTTCACACTTAGGCCAAAGCCAAAAAGAAGAAATAAAGGTATTTTTTGTATAAATTAGTCATTTTGTAGTTTGTTTTCTTTATAAATCTCTGGTTTTAGGCAACTTCATACTCCATTGAAGCTATGCACTATTGGCAACAATGTCACTCTCTCACGCTTGTTTTGCTATGAAACGGCCATTTCCCTCTTCGCACGCCCTTCTCACCTTTTTCACCCCTGACCCGTTTTCATGCCTGTGATCCCTTGCAGGAAATATTGAGAAAGCTTTGTAGGATGCACCTAGATATCCTCACTGTCTAGTGAAATAGGCAACAGATTACCCAGCTGAAATGAGTGTGCTTTATAATTGATCTCGTGTTCATGCCAAAATGATATTATCAAATATAATATTCCTATTCCCATAGGTCCAAATTGATATCCTTACCAGTTAGTTTTGTGAAAACATCAACAAACAAGCTGTGTTAGAGTACTGCGTATGATACACAATAGTGAAGCTTTGTTGAAGGCGCTGGTGAACACTTTTTCTTTTCTCATGTTCTATAGAGATGTAGATGCAGGTTACAAAACACTGGAAATGTTGAAGAGAAGAGAATGGTTGAGGAGAAGTGGCTGTTGTCTTCCGGAAGGCTACCACATTGACCAGAACTTTCAACTTTCAACTACCTTGAAGTAAAGTTATGTTTTACCTCAGAGCATGTCAAGAAAATGTTGAGTTTTTGTCATCAAGGATTATGTAAGTACATAAACACTGACAAAAATATATGTACGTCAACACACACACATACACACACACACACACACACACACACACACACACACGGTGTGAGGGATTAGCCTTTGCTCTGTTTGAAGCTGTTATTCGGCAGCTTTATGTGTCCAGCTTTCCGTGACGAGAGCGAAGCCAAGAGCTTGACTCGGCAAGACTAAAGGGCCTTTCAACAAAAGTTTGCCTCTCTTCAACACAAATCATGCACTGGCCCCTTGGAGGGTCTTTTTTCCCCTCCCTTTTCTGTTCAAATCCCCTCATTTTAGCACACATTTTTATCCAAAGCAAATGTCAAAGCGTGAAAAATGCTTCATTAATCCCAAGCCTCTTCATGAAGAGGAAGGCCACGCAGGATGCTGGACATTGCTGACACTGCACTTCAACTGCCGAGCCAAAAGACCACTCAACACACCTGAGTCACTTATTCCCTCTTGATCTTAACGAGAGGCCAATGACAAAGATCCTGGGCGGCCTGCATATCACGTTAAATTCCTCCCGACGTCCAGGCTGCTCCTGGCATATCGACAGAAGCAAAAACAGAACACCAAGCGTAAGGAGGAGGAGATGAGATATTTGTCCCATTTTAGCTTTCGCTTTTTTCTTCCCTTCTCTCTTTGCAATTTGGCCTTATCAGGTCACCATGCAGCAAATGATTATTTATTGTCAATACTCCCCAAATAAGGAGCAAAGATACAAGCAAATGGGAGATTTAATACACAGGCGCTCAATAGCAGAAAATTGGACCTGGATGGTTTTATGGCCTTGAGATAAGTGGGCACGTTATTACAATGAATAAATGCTGGCTCATTTAGCTGCAGCATCTTTGGTGGGGGGGGGGGGGGGGGTCTTGACCTGCTTCTGTGTTTAGTTGTGTGACAGGGAACAGCACTCATCAATCAGAAAGTGGACTGAGCAGATCTCTGGAGATGAGAAGAGAGGAGAGGGGAGATGCCGCTCAACCTGTTTAATCTCTCTTTACTCTGCCTTTGCCTCGTGCCTCTTTAATCTCTCTCTCTTTCACACACACACACACACTCGCTGTCTCTCTCCATACTCCCCAAACGTCAGACATCAGGGGATAAAAGGAAATCAAGTAACGTTTATTAATATAGCACATTTCACGTGACAAGCATAGACTAAATGTGCTTCAAAATAAAAAAAATAAAAAGCAAGAAGGAGGTGTCAAATATATAAAATCTAAAACATTACTGGTACTTGTAAAAACAAATAATGTAAGAAGTTTGAGAAAAGAGAGTTTGAGAAATGCTTATCACAAACAGGCTGATGCAGGAGACATACATGTAGACACAACACAAACATGCAGAAAACAAACGGAGCATTTGTACATTACTTCAACATCACAGTGCACTATAAAGAGCACCACAGCAAAACAAAACAAACATCTCTCTCTCTTTCTCTATCTCTCTCTCTCTCCATATCAAATTCAAAGTGCTTTATTGGCATAATGAATAGGCCCTAGTATTGCCAAAACAGTAATTTTATAGGACAATTAATCCTAACATATAGTACACACATCAGCAGATCTCTCTCTCTCTCTCTCTCTCTCTGTCTGTCTCTCTAACACTCTATAGGAGCACTTCATGCAGCATATGGATGTTAGCCCGTGTGGAGTGTAAGTGATTGCGCTGACCACACCTCTGTGCTGTTTGTCAGCAGAACGCTGCCTCCACCAGATGGACCACCTGTCAGCTACCACGGAAACGCCTCCTGAGGCGGAGGACACACACATACACACACACACACACACACACACACACATACTGTACACACACACAGATTGTAGGACCATCATCTTTTTTTCCTTTCATATCTGTCTCCTACACCAGTGGTTCTCAGCCGGTGTGCCAAGACACACTCGTGTGCTGTGGAATTTTGGGAAACCTGATGTGCTTTCATACAGGCTCATGAAGTAGGCTAGAGGGCTATTTTGAAATGCATTCATAATAGACTACATATCTATCACACAGCTCAGTCATTATGTGAGCATATGCCTATTGTTGTGGTCAGCCCCTGAACACTCTAATGTGGGAATAAGGATGGACGCCACCTATGATAATGTGTGTGGGCGTTTTGTTTTGACCTTTAGTGCCCTACACCGTCACCACCATCCCATAATGCACTACTACTGGTCCATCCGTCCTTGCAGGCTCAGCCCATTATTGTGGGATATTACAGTAGCAGGTAGGTCCGTTCATGATCAACGACTTCTGACATCCCCCCACGGCACACTCATAACTTCCAGTCCCTGTCTTTGCTGATAATACAAACACACACACATGAACATAGACAATATGCATACACGTATGCACACACACACATACACATAGAGTACATGCACACACTCGGTAACAAGGTGAAAGTGAGGCTACATGCCAGCGGTGAGTGTTGAAGAGAACAAACCCTCGCTCAGGTACATCTTGGGGACGAGACGGATGGCTGTGTTTTACAGTGCCGTAAAGGCAAAATGTGCATTTCACAACTCGCCAGTTAACAAGGAGGGGAGTGGCTGCAGACTGATGAGAGCTCCTGAGGTGAAACACAGCACACAAATCACCCACAACCAGATTAATTATCCCTCCCTGCTTCAGATCAAATGAACGGGAATGAGGTGCCATTTGAAGACGAAGAGAACAACAACTCCTGAGTCAGAGGGATATCTATTTCTCTTTCTGCGCCATGCCGTTGAAGACCCTGCCAAAGTCCATCTAAGGTAATAGTCGCCATGAATCGCTGTCTCACTCTGTCCGAGATAAAACGAGAAAAGCATGAGCGTTTATCTTTCTCCTTATCATCAACAACAATAGGAGTGTTCTCTCTCTGGCTCTCTCTCTCTCTCCCTCTCTCATTCTGTCTCTCTCTCTCCAAACACATCCTTTCCAGCTGTAAGCCTGAGAAACCGGCAAAACTCTGAACATATATGACCATATCTACTGAACAACCAAACACAGGACGGGATGGAATTACCCAGACTGAATCTCAATACAAACTCACTTTACCTCCCACCCCCCCACCAAAAAAAAAAAGAAATGCGTGCAAGTTCTCCGCAAATAAACCATCATCCATCTTTCTTTTTCCTGAAAATAAACAAGTGGACGCCTCCTACTGAGTCCCTGACTGGCCTCCCCATGAGGTCCCTCACGTCCCTCTGCCAGCCTGTTTTCAGAAAGAGAGAGCGAGTTATAGAATGAGAGACAGAGAGAGAGAGGGGAGGAGAAGAATTGAGAGAATAACAGAGAGCAGGAAGGAGAGAGAACAATAGATTGAGAGAGAGAAGAGAATTAGACAGGGAGTGAGAGAGGGAAAGAGGAGAGAGAGATAAAGACCACAGGAAACAGAGGGGTGGGGAGAAATATTGTGTGTGTGTGTGTGAGAAAGAGAGAGAGAGCGAGAGAGAGAGACGCTTATATTCTTAATGAAGTAATCCTCCAGTGCATTAGGGTTACGTCTTAAACCATTAATTGCTGCAGCATTTTCAGGAGGGCAGAGGACCTCCCCAGCGCCAGGTGCCCACCCTGGCACCACTCACACACTGGCTAACACCATGGAGATTAGGGCTAATTAGACTGACAGGGTGTGTGTGTGTGTGTGTGCAAATTTCCCCTGTTGCAGGACAGAAGGGAGGTGGGTGTCAAGGTGAATGGCAGAAGAGGTGTGAGGTGCTGCCTCCAGGGGGCGCTAGGCTTAAATTGATGCCTTCACTCAAACCTCCGGTGGGAGAGATACTACCAGACACACAGCTGTCTAAGTGGTAGATGGAGACTCATGTACATGGCTTCACCACCCTGCAGCACACACACACACACACACACACACACACAGAAATGTACATTTCTCTCACATACTCATCAACTCACACACACACACACACACACACACATGAGCCTCTCTTCCCAACTGGGAACCCATTCCTTATCCACACGCTCCATAAATGTCAGGTCTCATCTCAGCTTCTCTGACGCCACCACCTGCATGCAAATCTCCTCATCGCACAGAGGGCAGCACACACACACACACACACGGAGCAGACAGACAGAGAGATGAAGGCAGAGCGAGAGAGAGTGAGAAAGAGAGAGAGAGAGAGGATGACAGGAGGAGGAGGTAGTAGTTGTCAGCAGGAACCTCTGGAGAGCGCCTCTTTAACAGGCATCACACTCTGCCGCTGTTGTTGGATTGTCACAGTTTATGTTGTATGTTGCCTGACCTCACTGTGAGTAAGAAAGACTTACTCACAGTACTCACCAAGGTTTCTAGAATAAAGTTTATTCTCCGGTTTTGGATCCTGCCTGTTTTTGACCTCTGCTTGTCGTTTCTGGATTTTCTGAAATTTCTTATTCATGGATATGGAACAGAATATTCATTATTATAATATAATATTATTATTTGCAAAAGAAGATTAAAACGAATACAAATGTCAGTAAGTAACATAAAACAAAATTACATCCATAATATTGATCCCACATTAGGCATGGTTTGCAAGTAATTCAATGACATAATAAATAGTAGGCCTTGTAGGCATAAACATATCAATTATTATATTTTCAGGCTATCCAGACTCGTTTTGCCGATGTGCTGGACGACAAAGATGCCCTTCTCACAGCTGTTAGTTGTCCATAATTAAAACGCCGATGGCTGAGAGATGCAAGTAGGAGGGAGCGAGTAAAAGAGCTTCTGACAGCAGAGTGCCGCCGCACAACTGCTCCTGCAGCACAGAGCCCTGCCAGTGTGCTCACCATCATCTGCCAGCCAAGGTGAGATGGACTTTTTCACTTTTGCGGCAGAGCCAGAGGATACCTACTCTGCAGAAAAGGAAGTCATGGACTACCAGAGGTCAGCCTATGACCTTCAGATTCTGCATCAGTTTTCAAACATAAAGAAAATGTTCTTGAAGTATAACACTTCAACCCCATCAAGTGTTCCTGTGGAGCGGCTTTTCAGTCTGGGAGGTTTGAAGGAGGTTTCAGAAATAGACTTTCTGACAAGAAGTTTGAGAACCTTCTCTGAATGAGGTACAACCACTGGTTTACTCGCCCCACTCCTGTTTCAGTCATAACATGCGATTACAACATAAGATTAGGCCAAAGTAACAAAAGTAGACATGATCAGCCTACATGTGGTGTTATGCACTGTTTTATAAAACCACTCCTTGCTGCTCTAATGCTGTGAACAAAACATGTTAAAAATAATTCAACAGTTACATTTATAAACAATGTAGATTATAGCTGCCATTACTGTGTTAACAGTTAGGTTAGGTCAAGAAAGACTGTCTTTATTTTATATTTTATAAAAAAAAGTATTTATGTTAATTGAAGTTACAAAAGACTGTGTTTATTTTTTTTATAAAAAAACATGTATTTTTTTCAGGAAATATGTTTAAGTTAAACTTAGAATGTCAGGAGATATATAGTTGATGTTATGTTACTGTTAAAATGCACTTCCAATGAAGTGAGTACTGGCAAACATTCATTCATTCATGGCTGTCATTTTTATGTTGAGGCGGCGGGGGGTGTTGTCAGCAGCTGCTGAATGTAACTAATATAGAAACTTGTAATCTAACTTAGTTAGTTTTAGAATCAAGTAATCAGTAAAGTAACTACCGGTAAGTTACTTTTTAATGGAGTAGCCTAATCAGATTACTTTTTCAAGGTAACTGTGGCAACACTCTTCATCATGCCCTTTGCGTGTAAACTTTTGTACTTACATCATGCCAGCGATAGCAATAACTGTGTCCTCCTTCAAGATATCACAAATATCAATCAGCTTTATATTTATACCGGGTTATACCTAGTACTTTCACATTTACGGTGTCTTTTTTTCACAATAAACTAGCCTAAACCATTTTCAATGGGCATATCCCATCATGTTTTTATTCAAAACACCAGCAAGAGAAGGCTAAACTCTTTCAACGATATTGTTGAAATCAAAACAATAATAAACGCGGCAACTGACTTTCAATGCATGCTGGGAACTAGCTAAAGCTAAATTACAAAGTGTAATTGCAACCTTAACATGAAAGACGCTTCCAAATCAGCACAGCTCCTGTGCTTTATATTGAATCCGTGGTCGAACCAGACAGAGAGCAAAAAAGTATAATGCTAGGCTATCTTTGGCTGAACCTTTGGGTCGAGCTAACCCCCACGACGAGTCTCTCTCTCTCTCTCTCTCTCTCTCTCTCTCTCTCTCTCTCTCACACACACACACACATACACACACACACACACACACAGGCACATTAGGCAAAATCAGCTCTGTATGACACGATGACAGATCTACTTACTGCACTGATTATACAAAAAATCGGCCAAAATGTTTCCAAAAGGTTCCCTGACAGTTGCACACAAAACTAAACCTTTAGAGAATGTTCACGGAATTTCAGTTAAAGGATAAAAAATGTATCCTTAATATAACAATCAGGGAACATTCCCAAAAGGTTCCCTAACAGTTGCACAAAACTATACCTTTAGGGAACATTCTGGGAACGTCAGTTAAAGGATAAAAAAAAAATGTATCCTTAATATAACAATCAGGGAACGTTCCCAAAAGGTTCTCTGACAGTTGAACAAAACTATATCTTTAGGGAACGTTCTGGGAACGTTAAGGATAAAAAAAATGTATCCTTAATATAACCACCAAGGATCGTTCCCAAAAGGTTCCCTGACAGTTGCACAAAATATACCTTTAAGGAACGTTCTGGGAACGTCAGTTTAAGGATAAAAAAATGTATCCTTAATATAACCATCAGGGAACATTCCCAAAAGGTTCAGAAGCAGCTGAAAGGTGAGGTTCTGGAAATGTTCTCTGAAAGCTACACAACACTAGCCTGGCGGGGCCATCCTATATCATTGAGATGTATCACCGTCACAGGACTGTCGTTATCCTGTTAAGCCCGCCTTAAGCCTCTCTAACGAAATAGAGCGCTGTGATTGGAGAACATCCATGGTGTTAAGCCAATAGAAATTCCTATGGTTCGATACTAGACGTACAGGCTAAGCAAATTAATTTGCCGCCGCTAGGGTGCGTCTAGATTTCTAGGCTAACACAACACAATACCTTTAGGACATTCCCAGAACATCTTTTAAAGATTTATTTTTTGTGACCTTCACGGAACGTTCCCAGAAAGTTGCATATTTGCTGGGAAGAGGACAAGCGGTCTAGTCTATATGAAATCAGTTGACTCTAAACTTTAATCAATCCTCACCAGATCTCCATATCTGATTTCCATCCATACTGAAATCCTAAGGGATGGATTTGCTGCCGGACAGATCTTACTGGTTGACAGACGTCCCCTGGGAGAGTATCAATCTGCTGTCAGTCCCCTGTCCTATCCTCTACCCTGGCAGTCAGATGACTCTGAGCTCAAGTTTAGTTGGTCTGCAGTGGAGCCAGGGGAGGCTGCTGAGTCCTCTTCACCCCCCACCTGCCACCCCCATCCCCCGCTGTGGCGTGGCCCCTCGCTGGGCTGCCAAACTAAGCCAACTGGCTCCCTGCTTGGAGAGGGAAGGGGTATAGGAGACAGACAGAGGAATGTGCAGAGGCAATTGGGCACAGTGGAGGATTGTGTAAGTAACACACACACTGCACACACATGCACACACATTTGGATACTTGAAAACTCCTTGTTACTGCGGTGGAAGATATTTACCTATGCTTGGTCTTGTGTCGTCGCATGTGCTATATAATTAACATTGCATGTCTCAAGCAGCCATGCTGAGATATGGTGTATCTAGTGGCTCTTTTCCATTACGGCCCGGGGCCAGCCCAAGGCATTTCCCCAGTCTTAAACATCAGTGTTGTGTTTCCATAAGCAGCTGTAACATCGGGGACATTAGCTAACAATGCTAGAAATAATTTAGATTTTCTGATTGGAGTAAGTGTTTGTGACAACACGTCATGATACATTTGACAATGTAATGAATGTGCACTCTACAAAGTGAAAGTAGGCCTAACCTAGGCCTAGGCCTACGATGCGCTCCGTGTCTGTAGCTGCGCAACAATGGAATCAACTGTAAACAACTGTCCATGCTATCGCTGTTAAAGGGCCAACAAAAGTTGTACAACAAGCTGAACTAGTGAGCTTCTTTTTAAAACAGAACTGCGTGTTTCCTTTGCTTTACAGTGGCAACCGGGTGATAAGCAGGATAATGGCCTTCGAGGTGTGTCCAGTTATACAGAATTAATGGACTCGGGTGGAGGCTGCGAGTCGGGGAGTTCTTTACCCCTTGCCCTCGTCCATTAATTCCGTATAACAGGACACCTCGGCGGCTGTTATCCTTTACTTATCAGTTATCAGACAGCACTGTAAAATGTGTGCGGGAATTTCTCGCATTATGGCTAGAGTTGCGGGCCTTGAATAAATCATGCGCTATACCCGCAATCCAGCACTGAAATTTAGGCCCTGTAAAACATTGGCAAACATGCAGGAATTTGGTGACTGTGTTTTTATTTTTCCTGTTATTCTCGGGATCTACTGGCTAAGTCCTAAAGATCTACAGGTCGATCGCGATCGATGGGTTGGCAACCATTGTTCTAAACAGTGCTTAATAACGACACTGCGAGCATAAGTCAAATTAATTACTAGGACATTTAAACGTTAAGTCATTTTAAAATCATAAAATTGTTGGAAGCAGTATCCTTAATTCTTTTGCAAAGTTTTCATATTATGCAGACCGTATTTCTTTACAAATATTAGCAAATCACTTCTGTCTCTAGGCATCTCTAAACAAATGCTACTGGGGTGTTTTAACATTTCTCCGGTTTTATTGTTGCATCATATTCCATTCCAAAAGTCCTCAGTTCGGCCCCGATTTGGCCCTGCCCTACTCTAGG
The DNA here is from genome assembly GCF_046254945.1 of Alosa pseudoharengus. NCBI lineage: Eukaryota > Metazoa > Chordata > Actinopteri > Clupeiformes > Clupeidae > Alosa > Alosa pseudoharengus. The sequence continues at coordinate 29,836,152 of NW_027468881.1, read as the reverse complement.
GCTGAACTGATGCCACCTGTTCCGGCCTCAATCATGGAAATAATCATAGACACTGGGGTTTTACCCTATAGTGGAAAAGGACCACGGGTGTACCTGGGGGGACAAAGACAATGACAAAGGACTCCTGAAGGAAGAACTTGAAAGAGCAGGTGCTGAGTATGGCATTGAGCCTGTTCAATACCGCAGGCGACATTTCGTCTCGCTTCTGCAATGTTTGATAAGACATGACATTTGGGGTGAAGGCATCTTCTGAGAATGGTGGCTTGGAACAGCCTTTTAAGAGGATGTCAGTGGTGTGCCTTAGAGAGTAAGCATGGAAGATAAGGTTTATATAGGATTCTATAAGGTTTCTATAGGATTTCATTTCCATGCCATTCTAGGATACAGTCATACGAACACCGTAAAAAATCGAATCACCTCATCACTTCTCAGAACTCATCAGCGTGGTATACTTTTGTCACAAAATGCAGTAGTCACATCTAATTCTCTCAAGACACTACGCTAATGCTATAGTGTTAAAACATAATCTCATGGGTGACCTTGACTTTTTCTTCTATGTTGTGAAATTTGTCTGTTAATTTAGTTTCAAAGCTGATCCGTCTGATGGGAGATGACTGTGAGGATTCAGAAATCCCTGCCATCAGTCTCCTTCTCTCCGTCTCCCTCGGCCAATCAAATACACGTGGGATTAACATTGTTAAATCGGGATAATCACTCCATATTCATTTTTTTTTTTTGGGGGGGGGGGGGTGAAGGGCACCAAAACCTTCAGCACTCGGTGTGAGTGGTGGCACATACCGGTAATCAAAATTTGGGATGATGAAAATCTGAGCTGCTTTCATACCCTCATCCCAACCCCCCCCCCCCCTCTCCCACACACACACACACACACACACAGTCTTTAGAGATAAGGGGGAATATTATGTTCTGTGTCAGTGGTTATCTCCTCTGGATTGCCTGGTTGGTAGTCAGGATCTGATTCAGTGACGTTCAGTGTCCACATAATCACATAATGGCTAAACTTTTATTTGAAAACAGTTGTGGGCAGAGGAAACAGTTGGCCGGAGTCATAGTTGATGACAACTGATAGTTAGAATGGCTGAACAGTTAAAAAGTTGAATAGTTGAAATAGTTAGAATTATTTAATAGGTAATTATTGTAGTAAGGAATTTTATTTTGAAAACGTGGGCAGAGGATACAGTTGGCGGGATTCATAGTTGATGACAATCAGGGCTTTGAACCGATTTTTTTTCCCAATCGGTTCTTTCCGAACAGAAACGGAATTATAACGTTTCCGGTTATGAGTTCCACCAATAAATTGACGTTCCCGAACCGGTTAGAACAAAAAAATACTGTTCCCGGAACGGTTAATTTCGTTCCTGTCAGCTGTTTAATGCTATAGAATTATGTCACATCTTTCTCATCCAGCTTAATCCAAATGTAATAATATTACAACCAATATTAAATAATAATAATTATATTATTAATAATAATAATAATTAAATAGGCCTACAATTATTTCAAATGTGTAGTTTATTGTTAAAAGAGAAAATTTCCACACAAACGTAACCACATTATTAAGACACGTGGTTATGCCACTCGGGCAACAACAAATTCCAACTGTCGGGGGGATAGGCCATTTAGCCAAATGTTCGCTAGTCCATCATTAACGTGGAGTTGACAAATATAGCTATTGATATTGTGTTTGGAATGAGCGTTTTAATTAACGATGGATCGTAATTTACCTCTTATTTAAGATGTGGAGTGGAGACTTTGTAATCCACCGCTCTCTTTCCATTCAGTCAGCAAATGTCTGATGTGATGTCAAACAGGAAGTGAACCTCAGCCGCCATGGTAACGTGCGCAGTAAAATAATAACTTTTTTTTTTTAGTTAATTAGGCAACGAAAACTTTGAGGAACGAAATAAAGTCGGTATTAACCGGTTACCATTATTTTTAAATAAGTGTTCCTGTTCCAGAACATAAAAAATAATAATGTTTCCGGTTTCGTTTCTGTTCCCTGTAAAATACAAAAAGTTCCCGGTTTTCGTTTTCGTTCCTTGAACCGGTTCAAAGCCCTGATGACAACTGACAGTCGGAATAGCTGAACAGTTCAATAGTTGAGTAGTTTAAATTATTTAATAGTGAATTAATGGATGTGCATACACTCAAAAAAATGAAAACTGGGTATTGTTTGTTAGAAATAAATGAAACATGATGAAATAACTAAAACTGATTAATTAGAGAGATGTAGATAGTTGTTTTAATTAAATCCAAATTAGATATCAGGAAATTTGGAGGAGTTTAATTCATTTCTGTTGAATAAACACGTAACAAGTGATTTGATGCAATTAAATCTCTCGCGCATGCTCACTTCACATCATCGCGTGACATCAAGGCGGAAGTTTTTGGTCACGCTCATGTCATGCTGTGTAGAGACGTTGGTGAACTGAACTGGAAGTGCGTTGGAAGCGACAAAACGAAGCTAACTGGTGAGTAACCTACATCTTTTATCATCTGCGAGTAGCATTTACAGTTGGTGCTAAGTAGATCGTAATTCTGTTCGAAACTGTCAAAACTTTGACCTAAGTGAGTATTTGAATGATATTCCAAGTATTTCGTGTGATTTGTTAGTATCAGCTAGTCACATGTCTAGATGGCTAACCGTGTTCACGCTGCTAATGTAGTCAAATCCATGCAGCCTTACAGAAACGGTAGTTGTAAGTTAAATTAAAAAAAATTGTCGGTGATATTACACGTCAAGTTAGGTTAGGCATGACTGCCGTTCTTTTAGACTAGTTGCTACGGTTGTGATAACGCTGGCGTTTTGCATTAATGAATAGCTAATTCAGAAATGAATGCAAAACGTGTTGCAGCAGGTGGATGCCCTGCTATGTTGGTAGCTACAGTGTTCAAACACGTTGGGCATCAGGCTCTGTTTATTGTGACTGAGGAGATGTGAACACAGCAGCAGTTAAATGTATTTTTGGTGTCGTTTGTGACGTTCAAGTGTTGTTTATTCTATACTTTATATTTTATATTTGACCCAATGAACTCATCTTTTTTTAATTTTGTTTTGAATTTCCCCTAGGCATCAATAAAGTATCTCTATCTATCTGTCTATCTATCTGGCGTATTTATCCTAATTAATATATGGTAATGACGCAAAAGTTGCTTTTGAAATCATTATTAATGTGCCCCACCCCTTTCAGATTTTACCAGTGTTGCCTTGCCTGGCATTCAGGCCATGCCTCATGTGGTAAGTTGGATTCAGCAATGTTGTTGTTCATGAATATGATTGATATGTTAAAGATTAAAGTTTTTAGAGATTGTTTTGACAAAACTGTTTTGGTAGAAAAGTATTCAAAGCTTTTGGCTTAGCCTGAAGCACAGGGTGTGTGGAATAAACTGTGTTTATAACCTGTTGTCCTTTTCCTAGATCTTTCTTTAGGTGGTGTTCTATGCTGTGCTTCACAGTCTAGCAGGTACAAATTGTTACAACACTGTAAATTATGCCATGGTCATTATGGTAGGAATCCCTGTTACCTGTGCACTTATGCCAGTTGTCCATGTAGTTTCAGGACATGGAATAGCTTGAAAAACCATGTTTACCGAGCTCATTCATTACCCTCACAGACAGGAACAAAATTATTGACCTACAGTTGTCAGTTTTGTGATTTTGCTGAGCTTTCCTCAGAGGAAAAATTATTTCATACATATCAGAGGCATGTACCAAGACAAGTTATGCCACCAAATGTTATAACATTGGAGATGAAGGTTTTGGGTTTTAAGTGGTATTAACTTAGTGTTGATTTTGCCTTTCCATACTGTAGGTAACTAACTTGAGTAGGAGGTGACCACCAAAAAAATCCTGATGTTTGATATTTGATAACTTAGTTATTTACTGTGATTGCATTTGCCTTCTCTTTTTGATAATTAGGGCAATAACTGAACCGAACTGGAATTGAGAATAATTCAAGATGGCAAACTTGCGCACAAAGCAACGAAGTGTTGGGTGTTCTGAAGTGAGTATAAATTCTTTGAAGAACAAACGGCAAGGTCCGCATCATGCTGCTTCAAGCATTAAAAAAAAATACAGAAAAGCTGAAGTTAACTATTGTCCTCAACACCCAAGAGGAGAAACAGTTTACAGGAAATGTTTTGGAATTTAAATACTTAGCTTGGTTCTTTTTGTTTCCTTTGCACTTTTACAGATCAATAATGAGTTTGCTCGAGTCACAACAGTCCCACTGGAATTAAAGTTTCTAAACATGATTCTAGATAAGTACTCAGACAGCTTGATGAAGATGTTCCACAGCAAAGGTGGAGTCCCTGGCCGAACCATTCGAACCATCATGCAACCCATTTCAGAGGTTGTTCAGTCAGTTGCATCAAATTGAATTTTCTTTTTAGTTATTATTCTGTGCATAGATTGTGTTGTGACGTCATGCTAATGTAAACATGTATTTATTTCTTTTGTTTTCTGTTTGTCTGTGCTTCCAACAGAACATCATTGACGTCTGAAGGGAGTGTATCCTCAAAGTGCTTTGCGTCTACTTGAATGAGGACCCATTGCACCTTGTCAAGAAATACACTGTGAGCACACGTACGTATACGGCTTTTAAATTGGTCACACACACACTTTACTTTCTCTAACACATACTCTTTACACACTTATACTTGGCCTCATGCCATCTTTTGCACATGCTGGTCAATAGTCTGACATTTGTTACACATTAACCACAGTTGCAACAACAACACACACACTTGCCTTAGCTTATACCCAACACTTCAATGTTTCCTTTAACCTTATGTCCATTGTTTTTAAAGAAAAATTGACCTGAACTGACCGATGAAAGTTAATGTAAATAAAAGACTGAAACATCAGCATGTATACTTATCAGATATGGTTGAAATATTATTTGGCCAATATTTAGACTGGTGGTGCAAATTAGACTGTTGGGCCGCACAGTCTAGGCAATAATTGGGTAGCATTGTAGTAGTTTTATAAATAAGTAATTGTTTTTATTGGTCTTGCATAGGACTGTGATAGGTTGGCAGCCAAAAAGGATATGGAGCAGACAGTAATGGGGATCTACAATGTTTGCCATGAAGGACATGAACTAGACGATGAGCCAGAGGACATCAGGGTCATCATTGAAGGTGTTGAAACCATCTGCTCTGTGATGAGTGTGGCTGTGGCAACGGCTATGTTGTTTGGATTAATGTACACATTGAACCTTTCATACCTTCGTGAACTCAAAAATTCATTTGAGGTTATACAGAAAGTGTTCTTCAACTTGGATGGACAGAGGCTTTTGCCAAAGGTACAAGCCCTTAAAAACAAGATGCTTGAGTAAGTTACCAGTAATCTGTGAACCATGTCATTCAGCGTTCATCTTTATTTTTTTTGTTTTTTCCCCAACAAGCTATTATGTGATGTCAAACAAAAACTGGTATAACAAAAATTGTAAAAGTAGAGCTGAAACGTTTTATTTCCTATGTGGACTGTCTTCAACGGTGGCCTACACATTCTTTGAGTCCATTGATTTGACGCTTTGCAGTGGAACTGTAAGGCTGTTGTGACAAAATGTAAAGTCTTGATAATTTATCTGCCCTGCCATTAAGTCTTATTTCTATTTTTACCTTTTTGTGAGGATTGTATGGATTTTGACAGTAAAAGAAATGCAGCAGAACTAAATGCAGTAGTGTTTGAGGCGTCAACAACACTTTAATTATTAATACAGTTATTAGTAAGTTTAAGTTTGCTGCTAAAATGAAAATGATAACTGATTTCTGGTCTGTGACTATAAAATAAACACCTTTTTTTGAGAATTCAGTTGTAACTGTTCACTTATGTGTGAGTGAGGAAAATTTGATTTAAAGTAAATAAAGTTGTCCAGTTAACATAAATGGTATTAGTTTGTGCAACATAACAGATTAAGTCTAAATTACATGCTTAAAATCAATTGATTCAACAAGACTCATTAGTTTTGAAGTAAACTACTCATAATACTTTGAATGAAAGTAATGTTTTTCATTGGTTGAGCTTGACTTCTGCTCTTTGGTCCTATTTACCTGTATTAGGTTCAAATTACATAATTCAAATCTGTGGAAATAGGTGTCATAGTTAAATTAAGTAACCCCAACAAATCATTTTTTTGAGTGTAGGTAGATAGTTTAATGGATGCTGATAGACAGATAGTTTAATGGATGAAGTGAAGAAATAGAATCAGAACCCATTACTAACACCTGCCTGCCATATATTCCATGTCAAAACGGCTACTGTGAAAAAGGTTCATTGTGAATAAAACTCTACCCCTGATTTTTCCTAGCACTGTCTGACTGGATCTTCATCAAAATTGCTATCAACACACACACACACTGATACACACACAGAGACACCATACAGATTGCTTTGATTAGCTTCAGGTGTGTTCCTGTCCAGACCGCATGTGGTGGCTAATGACGTGGGTCAAACACACACACACACACACACACACACACCACTCACCCACATAAATTTGCCCACTGAGTCAATCCTGTATGTTTTATTAGGGAATTATGTTAATTATGCACGGTGACAGGGGGTCTGAAAGATTCACAGCAGGCGGCCTCTCTTAATCATCGCCTCTGCAGAGACTCTTTAAATAAGTTATTACACCAATATTTTTTCTTTCGCTCTATCCTTCATTTTCTTCCTTTTGTTACTGGGGCAAACGGGCTCCAGTCGCTTGAGTTACTACCAAATGCAAGAACATAAAATGTGGCTACTTATCCATCGGTGTCAGGTTAAGGTCAGCAATCAGGAATCTATGCCTGTTTAAGCTGTTAGCAGTTTTTTTTTTGCTCTGCGTGGGATTAACATAAACACAATATTTACATACGGTGTCTTGGCAATCAGCGTTAAACATTGTGAAGTGAAGTGGGTAGGAAGCCGAGTTGGCGCAGATTGATTTGGCAGGTCGGGCTGCCCAGTCTTGTGAGAATGGCTGGGGCTCAGAGCAAGCTCTGTTAAGCATGATGTGTTAGAGTAGACTGCCAAGGCTTGCACATCATGTTATGTCCAACTTTCTAAAGAGCTCGGGTCCACAAGTAGGTCACAAATCAACCCCCCCCCACCACCCCACACACTCACACACACACCACCACCACCACCACTCCATACCTCGGTCCCTATGATCCTTTATGTCCGTAGGGTCAATGTCCAAACATCACAACTACTACCAACAACAACAACAGCAACTAGATGTACCGCAGAGTGATACAAAATATGACTGCCGTTCATTCCAGCCCATTTTTTCCACAAAAATAAGTCACGCTTGTCAAATCGTGTTCATTTCCTACTTTGTTCCTTTTTTGTGTGTTTGTAATTAAGTGTGTGCAGAGTGTGTGGTTGTTTTTGTGTAAATGTGTGCTTCTGTGTGTGTTTATTGAGTGTGTGCCTGCATGTAAGTTCGTTTTTTGTGTGTGTGTTTTTTGTTTGTGGGTGTGTGTGAGTGTGTGCTTGTGTATGTAAGTGTGTTTGTATGTGTGGGTTAATGTGTGTGAGAGTGTGTGTGTGTGTATGTCTGTTTATGTGTTTGTGTGCGTATTTGTGCGTGTCGTGTGTGTGCATGTGTAGTGTGTGTTTACATGTCTTGTGTGTGTGTTTTTATGTGTGTGTGTTTACATGTCTTTGTGTGTGTGTGTGTTTTTATGTTTGTGTGTGCATGTGTGTGTGTCTTTATGCATGTGTACGTAAATAAAGCAAATCAGGGAACCACCTACTCTTTGCGATAAGTGCCATGGGATCTTTAACAACCATGGTAAGTCAGGACAATTTAACATTCATGCAAAGGAAAACATCTCCTGCAGTACAGCGTCCCTGTAATAAGGCATTGGGATTGATATTTGTTTGGTGGCTTTTGGCCACAGGGAAGAGTGCCACCTACTGGCCAGCCATCAACACCACTTCCAGCAGGAACCTACTCTTCCAAGGAGGTTTCTTATCCAAGTACTAACTAAGCCTGCTTAGCTTCAGTAATTCAGCATAGTCAGGGTATCTGCTGGTCTGGCTGCTGGCTAAAAACAAAAGGTGAAAGGCATACAGTATATGATTCTGTCTCACTGAATTGCATTATGCACACTCAATTCTCACTGGTATCTGCTAGACAACAAGTACCAAAACATGATTAGTTCATAGATTTCACATGTAAAATACATTGTATACAACCCCACCCCCATCTTGCTTGTTCATAATTCTGAGAAATTGAAATGTGTGCATGTGTGCATGTACGTGTTTATGTTTATGTGTGTGTGTGTCTGTGTGTGTGCATGTGCTTGTGTGTGCACCTGTGTGTGTGCATGCGTACATATGTGTACTGTGTGTGTATGTGTCATACATATGATTACTGTGAATGTATGTGTGTGCGTGTGTATCTGTTTATGCACATGTGTGCATATGGAATGGGTTACGTGGCCCCTGGAGGCAAACATACGCAAAAAATTGGTCATCCTAGGCCCTATGGTTCTCAAGATATTTACAGAAAACTCTAAACTCTGTACACTGTTGGTGTACAGTCACTAAATGTACACATAAATCAATTTATTGTATGCCCCCCCCCCCCATGAACGGAAGTCCACAGTGAATTCTAAAAGGAAACAAGAACAGGAGTGAAAGAAGGACAGACATACAGTAGAGGTCACAAAGGAAAGGGGGCAAGAGAAGAAAACAGAATGTAGGGGAAGAAGAGAGGGAAGATGCAGTGCTGTCTTCCTGGAAGATGGTCTTTAAGGGGGACTGTTTGAGGTGCTGTTTTTGTCATCTGGAGAATGGAAGTGACATAATAGTGAGCTGGCAATTTGTTGCAATTTCTTTGTCTACCACCTTCACAGACACACATACACACAATCATCCCTGTCTCTCAGACACACACACACACACACACACACACACAGACACACCACACACACACACAATTCACAAGATACCAAGAAATGTGATTGAGTTGGTACAATAAGAAAGTAAACAGCCCTATTTTAGGTGGCACAAGCACCCACACCAGCCACCCCCACCACTGTGAGCCCTCAGCTGAGACACACAAAGAAACATTCAGAGATCTTTTCGTCCAACCCGACACACTGCCTTTCTCTCCCTCTCATCACTCTCCCTCCTTCCCATCTTTTCCTCTCCCTGCTTTTTTCTCTCTTTCCCCTCTCATCTCCATCTCTCTCTCTTCCTCCTTCCCCTCCTTTCCCCTATCCCTTGCTCCTTCATCCCTGCCCATTAAAAGTGCTGGCATTCCTTAACAAACCCAGCATAATTTTCATCAGAGCTCCAGAGCGCTGTATTAATAAGAGCCCACAGGGATGCATAACATTCATCAAAGCCCCCACCCCAAATTACAAATAATGAAATCAAGAAGTAAAAAAAAAAGAGTGGGATGGAAAAACATATGGAAATAAAAAAGAAATAATTAAACGAGAGGAGGCGGAGAGAGGAGCAGCGTGAGTGAGTGAGTGTGCATGTGTGTGTGTTTGTGCATACACACACACCCGCACATCTACACACCCACACGCATGACACACACACGTACACAGTGAGGATGAATCACAGCCAGGCTCTTTGGCTGAAGAAAGCTCAGGGTGGGAGTGGCGAGAGAAGAGAAGCAGTACGGGAGTATAACATTAATCAAATTATTTGAGAGAGAGAGGCAGCGACCTTCAACACAGCCGGTTCAGTCCCAGCAAGACTGCCGTGTTCCCGCAACATCCAGATCTCTCCTGGAGCGCCGTGTGTTGGTCAAAAGGCCCCATGATTCCGGCGGAACCCGCAGGGTCTTCTCTCTCTCTCTCTGCCATGACCTCCTGGCCCGCTCAAACGGCACCCCTACCTCACCCCGCATTGTGAGTGTGTGTGTGTGTACTTTTACACTGCAAAAAATGAAATCTAACCAAGTGTTATTAATGTTATAATAAGATCAAAAAATCTATTTGGTATTGTTTTTAGTATGAAAAGACTTACCTAGTACTCTCTCGAAAGATCATTTTGACTTAATTTAAGAAGACTTTGACTTATTTTAAGGAGTCTTATCAAGACAAATTTACTTAACGCACTGGCAGACAAATTTGCTTGTTTTTAGGACAAATTTGATTAACGCACTGGCAGAAAAATTTGCTTGTTTTCAGGATATGATGTCTTAAAATAAGTCAAACTTTTCTTAAATTAAGTCAAATGATTTCACGAGAAAGCGCTAGGTAAGTCTCTTTATACTGAAAACAAAACAAACCAGTTATTTTTATGTTGATATAAGACTAATAATCTTGGTTAGATTGTATTAGATAAGCAGTTTTTTGCAGTGTATTAATGTTTGGATCTGTAAATTATTCCCCTGTGTTAAGGTCCAAATAAAAGCATTAAATGTGTGTCTATACATGTATGTGTGGTCTGATTGCGTGTGTGTGTGTGTGTACGTGCTTCCATCAATGTTTGGATCTATGCATTCTTCTCCTGTGTTAAGGTCCAAATAAAAGCATTAAATGTGTGTCTATTCATGATGTGTATAGTCTGATTCTGTGTGTGTGTGTGTGTGTGTGTGTGTGTGTACATGTAGAACCTCCATAGGATTCTCATGACTCTCGCAAGATGAATTTTTCAACCTCTGCTGCCTCAACGGCCTTGTCGATTGCATCCGGCTCGACGCAGGCTCGTACATGCTGATACTGATGACCTTGCCAGTGAGTGAGCACTGGCTAGAATCAGGAGGCAGCGAGAAGGGAGCACTGAACTGATGAAAATCAGCAAAAAATGTCACATTACTGCCCCCCTCACAATCTGAAGCAATTACGCCAAGTCAAGCACAATGACATGGAGACTTGTTCAAACCAGTCCTCTGCTCAAACACACACCATAGACACGGATACCCTTCATCTGTCAGTAGTCTGCGCACGGCCATTGTACATTCACGTATTCTAGCATAACACCAGGCTAATTTGCTAAGACAACATGAATGGGAGACCATGCATGAATGAATAACCTTGAAATAAATTGATTTAATAAAGTAAATGAACTTACACAATAACATTAAGGGCTCTTGCACTCCAGCGCAATTGACTTTGTATACTCACGCTTTTGTCTTTCCTATTTTGCAGTCAGCGCATATTGGAATTTTCCCTCCACAGGTACATGTGCGCCCACGGGGGCGTTTCAGCGAAAAGAGGGGGCGTGTTCCGGCGCAAACGGTCCCTGTTGATATTTTGCACTGCAAAAACTGCTTATCTAACACAATCTAACCAAGTGTTATTAATCTTATATCAAGATAAAAAAAACTGGTTGGTTTTGTTTTCAGTATAAAGAGACTTACCTAGCGCTTTCTCATGAAATCATTTGACTTAATTTAAGAAAAGTTTGACTTATTTTCAGACATCTCATCCTGAAAACAAGCAAATTTGTCTGCCAGTGCGTTGAGTAAATTTGTCTTGATAAGACTTCTTAAAATAAGTCAAGGTCTTCTTAAATTAAGGCAAGATGATCTTACGGGAGGGCACTAGGGAAGTCTTTTCATACTAAAAACAATACCAAATAGATTATTTGATCTTAATAGAAGATTATTAACACTTGATTAGATTTCATTTTTTGCAGTGTGCAGTTTCAGAAAACAATTCCGCCACAGACCAGGAACCTCCTGGTCTAAAGTCAGTGGCGCAAATTCAGATGCTATTTTAAGGGCGCATGCATGGCAGGTTAATGGGATACTGTGCAGAGTTGGAAAGTTAGGTCAACTTGGAAACTGTTTCTTGTTGTTGAGTTGCCTGATGGTAAGGTACAGCCGTAGCTTACACCTGCAGGAGCGCTTGCTTGGGTGCCTGTGTTGCGCAATGCACTTTGCTCCTCTCATCTGTACGACGCAGTTCCCATTTCTCCAAACCATACATAATTACAAGGGCAAATATTGCTACACGAGGGAAATCAGTGTGGTGTCCGATGTGAAAAAATAGGTATAAATCTAGCGTACACATTTCCACGAATCACGGATGTGTTGATGACATAAATTAGGAAATATTAGAGGACTTAATGAGACGTGATGTTGAACTGCATGCCGATGCCATTTAACCCAAATGCCCCAGCAGCAGCACGGGAGAGGAGAGCTTATCTGACTCAAAAGATCTGCATTGTCTATAGTGAGGTAATGTTAGATTACATTGCAAAAATATCACCATGCATTCATAATCTCGTGATTCAGTGAGCGTGATCTCAAAACATCGGAAAGTGACATTTCTGTATTACATTTTGTCAAGAGGAAAAATCAATAGCAAACTGTTCCCAACTGACTATAGCGCTGTGAACCGTTCCTGGCAGCGCCTGGCAAATCCGCCATCATAATAGCAATCCGCTATGAAACAAGCGTGCCTGTTGTTAACGGGAATGTGAGATGACTCTCTGATTGGTTTATTACACGTTACGCCCAAACCACACCCATGAGTAATGTAGCTACTACAGACCACCCCGTTTTAGATTTGCGTCGGGCGCAACAGTCATTATCCCGCCGGTAAAATAGCAACAGCACCCAAGATCCGCCCACAAAGCGACTTGCGCAAAGTCAATTGCACTGGAGTGCAAGATAGAGCCCTAAATGACATTGGTGTCCATGTATTGGAACGAAAGAAGTGAGTATGAATAATGGGTAACACTTTTCTTGACAGTATTGACATAAGAGTGACATGACAGTTTCATGTGTTCATGACAGTGTCATGACACATGAACCCTAACCCTAATCCTAACCTCTAACCCTAATCCTAATCCTAACTTGTTATGACAAAAAACGAATGACACTTAATGACAGAAGCGTTATGTCAAACGTTAATGACTTGTTTATGACACGTTCATGACAGTGTCATGTCACTCTTATGTCGACACTGTCAAGTAAAGTGTAACAGAATAATGTTGTATAGTGTGAAGAGGAAGCCAAATTCCATTGTGTGTTTGAAAGGAGAGAGGGAACGCTACACACCATTCAGCTCTTTATAGTCCCAGTAGGCTGATCAGACAAACTACTGCAAAATATGAGCTCAGATGCAAAACCCTCTAAACCCGTCTGGCCACTTTTCTTTTAAATTTGTTTTGTACGTTTTTGCCGACAAATCGATATTTCAGACCAGGAACAGAGTGGTAGCAGGTTTTGAATCGAAAATTATTTGATTAATGTATACTATGTGTGGAGAGCATTAACTCGCCATCGTGATCTAATTTTTTACAGGGTTTCGAGGGTTTTGCATCTGAACTCTTCATATACAGCAGGGAAATATAGGAAGAGCCATAATGCTGTATATGCACTGACACAAAGACATCATCAACACTGCTGTGCCCCAGTCAGATGTGAGGAAAATTCACAGAACATTGGCAGGGACGTCCCAGTAGTGTCTCTCTATATCCTTGAAGACTCCTCCCTTCCCCTCCGATTGTTTCCAAACCTAAAGGCCTTAACGTCCCCTCATTTGTATGTTGCTTTTTGAATGACTAAATTAAAAAAAAGTGCCACTTACAACAGTTATTCATCACTCACTCACACTACCCTGATTTGTTTGGGTTGCGTTTTATTATTTTAGAGGCAGGTGACCCAGGCAGGCGACGGTTCATCGATCCGAGAGATCACTTTGGACTCCACTGCAGGCCAGCATTGACAGAAGTGTCACTAGCATCCACCTGGGGAGCAGACAGATCGAGCAGGCAGGTGGCTGCCAAGATGGAGGCCCGATTCAACAACCCAGGGTGCCACAACGCACAGGACAGCCAAAGACAGCGGTTCAACCCACTGCAGTATATAAATACTAGCAAAACAAAAAATAAACAATCAAACACATAAACAAACAAACAGAGACACAAATAAACATCAGAGGCTAAGCCTCCTCTGCACTGTCGATAGACATTATTCTCCACTGAGTTTATTGATCAGAGCTCATTGACCTACCTTCGACAGGAAGCTAGTCTTAATGGCCTATAAACTTCAAACGCTACTGAGATAATTTGGCCCTGCGCATGGAGGCCATCCCTAGGTGGTAGCAACAGCCTGATGAGATATACAGACAGACACACAGAGAGAGAGAGAGCGCAAAGCTTTTCGCCTGTGGATCTGAAAGTAGCCCACACTTCTGAAGAGAGCCCCTGGTGTGTGTGTGTGTGTGTGGGGGGGGGGTGGCCACGAGCGATGCATCACTCACTCTCACACATTCAGCCCCAAACACACTCCAACACAGAGGGGGAGGCTGCGGTGGATGTGCTGTGGCTCCTAAGCAGCTTGGGTCTGGCCTTGGACATCACGTTATAGTCTGCAGGGTGTAGAGGGGGTGGTGTGTCTGCGCCTCCACCTCCTGCAGATGCCATGTTTGTCTAAAGAGAGAGGACACCGGCATCTCATAATGACTCACATTCTCTCTGTCATCTCATACTTCATCACACTCTTCTCTCTCCCACACTCACTCTTATAAAGTCTATTTTATCCCTAGCTGTGTGTGTGAGTGTGTGTGTGTGTGTGTGTGTGTGCCTGTGTATGTGTGTGTGCCTGTGTGTGTGTGTGTGCATCACACATCGGGGCCAATCAGCGGCGTTGCACTCCACTTTTGACTTTCGATTACTTTGATTCCGTTGTTTTCAATACAAGCCCACACACAATAGCCGATCCCTTTTGCCGCTGCCATGTAGAATAGAACAGTTCTATTTTTGTTGAAACTTTCGCCAGTGGTGTACATAGGTAAATTACAGGAAGTGTCGGCTCATGCTCATGTCGGTGCCTACATGCTGAAGATGAGAGTAAGAATGAGAAACAAGATAGAAAGAACAAGATAAGTAAAGTTGTACACGTTGTGCGTTGTGTTGAACCTGCGCGATTCAGCCCTGCACACGCCTGGACTCGAACCCGCAAACAGCAGCACCTCGGATCGGGAGGCGAGCACGCTAACAATTGAGCCAATAGCCCAGGCTACTGGCTCGCATGTCAGCAGCACTCTTGAGGCATTGGGGAGTGAGGTTTACCAACGTTCCACAAGCACAGCTAAGCTAGCTGGCATCCGTTACATTCACCCCCCTAAACCTCACTCCCGATCCGGGTCACGGCACCAATGTAACCTGCGTTGTGTTGAACCTGCGCGATTCAGCTCTGCACACGCCCGGGCTCGAACCCGCAAACAGCAGCACCTCGGATCGGGAGGCGAGCGCGCTAACAATTGTGCCAATAGCCCAGGCTACTGGCTCGCATGCCAGCAGCACTCTTGAGGCGTCGGGGAGTGAGGTTTACCAACATTCCACAAGCACAGCTAAGCTAGCTGGCATCCGTTACACACGTCACGCGTGCGAGTGTGCGTGCACTGTGTTTCTATGTGTTCGAGAAGGGTAGACAGAGAAAGTGAGAGGTAAACTGTATGTGTGTGAAAAGTTAAACAAAGCTGAGGGCGATATATGAGTATTGTTCCATAAGAGAGAGAGAGAAAGAAAGAGAGAGAGAGAGAGAGAGAAAGATAAGGGAGGTGAGGAAGAGGAGAGCTTTGCCTGTAACTGCTGGTGAGTCATACAGGTATGGACGTAATGAAGCCCCCCCCCCCAAGTGAGGGAAGGAGGCAGGGAGATAAAGGCTTGCCTGCCTTTGATAGGTGGGCTTTGACACGCTTGTCTTGCCACAAACACCGCCTGCGTGATTCCACTGACGCACACATGCCATGCATACCAAGCATGGATTAAACACCATTACACAGGTGTGTGCGTGTGTGTGGAGTGTATGCTGTTCTTCTGACGCTGTCAGAAGTCAGATGCCCCTGGGCTACAGGAGTGTTTTATGAGTGTGACAGTGTGTGTGGTCTGTCTGTGTGTGTGTGTGTGTGTGTGTGTAGTTTCCAGTCCATCAGAGATGAGTGGTGGGTGGCGAGTGCAGTGGCCTACTCAGCATTAGTTAATTAAAATGTGACCATTCAAACCTGCGGGCATTTTTACAAGCAGAACACACAATTTCTGCCCACACACACACACACACACACACCTTATATACACACATATACACACACACACACACTAACCTTAGCGCTTTCTTTTACAGATAAAAGCTGTGCGTATAGAAAAACTCTTTCTTCCTTTTATTCTCTATGAGGAAGACTAGAATAGCTCAATTTCCTCCACCCTCACCCCTTCCCTACCCCTTCTTCCCCTCCACTTCTCCATCTTTCATCCCCCTCTCCCTCATTTTCACTCTCTTTATCTGTGTTCAAGAGAGCACAAACCAATTCACCACACGGCCATATTAACAGAGTTTGAGAGAATACACACACACACACACACACACACACACACACACACTCACGCACACACACACACACGCGCGCACACACACGCGCGCACACACACACACACATACACAGGCACATACACAGACACACACACACACACACACACACACACACACACACACACACACACACACACAAACACAGATGAATGCACACACAGAGAAGCGCGCACACACAGACACACACACACACACACACACACATAACAGCACTCTCGCCCACACATTCAAACACAGATGAATGCATGCGCACATACACTCACACACAGTTGTGTCTCACGAGGCAGGTCTTTAGCTTGTTAGATTACATTCCATAGCAATGGTTCAATCAATGTTTTCACAGTGAGATCGGAGACCAAGCATAATGCGTTTTTTTTTTTTTTTTATCGCATTAATGGTGTGCCGCTAAAGATTTGTTATTTTACACCATCACTCGTTCTGTTATCAACGATCCTCTTCGGCTATTACTATTTTGACCCTTAGATGCACCGTTTCTTGTCCTCAAACTGCCACAGACACTTCCTGGTAGGCTTCTGCCTAGTCCTTCCGGAATGGAGCTTTATGTGCTGCGGACCCCGGCATCGGCATGAGTGCAGCACACTACGCTTTCTACATTCAATTACATCAGATTCCACTGTTCTCAATACCACTCCGCACACTAGCATGGCACTTTGCCACCGCCGCCAGCACCGTGTAATTCAGTTCTATTTTGTCAACGGCAAAATCCGTTGTTCATCCAGTGTTTACCAGTTAAAAACTTCAGTTTATATCAGCTATATCTCTGAAGAATGCATTGTGTTGCCTCAAGCTCACTGCACTTGAAATTTGAAATAATCAAATACATCTTAAAGTAACTGTTCATATAGTAACTTTCTTTGCTATATTCTTTCTTCATTTTGATGAAGAAAATTATATTATTATAATATATTATTCTTCATTTGATTCCCAATCAAGATACACTGGTAAGAACATCTCTCTTTCTCCGATGGAAGCTGGATTTAACGTTCAGATTCTCATCAGAGCAACATAGCAGCATCTCTCTTCCTCTCTCTCTCTCTCTCTCTCTCTCTCTCTCCCTCTCTCTCTCTACTCTAATGGAAGATGTGTTTACCATTCAGATCCCCAGCATAGCAACAGGTGCTGCCCTCTCAGGACTAATCCATGGCAGCAGTCAGTCTGGCACACAGTGACCCTCAGAGGGGGTGGGGTGGGGGGGTGGGGGGTAGAGGATTCTTGTACCCACTGAGCAAGCAACGTCTGTGGACGTCCAAGACAAGTTGATATCACGTCGGTCCGTCCAGGCTATGATCTGGATGTCTATTTGACAGCCAGCATTAGTTGATAAATGACATTGAGACAATAGTCCAGGCCGACCCGGTTTTTAACGTCAATAGACAACCAAAATTAGTTGCAAGTTTTGACAGCCAGAATTAGTTGATAAATGACATTGAGACAATAGTCCAGGCCGACCAGGTTCTGAACGTCTATAGACATCTATTCAACGTCCAGAAAAGACGTATTAAAAACTTTCATTCTGGCTACTCTGAAGACGTCTTCTGGAGTACAGCGACCACGTCTTTTTGACGTATTGTGGACCACTTTTTGCTCAGTGGGTAGTGCTTTCTGCTCGACTGGACCAATTTGTTCCTGGTGTCTCTCACACCAACTGCCATATGGCTTGTAATGTACACACACACAATCCTTTGGACACATACAAATACAGGTGAATGCATGCGCACACACAGACACACACACACACAAACAGACTTGACCTCTCACTCAGACAAACAGACAAACATTCAGTCCTTTGACCATACACACTCTCTCTCTCTCACACACACACACACACACACACACACACACACACACACACACCTTTGGCCACTCATACAAATACAGATGAATGCATGCGCACACACAGACACACACACACACAAACAGACTTGACCTCTCACTCAGACAAACAGACAAACATTCAGTCCTTTGACCATACACACTCTCTCTCTCTCACACACACACACACACACGCACACACACTTCCTGTTTATAGACTTCAGTTCTGCATTCAACACCATAATACCACAACAACTCATCTGCAAACTTGACAAACTGGAACTCAGTACCTACCTCTGCAACTGGCTACTGGACTTCCTCTGTCAGAAGCCTCAAGTAGTACGTGTTGGCAACAATATCTCAAGCAGCATCACACTGAGCACGGGGGCCCCCCAAGGCTGCGTGCTCAGTCCGCTGCTCTTCACCCTGCTGATGCATGACTGCACTGCAACCTACAGCAACAATCACATAGTGAAATTTGCTGATGACACAACTCTGGTGGGTCTCATCACCAAGGGCGACGAGACTCAATACAGGTTGGAGGTCGACCTTCTGACCACGTGGTGCAGGGACAACAACCTCCTGCTGAACGTCAGCAAGACCAAGGAGATTGTTGTTGACTTCCGGAGAGGTCACACCCAACACCTGCCACTGACCATCGACGGTGCTGTGGTGGAGAGAGTGAGCAGCATCAAATTCCTGGGAGTGCACATCAGTGAAGACCTCTCCTGGACCACCAACACTGCATCACTGGCGAAGAAAGCTCAGCGCCGCCTCTACTTCCTGCGGAAACTCAGGCGAGCAAGTGCTCCACCAGCCATCATGACCACATTCTACCGAGGCACCATTGAGAGCATTCTCTCCAGCTGTATTGCTGTGTGGGGCGGAAGCTGCACTTAATACAACAGGAAAGCCCTGCAGCGAATAGTGAACACAGCTGGAAGGATTATTGGTGCTTCACTCCCCTCCCTGAAGAGGTACAGAAGCCTGCGCTCCCGCACCACCAGACTCACCAACAGCTTCATACACCAGGCTGTTAGGATGCTGAACTCTATCCCCCATCTCCCCCCTCCACTCTCAGCTACATAACATCCTGGACTTTGGACCCACAATGGCTGCCTCGCACTACTCCACTTGCACTACTCCACTTGTACATTTGCACACTTTGCACACTTTGCAACTTGTTGCTGTTGTCCTGTTGTCCTGAAAACACAACACACTTCTGCTGCTTTTACATAACTTGCACCACTATGCCACTTGCTTACTTAGGTCAAACAGAACTACCTCAGCCATTTATTGGCCTGACTTTGCACTACTATATTGACTGTCTATGCACAATTGCACAATTTCAACCCAATTTTGCTGCTCTTATTTATTCATTGTATGTGCCTTCTTATTTACTTTTTATTGTTTACTTGAATGTTATGTTTGTCTGTGGACTTATGTGGTAAAATATGTCTTGTCTCCACCGTGGGATAGTGAGAAACGTAATTTCGATCTCTTTGTATGTCTTGGCATGTGAAGAAATTGACAATAAAGCAGACTTTGACTTTGACTTTGACACCTTTGGCCACTCATACAAATACAGATGAATGCATGCGCGCACACAGACACACACACACACACACACACAAACAGACTTGACCTCTCACTCAGACAAACAGACAAACATTCAGTCCTTTGACCATACACACTCTCACACACACACACACACACACACACACACACACACACACTCAAATGGCCTGACATACTGTATGTATCCCCAGCTGCCCAAGCCTCTCTGTGACCTTCACACAGGAGAAGGAATCCATCTATCATACATAAAGATCTCCATAGAAAGAAAGAGAGAGAGAGAAAGAGAGAGAGAGAGAGAGAGTCAGAGGTCAAAATGGTCAAAGGAGGGCGGTCCTTCAAGAACATCGTTCAAGAATCCTTAGGATGCCCAAAATAGATGACAAACACAAACACACACACGCACGCACGCACGCACGCACGCACGCACGCACGCACGCACGCACGCACGCACGCACGCACGCACGCACGCACGATGATAATTAATTTACCCTTATTGTAAAGTGTAACCATAAAAGCTTGAGGCACAGCAGCATCCAAATTCAATTCACTGCTCTCATAAGGGAAATAGATTTGCAGCCAAGACACACACACACACACTCTCTCTCTCTCTCTCTCTCTCTCTCTCTCTCTCTCTCTCTCTCTCTCTCTCTCTCTCTCTCTCTCTCTCTCTCTCTCTCTCTCTCTCTCTCTCTCTCTCTCTCTCTCTCTCACACACACACACACTTTACAACGTATGTATGGGGGAATATCGGGAACATCATAATTTGTGTTACAATAAGTCCTTTTTATCCATCTATTTTTTATCCTCTAACAATTTATAACTTCATCAAAGTGATGTGCTGCAAAGCCAAAGGACACTGCTGGACATTTAATAAATATCTTTATTGTCTATGAACAAACCTCAGCGCTGACCTCACCGTTTGGTGTCTGTATTCTGCTCCACCACAGGGATAGAACACAAGAATATCAATTGGCAAACAAACAAACAAACAAACAAACACCCACCCAGCACAGCCCCTCTTCCACCTCCCGCCACTAGCCATGGCCTGGTCTGACGCTCTGTATCTTTAATCTTCCCATCTGCATTCCCAGGTGAGACTTAGGGACTGCAGCCAAACAGCGCTGCCACAGGCTCCCCACCTTGCACAGACAGACAGTAAATAATGAATCACAGACTTCAGAGGTGAGAGAAAGTGGAATAGAACATTATGTACAATATTCCAATATGTGGTTTAATGTTCTGCATTATGTCCAATATTCCAATGTGTGGTTTAATGTTCTGCATTTCTCATTAGTGGGTCACTTTGATACTAAAAGTATGATTCTATGTAATGACTGTATGATATCTGTACTGTCCCTGTGTATATCTGTGTGTGACTGTATTTAGAGATAAGTGGGAATATTATGACTTTGCAGTGTTTCACTGTTCTGCATGGCTGCGTCAGTAGCTATCTGCTCCGGATTGCCAGGTCGCCACTAATTAGTGTAGTCCACGTGAGATGGGATAACCAACGCCATCTCCCGTCAGCCTGGAAGGTGAGTCATGCTGTCTCTCCCTTGATGCACATCATTGTATATAAACTCTGTTCCTGATTTTTCATACTATTGGTCTGACTGGGTCTATTAAATCTATGGTATCAAAATTACCATCAGAGGTCATATGAGACCCATATGAGACACGCACACACACCACCCTGGCCCTTGCAGAAGGGGAATCAATCTCTGGAAACCTTCATCGCCACCAGCAGTACCTTGTGAGAAGGTCTACGGCAGAGAACACACACGCATGCACGCAGTACACACACACACACGCACGCACGTGCACACACACACACATACACACACACACACACGTGGTATGCATGTGATGGAGGTTTTACATCGCCCTCTTTACACTACATCACTGGTGGCACATTAGAACTCCTCTATAAAGATCTAACAGTCATTTTGCTGCACATTTCTGTACGTGAAAGGGTATCTCATGTGTCAAGCTATGCAAAATGATATGGTTAGACAGCAAGAGAGAGTGAAAGTAGGTTGGATCTGTCACCAAAGCCACATTCTATGCGCAAGAAATCAGCTACAACGGAGTAGAGGAATAGCGGAGTAACAGTTGAAATGACTGGGTGGGTGGTTGTGTGGGTTGCTGGGTGGGTGGTTGTGTGGAAGCGGTTGCCAGCCATGTGAAGGGAGAGACTCAAGGCCAAGCCAGTACACAAGCCGAGAGAAACACTCTTAAACAGCACAGCCGAGAGAAACACTCTTAAACAGCACAGCTGGGAAATAGGAGAAAAATAAATCACGCTTGTCTATTTGTCTCCACCTCTTACTCCATCCCCTACTTTTGTGTATGCAAATGAGTGTGTGCATATACTGTGTGTTTGTTTTTGTGTATATGTGTATGTGTGTGCGTGTGTGCGTGTGTGTTTATGTGGGTGTGTTTATGTGTGTGTGTGAAGGACCCTCTCTTAAGAGGATAGCCATTTTTTTTTTCATTTTCATCAAGTGGTTTTAAATTTAAGGAAAAAGGTTTTTTTCTTAATTCTTCTCTCTCATGCTGTACGCACTGTACGCACATTCAAAACCATAGACTACTATACAGTCTATGTTCAAAACCTGGACAGAATACACTCTCTCCACTTTCACTTGGTTTCATACACCAATTTCATTCAAGGCATCCAAACATTCACAAAACCAATATGTACTTTGCCTTTCTGTCTGATATTTGCAGATGAGTATTTCTGCAAAAAGTGCACATCAAGTAAACAGCTCACAGGCCCAGCATATTAAACAGAGCTGTGTATGATATTAAACAGAGCTGTGTATGATACACACCGGTCTCTGCAGCAGCAGCTCCAGGAGAGAAGGATAAGGAGAAGGAATATATGGCAGGACCCCAGCATGGCAGAGGAGCGATGCAGTGCACTAAAGTGTGCTCATTGTGTGTGTGTGTGTATGTGTGTGAGAGAGAGAAAGAGAGAGAGAGAGAGAGAGAGAGAGAGAGAGAGAGAGAGAGAGAGAGAGAGAGAGAGAGAGAGAGAGAGAGAGAGAGAGAGAGAAAGAGCCTGCATATGCACAGAATATCACTGCTGTGCACTACCTGATCTCCAAAACACCTCTCCTGAAGAGGAACAAACAATGAAAAGACAAGAAGAGAGAAGAAAGAAAAGAAAAGGCAGGAACATGGTGGTGAGTGAGAGATGCAGAGAGAGAGAGAGAGAGAGAGAGCTGAGTGCATCAACTCACCATTTGAGACAGAAGGTAGACAAACAGCATCCCAGCAGCAGGGATCATACTGCCCCCTATGAGTGCTTCTGTGGAATTGCCACTATAAGGAATGTATGACTAAGCTTTCGGCTACTTACTCTTCCTTCACACACGCACACACACACTCCTTAACCTCCTTGGGCTGTGGGATGTGTGTATGATGTGTTGTGACGTGTGGAGGCCTCTGTGACCTCACCCCTTTGCTCTGAGGAGCACTGGCCTGTGCCATGCTGGCCTCTAATGTGGTTGCTGGCCTACTGGCTCCAGCACTCCTGTTCCCTCCCACTCTCCCCCCTCTATGTGACTCTCTACCTCTCTCTCTCCCTCTATGTGACTCTCTATCTCTCTCCCTCCCTCTATGTGACTCTCTATCTCTCTCTCCCTCTATGTGACTCTCTCTATCTCTCTCCCTCCCTCTATGTGACTCTCTATCTCTCTCTCCCTCTATGTGACTCTCTCTATCTCTCCCTCTATGTGACTATCTCTCTCTCCTTCTATGTGACTCTCTATCTCTCTCTCTCCCTCTATGTGACTCTATCTCTCTCTCCCTCTATGTGACTCTCCCTTCTCCCCTCTATGTGACTCTTCTCTCTCTCCCTCTATGTGACTCTATCTCTCTCTCCCTCTATGTGACTCTCTCTTCTCCCCCTCTATGTGACTCTTCTCTCTCCCTCTATGTGACTATCTATCTCTTTCTCCCTCTATGTGACTCTTTGCTCTGTCTCTTTCTCTGACTCACCTCTGCTCTGTCAGGTCAGACACGCCACACACACCCACACACCCACACACCAACACACACACACATCGATGTGGAGGACGGGGTAGACGACGGAGGGTTGAGCAGCTCTGGCGACAGAGGAAGAGATTATCTCTCTCTCTCTCTCACACACACACACTGGCAGTAGGCTGGCATGGTGAGACACTGGCAGTAGGCTGGCGTGGTGATGTACGCAGCGTTTAAACACCCACCCCAGGAGCACGCTGGCATGGGTTCTTGCAGCAAGTGAGGTACACAGACATGTTATTACACAGAGTCAATCAGGCAGGAGAAATTGGATTCTTACACGGACCATTTGCTGTCATTGCTTATCTCTCTCTCTCTCTCTCTCTCTCTCACACACACACACACACACACACACACTCACACACAGCAGTGGGTCTACTCGAAGCAAAGGAAGAAATATAATGAAAAGTGTAACAAGAGCAGTATTCCTATTCTTCATTAGAACACAGATCTGGTCTCTTTACATAGACACATACACACAAATACATGGAAATGTCAACTTGAAGGGGGAAAAGAACCTTGGTGCAAAAAGTTCCACTCCAAATTCATTCAGTCAGATAGGGGTTGTTTACACATGCACTCTACATGGTTTCAAGCAATGCCCTGCTGGAGTGAAAGAAACTATTAAGATATACACCACAAAACACTGCCTGCCATAACATCCTCAGAGTGTGACTGGGCTCCCTCACATTTGCTCCGCTCCATGTTATAATTAAGTTGTTATCAGAAAATGGGACTGTATGGAAACATGGAATGTACGTGTACTGCATACACACAAAAACACACACACACACACACACACACACACACACACACACACACACACACACACACGTGTTGCTGCCACTGGATTCCACCTTAGGGTGACATCAGTGTGTGTCTGGCACGGCCTGGTCAATAGCATCTCCAGCGACTCACTCACTGAAGAGTGTAAGGCTGACAGCGGACAAGAGATAGATATCAGTTCAGCATTTTCTTCTGTGTCCACAACCCCACCCCACCCCACTACACACACACACACACACACACACATTCAAACACCCCAATTAAAATTAATTTCACATATTACAGAACCAGTCCCTGGGCAGGAGTGTGTGTGTGTGTGTGTTTGTGCAAGTTTTTCTCTTTGACAGACTCTATTAGACGTCGCTTCAGATCCGCAGTTGTCACAAGTAAATCAAACAAAACATGAATAAAATAATCAGTATGAGCAACTTTGTGACAGTGCCGTGCGTGAGACCTGTCTCTCCCAGCACCGGGGCTATAATTACAAGATCCCATCCATCAGCATGCAGTCCAGAAAACACACTCACAGCTCGCTAAAGTCATCTTACGAAGGGGATTACACACACATACAGAAGCTCCTTGTGATGTTTGCGGAAGATTAAATGAGAAATGTAGAGGTAAACAGAGGGAGGGTGTGAGTTTTATTGTAACTACTGATTGCACATTATAAAAGCATTTCCTTGACATAGAAACATTCATAATGAAACTGATTTCTGTTTCCCTAACAAAGTATGGTCATTATCTTTCATCCGTAATGCATTCATTTGTGTAAACAAATAATCAAAATAAAAGAATGTGAAAGATTTGTTGAAGATATATTAGCTTTATCCCTCGCCCAATAAATACAAAACATTACCAGTATTTCACATGAAAAGTCGATATAACGATCGAAAGTCTAAAGCAAAAACATTCACTAGCGCTGCCTTCCCTCTATAAGTCTGTCACACAAAGTGAAAACAAGAAAAAATAAAAGATTAACAAAGGAGTGACACAACATGAGGGTTTCAGAGGGTTACATCACAGAAAAATGACAGTTTTTGAGTTTCATTACACCTGCCCTTTTTTTTAAACAAGAAAACGTAAATCCTTCAATGGAGTTCCCGTAACAATCCCAGTTCACCTTTTTTTCATTCAACACTTCCACAGTGTTAGTTAGTCCACCCCCACACCCCATAACAGTTGTGTTGTCCCACAGCGCTCATTACACTGCTGCCTCATTTGGCTCAAGTGGTACACTCCAGAGGAGGGTTGTGCTGGGTGGGTCAAGTGGTTGGGATCCACCAAGTGCTCATGTGCAGATTAGAGAGGCCAAGCCTCTGCACTGGTAACACTGACTGCCGTTGGAGTCAAAGTGCACAACTTTGACTCCTGACCCTGCCTTGACCTTTGACCTTTGACCTTCATGGAGCTCAGAGGAGCTCAGAGAAGCTCGCCCTCGTCGTCATCGTTCTCGGAGCCAGAAGGGCCCTGTCGCACCTCCTCATACCACTTGTTGGTCAGGCTCTTCATCTGGATGCGGCCGTGAAGCAGGTCCTGGATCAGACGGATCACATATCACAGAGATGCCCCATCAGGATCCATAAGATAAAAGCATTAAATCTACATCATCAACATCATCATCATCATCATCATCATTAACATCATCATCATCATTAACATCATCATCATTCTGTGTCTGCACAATAGCCGCCAGGCACTTCAATGCAAAAAGCAGTCCCACATGATTCGGCTTTTGACCCTTATGTGAACTCATTCTGATAATGATTGTTGAACTCAACACTATTCTAGTCCTTGTTCTGGGCTCGTATTCACAAAGCATTTTATCTTACCATTAGGAGTACTCCTAAAAAAACTTGCACTAAAAGATTTTAGCTAGGAGTTTTCTCTTAAAAGTTATTCACAAAGCCTTTCAGACCTACTCTGAGTAAGGAAAAATGACAACTCCTAAACTAAGAGTGAGTCTTCGTTGCTATGGATGACGTCATTACTCATGCACAAGCTTGACTGAAGTGACCACCTTGATTGGCTGATGATTGTAAACCGGGAATGATTCCAAACACCTCCACTACGATGATGAGTGACAGGTGACAGGTCTGAAAATGCGTGCGCTACACAAGTAGTGCGAAGGACGGAAGATGATGAATAACTGAATAAATAGCCTAAATGAATAAAGAGTAAGGCAAAACAAATAGTCTAGTAGCCTAATGAAACATACGCATTAATTATTTGCAAAATGTTTTTATTTTTAATAAAAAAAAAAAAAAAATGTTTTAATTAATCTGTCACCATATGCCTATCCCTGTTTGCAAAGAGGAGAACATTTTAATTTGATTCACAATGACACGTTACATTTGGTGTGCATGTTGACAATAAGTAGGCTGGTTTTGGTTGTTGTTGGTGCCGTTATTGCATCCCTTAGTTATGCCTACAGTACAATGCACCCGCGATTGGAAGCTCCTGTAACATTATGATGAAAAACAGTACATTCATGTTTATTTCACTTGAATGTTTCAATTTTTGCACAAAACTATTAAATGCTACATAGGGAATAGGCTAGTCTAGTAGTTGATATTACCATATGCCTTGTAAAATGAAAAAAAACAACAACGACAACAACAAAACACATACCATTTAGGGGTTTCTCCTAAATTCGCCAGTTAGGAGCTACTTTTAGCCTTAAAATTCTTTGTGAATAAGGGCCCTGGTCTGCTAACATTTCACAATGTTAAACTAGAGGAAAGCAAGAAGTCTCCACAGCACATGATCAATACTGCCAATATTGGCCAACATCCCAGCCTCTGTTTCAGACTATAAAGCAGCTGCTCGTATAGGAATCAACTGACTTTAGGTCAAAGATTGGCTCCTCAGAACATTAAAATGAAAGTAGCAGAATTGATGTTTTTGACGTACAACAGTTCAGTAGTCAAATCAAGCACACAACTCAAGGACTTCATCCAGCCCAAAGCACACAGAAAGACTTGCAAGTGCATGTTTGAGACACTCAAAGACATATTGGCCTCAGTCTGGACCACACTCATTCTCAGGCATACTGTAGGCTCATTAGCAAGTCAGACTCATTAGCAAGTCTAAGCCATCACCGGACTACAGTACTGGAGGATGGGCCAAACCTTCGAGCACAAGGACCCAGGAGCTCATAATTAGTTTACAGTTCTGGGCTTCTGTCCCAGATAAATGAGAGTAATGAATGAGGAAGTGTCTAAGCTGGAGGACTGAGAATCTGCTGACCATACTGCTTCAGAGAAGTTCCCTTCCCTGTTACACAGAAAGATGCTGTAGGGCAAGATCTTGCCATTTGGTATGTTTTTTGTTGTTGTAAGTTTTCTTTTATTTTACATGGCATATGGTCATATCAACTACTAGACTAGCCTATTCTCTATGTAGCATTTAATAGTTTTGTGCAAAAATTTAAACTGAAAAATGGATATAATTTTTGAGGTGCATTCAAGTGAAATAAACTTATGAATGTATTGTTTTTCATCATAATGTTATTTCATTTGTTATGTAGAGATGGGCCATGGGAGAGCCTGCACTGACCTCCTGGGTGAGCCTGCGAGTGAAGAAGGGGTTGAGGTACTTGGCATCGAGCCACATGAAGCCTTTCAGGTCCTGCCTCTGGACGATATGAGCCTCATACTCCTCCTCCGTCAACTCAGACAGGTGCTCCGACTCGATGGTGTTACCCTGACAGCCAGAGAGAGAGAGAGAGAGGATTAGTTATAAATAAGAAGTAGAGAAAAGTTAACCTTTTACAGAAGTTAACAAAACGTTTCTTGCGTTAACAAAAATTGAGTCTGTGCTGTTGCCCTGACATGGTGGGAGGGTGAGAGAGGTTAAAAGTTATTGGAGCGATGCAGGTCAGCACTAGAGAGTAGCAAACATAATCCAACAGACTCAACAGAGTTACCCTCGCATGAGGACAGGAGAGAGAGAGAGAGAGAGAGAGAGAGAGAGAGAGAGAGAGAGAGAGAGAGAGAGAGAGAGAGAGAGAGAGAGAGAGAGAGAGAGAGAGAGAGGCAGGAACAACAGGAAAGAAATTCCCCAAAAGCAGGGGAAAAAATAGCAGACATTGACTCAAACACAGCCACATTGGTGTAACAAAATAAAACAGATACTATTAAGGCAAACAGCAGCAACAACAACAAAAAATAAAAACAGGCCGTTCATCCCTAGTCAGCACGGTGTCCCTTTTGAACAGCGGCTGCTTTGAAGTGTTACATCACGTCGAGCCTTTCATCCTCCATGGGGCCATGCCACAATCAGTAAATATCCTTCAACTGACCCCCAGTGGACGAGAGATCTATCTCTCTGAGGAAACACCGCTGGGCTGGACACACACACACACACACACACACACACACACACACACACACACACACACACACACACACACACACACACACTCACACTCACACACAAACACACACACTCACACACACAGGACAGGGGACTCTTCTGGCAGGACATAAAGAGAGGGGTGTGAGACATCAAGTGTCCTCCGCCCTCTGGACACGTGTCTTACCTGACGCAACTCCTTGAAATAAGAGAAGGAGAAACAAGAGAGGAGAGAGAAGGGGTCGCAAATAGCCCTCTCTCTAAGAAGAGCTCTAATAACAAATGAGCGGAGAGGGCTCGCTGGGGCCAATAAGCTTTTGCCCTGGGCAGGCCGCACTTCTGCATGATCAGACCAGACAACAAAGCACTCAAGAGTTTCAGTCAGCATCAGAGCGAAGAGAGCGAAGAGAGAGACAGAGAGGGGAGTTTGTGGGATAGGGTTGGGGGGGGTCTCAAGGTCCTTGGAGCAAACGTGGCACTGTTGGCCACAGACTTCATCAATCACGGCAGCAGTCATTGGGTCTGATGGGCTGACTGGTCCAATCAGAGAACGCACAGGACACTGAGAGCAGGCTGGAGGGGTTTGAATGAGTGTGTGAGACTGTGTGTGTGTGTGTGTGTGTGTGTGGTCTGATCAGACAGAGTGCGCCATGCAGTTTTAAAGATTATGTGGTCCTTTGGAATCTTGATTTCATATTGAAACATTTCATGGTCAGCGAGGGGGCCCCAGAATGAGGCTCTAATGAACGAGCTGCAAATCTCAAGTGGGACCAACAGACTCTTAATATGACACTTTTACATCACTTTACATAACATATTGTACATCACTTTACATCACATCTGTGAGTATCACAGTGACAAAACCAATCTGATGGATACAGGCCGAAATCAGTCTCTCTCTCCCTTACACACACACACACCAATGTAATGTGTGTGTGATCAGAAGACAAATGTGGTCAGCAGTGACAATATAATGACACATGGTCAGACCAAACACAATACACACACACACACGCACACGCACACGCACACGCACACGCACACGCACACGCACACGCACACGCACACGCACACGCACACGCACACGCGCACACACACACACACACACACACACACACACACACACACACTCACACACTCACACACTCACCATCTTCTGGGTCTTGCTAAGGTTGATGTCTTTCTTGTTCCTGCGTCGAGACTGACTCTCCTCGATGTCCATGATGCGGATGAGGGGCATGGTGCCTCCGCCCATCAGCAGGATGGTGAAGAGCACAATGACGATGGTGGTGGTGCCGATCAGCTGCCTCTTCTCAATGGGCTCCAGGCCCAAGTGGAGGCTCAGGGCGTAGGGGATGGCCCCGCGCAGGCCTGCGAGGGAACAGGAGTGGACAGAGAACCAGGGGCTTTGAGCGACAAGTCGGCAGACAAGGGGCAGCCATGGCCTACTGGTTAGTGCTTCGGACTTGTAACCGGATGGTTGCTGGTTCGAACCCCAACCAGTAGGAACGGCTGAAGTGCCCTTGAGCAAGGCACCTAACCCCTCACTGCTCCCCGAGCTCCGCTGTATCCGGCAGCTCAGTGCGTCAGGATTAGCGTGTGCTTCACCTCACTGTGTGTGTTCACTGTGTGCTGAGTGTGTTTCACTAATTCACGGATTGGGATAAATGCAAAGACCAAATTTCCCTCACAGGATCAAAAGAGTATACTTATATATCAGGAGGAACATGGGGATATAAATAAGGCAAAGAGCAGACAGAACCCCAAATAAGGGAGGTGGATCAAAGAAAGGAGAAACAAGAGGCAGCGAGGTGAGAGAGGCAGGAGTCAGGGGGTTATAGACCAGGTGGAGGCTCAGGGTGAAGGGGATGGCCCTGCGAAAGTCTGCAAGGGAGGAGATGTGAGGAGCAAAGTTCAGAAGTAATGACAGAAGAACCAATGTGAAAAACAGGAAAGTGTGTGTATGTGTGTGTGAAAAAGAGAGAGAGAGAGAGAGAGAGAGAGAGAGAAAGGGAGGAAAAAAGAGAGGGGGAGAAAGAACCAAAAGGGCAATTTGAACAAGGAAGTTGGGATTACATTTAGAGGAGGCAGAAAAAAAAAAAGTGTAAATGGGGAGAGAGAGAAGTCTTGGACATGATGAGCAGGGAACATAGGGAATCAATAGCTGGGCTGAGTTGAGTAAGACCCCAGGCAAGACAGCAAGGGCTAAATGAGCCTCTGGACGTCCTGTAACGAGTGCAGTAATGATGATGGCAATCGTTAAGGAGCTCATTACTACTCTGATTTACTGAAGGTTTGTAGAGGCAAAATTGTCTGTGTGTGATAAAAAAAAAAATGGGACTCAGAAGGCAGTCATCTAACTGACTGTACCAAAATGTACAGTCTTGAAA
The DNA here is from genome assembly GCF_046254945.1 of Alosa pseudoharengus. Taxonomy (NCBI): domain Eukaryota; kingdom Metazoa; phylum Chordata; class Actinopteri; order Clupeiformes; family Clupeidae; genus Alosa; species Alosa pseudoharengus. The sequence goes on along the minus strand of NW_027468881.1, from coordinate 29,804,851 downwards.
GAAGCAAAATGGCACATTTATGTTTGAGTAACTGGATTCCATAGGTGCACTGAAAGAACCAGGGCTCTAGAGTGTGTTGCTCATCTACCCTGACTATGGTATTTAATTCATTTAGGCCTACTCTTAGGTTTAATATAATTTCTAGGATCGCCACTGATGTGAATGATCACACAATATTCATATTACTGATGGCATCAAGGTGGTGGGGGCCCCAAAATCAAATCAAATTTTTAAATCGAATCGAAATCCTTCACTTGGTATCTGTACCGAAACAATAATTTTGGTATCGTGACAACACTACCTTTGACCATACTCAATCTCATGTTAGGATCATATCATGATCTAAACTAGAGACAGGGATGGGGCGGGTCTTTGTCTCTGGCTGTGATCAAGATATTCCTGTACACTGCTACAGGCTGTGTGTATTTGAAATTGTGACCTGAGCACCAGAGAATCAGCAACGGATAAAGGAAATAAATGTGACAAAATAAACGAAAAATTAAGCTAATAGTTTTTTTTCCACTAAGAAAAGTAGGCCTACTGTTCTGCCCAATGCTGCCATTCCCGGTTCATGCTCTGAAAACAGCTTACACACAGAATATATATGGAGACAAATAAAAAGGTGACCTTGAAATTGTGGCATTAAAGGCAACACGATTAAAAATTTGGGTGCACCTAAATAAAAAAGTTAGGCGCACCAGTGCAATCAATGCAAAAAGTTAGTGTGGTGCCCTGAGGACGTATTTTTCAGCTCTACAAGACTGTACATACACATAGAACAGGAACTAAAGCCTTAAAAAAGTTGAGAAAATACCTTCACCAAAAGTATTTGGGATTTCTTATTTTACCGATATACCTTTTAAAATGTACGCTCAAAGGTGTATCATGTTGAACTGAAGTGCCAAAAGAGTAGTAGTAAAATTATGTAGGAGGAATGACTACATTTTGTTGGTATTTGTTGGAGTCCTCATAAGGGGCTCGCTTTCTGTCTGGTTGTGTTGCTGATCAGATCATAAACGGCCACGGTGACAAAGAAAGAAGCATTTGTTGTTAGAGAACCCATCATGAGTGTGGAAGGATGTGGGTCTGGGACAGCAGACACTACTGTTGAGCCTTCTGGAGGTGTCGTGGGACGAATTCTACAAAACACAGATGAAGGAGGACGCCTGCTTGATAACCCCAGTGAAACGCTCATGAAGGCTGCTCTCTTAATCTGCATCTGGTGAAGCTGTTTGTTTGCGCATGAAGGTTACCATTTTGGTGATTTTGTTTTTGTTGCTTTGGTTCTTTGATTGGGCATTCGGGCTACTGGCAGCGCAGGTGGTACAGTGAAGTAGGACCATTACGGATCCTGGGTACAACATGCAGCACTTTTGCGACAGCCACCAGCCAACTGTGCATTGTCAATGTATCCTGGTTCATGTTGTGTAATGTTAAATAGGCTTAGTTGTTGATTGGCCACTGTGGGTAATCCATTACCGACAGCACAAGGAAGTCCTGGTTATATCTAAAACTACCAATCCAATTGCATCCATTGATTATGCTTCACAGGGAGCAAATCATTCTCCAGTATGTCATCTAGAATTTATTTTACCTCAATGCTGACCCCCTCTGTATGTATGTGGTAACAACAAAGCACTCAGAGAAACATACAAATAATTAAAGCAGCAAAAAAACACTATTAATGCCTGTTAGAACAGCATCATCAGTACAGTATAATAATCTATATGAACAAAGTGTTACAACTTCAACCTCAGGGTCGGGCTTCACCCTGGTAATGAATAGCTTTTAAAGTGACTTTTCTCGGCTGAAGAGCTTAATTTGCCTTTGGTGTCCCACAAACAGTGATTCGTAGTGTTTACATCAAGTACATGGAGAGTAACTGAAGCGTGGCAAAATTGTCTTTCATGCTTCAAACGGCGCACATATGAAAGGGAGGCTCACGGCAACGAGAGCGCCAACCACGCCAACCATTACTAATTCACTCTCAGCCACGGAGAGAGAGCAGAGCAGTGAGTCACATTGGTGCTGCCTTTACTTAAAGGAACCATATGTAAGAAATGTGTTTCAATTAATCATAAAATGGCCCTGATATGTCACTAGACATTAAGTTCGCTGGGATTTGTTTTCATGCTAGTCGAATGTGACCAGTTTTATTGCAAACCGCTTATTAGCGTTAACGCTAGCCTTCGGGGCACACGTACAGAGAAAGAAATCGCTATTTCTATACCATTAACAAGGCTCAAAATAGCCCCACACTTACACAGTAGCATAATGAGGGTCTCTACATGTAAACCGAAGCATTGAGAACTTTGTAAGTGTACAGGCAGTTTATTAAAAAGAAACACATTACCGTTGACGTCTGGTTCACATACAGGCAGGCGCCTTGGTTACAACTGGGATGTGAAGTGAATCTCGGGTGAAACGTTGTTGCAGAAGGACTGTGCAAAAGAGAAGCACTGAACGCAACAGGAGACATAAGAGATGGCAGGTTATTTGAACGAATTTGAAGACATCAAGGATGAACCCTTATTGGACGTCCTTATCTTTTCGAGTCGGAATACCAACGAAGAGCTGCGGGAGCTCCGTGAAAGGGCTATGAGAGAGAGAGCTAGAAGCTGTAGTCAATACCACACACAGGCGGCGGCGATCCATAGGCTACCAGAGGGACATGGATCCACTAAGTAAGTAGCCTACACTACACAAGTTATGTTACATCGGAGCTATTATTTCTGATAGGCCTATATTGAGCAAATTACGTTTGATTTTAGTTCACATCGCCTGCCTGTATATGTGAACCAGACGTGAACGGTAATGTGTTTCTTTTTAATAAACTGCCTGTACACTTACAAAGTTCTCAATGCTTCGGTTTACATGTAGAGACCCTCATTATGCTACTGTGTGAGTGTGGTGCTATTTTGAGCCTTGTTAGTGGTATAGAAATAGTGATTTATTTCTACTGTACGTGTGCCCCGAAGGCTAGCGTTAACCGCTAATAAGCGGTTTGCAATAAAACTGGTCACATTCGACTAGCATGAAAACAAATCCCAGCGAACGGTCGAACTCGGTACACATGTGTTATTAACCCCTAGGTTCATTTTGCGCCGGAATTGTCCTTTAAAGGTGTAGGTTTTTGAACGTTCTAAGTTCCGCAACAATTGAAGGTTCTAAAATTCTATGTTGAATTCAATGAACCCAGATATTCTTTAGAATGTTAATTTCCCAACATTCCCGTCACACCGGTGTGACGGTACTCCTTTAAGGGTTAAAGGAACCATATGTAAGAAATGTGTTTCAATTAATCATAAAATGGCCCTGATATGTCACTAGACATTAAGAAATCATGTTCATTTCAAATACTTATATCACTGACAACAGTAGTCCGGCCAGGATATTGCCTTTTAAAAAGTGAAGTTGCAGCCCTCAACTGATGTTGATGTTGTGTTTTGTCATGTCATGTTGTGTTTTGGCCTGATGCGCCACCCTCTACCTATCTACGAAGTCAGTAGTGTTTTGGCATCCGGGTTGGCAACCTCGAGTCAGGGGGGAGGGGGAGGGGATACACCGCTCTACAGTAATTTGAAAGTGATTGCAGTACCAGTTTTGGCCACAATCTTACATATGGTTCCTTTAAGCGTCCCTCACTGACCAGTGGCTAGAGAAGAGGAGACCCTAACCATCAGACAGTGACATGGGGGGGGCAGGGGCGCCTTAATACCACCTGAGGCCCCTGGGCTGTATGTTTTTAAGCCCCCCCCCCTCCCGCACAAATTAATTATGATTAAATGATACCCGGCCCGCGATCTGACTGCCTATTTAGGCCTACATAACGTGCGCTTTTGGTTAATATAGCCTATAACATGCAGTGTAGCCTATCATTATTGAGCCTATGTAAAACCTTTACATAAACAGGAACAGAAAGCCCTCCTTAATCACGTCAGCCTACCCCTGACATCTCTTATCAAAAAGGCTAGCCTACTGCACAAAAACAAGCGTTGAACTCTTACAACACTGGCTGGCTAAGTTAAAAGATGCGTTAGGCTACACATATGGACGTTTCAAGCTTTTCAAAAGTGCATGTGTTTGTCGTGTCGGGGTGTTCCCCAGGAGGTTTTTTTTTTTTTTTTCCACTTAACACACCATTTTAACGCAGCTTGGGAGGGACATAAATACTTTTAGCCTA
>NW_027468881.1:29783639-29800470 GCF_046254945.1 Alosa pseudoharengus | reverse complement strand
CTTTTTCATTTCATTACTCATACTCATAGTTCATCATTAATAAATTAAACTGTATGTCTGGACACTTTGGGTCTGGCCTCAATGGGTCTTAGAAGAGAACATGTTGATATGGGAAGTTAAGACTATTTAGAACTATTGAGTTAACAGAATACTGCATGTGCAATGTGAAACACAAGCACATATTTTGCATAGCAACACGCCTGATGGGTCTGTGAGGAGCTTCATAGAGCTGCTGCACTGACCATCAAGGGTCTTGTTACAGCTGAATTCTCTCTCTCTCTCTCAGCTGAATTCTCTCTCTCTCTCTCTCTCTCTCTCTCTCTCTTTCTCTCTCTCAGCTGAATTCTCTCTCTCTCTCTAAATCTTTTTCATCTGTGTTTGTTCCGGGAGTAAGGCCGGAGGAACCCCTAGCTGTGGAGGACCAACACCTACAATGCACCAGATGACGAAGGAGAACTCAAATTTGTGTGGGAAGCTGAATATGGACAGGCCCAGGAAGGCAAACACACACGTTTCTGTAAAGACAAACAGGAAGAGGGTCAGACTGTTAACAGGTTAACAACATTTTTTTTTTCTATATTTCTGAGATAATTTTACTGTACAATAAACAAGAGGCGGCCAACAGCAATAAAAAAAGAGCGACAGTGAAACTCATAAAAATAAAGGGAAAACCAAGTAGAAAAGACAGAAGTAAACAATGGAAATTCCAGACACTTTAGGAGAAACAGTAAAGAAGAAACAGGGTGGTAGTAAAATACAGAAGAACAGAGGAACAAATCTATGTTTGAGTATGTGTGTGTGAGTTTTGTGTGTATGTGTGTGTCTCTCAGTATATCACAGTGTGTGTGTGTGTGTGTGTGTGTGTGTGTGTGTGTGTGTATGTGTGTTTGTGTGTGTGTGTGTGTGTATGCGTTAACTGACCACACATGAAGGCCACGGTGCGCAGGGTCTGTTGCATGAGGATCTGTGTGACAGGAGACAGATTGTGATGGGTGTAGTGAGACATGACAATCCCTGAGAACAGAATGGCCATGATACCTGCAGTAGAGAGATGAGGAGGGGAGAGAGAGAGAGAGAGAGAGAGAGAGAGAGAGAGAGAGAGAGAGAGAGGGAGAGAGACAAATAGTGAGATAAATAGAAGGGGTGGCAAAGGTTTAAGGAGAGAGAGAAAAAGAGAGAGAGAGAGAGAGAGAGAGAGAGAGAGAGGGAGAGAGTTCAGTGAGTACAGAGTACACATAGCATGAAAACATTTAGCAATCTAGATAATGTACATAGCAAAGCATAAATCAATGAATCTTCTATTCTGGGACAAACTTTGAAAGAGAGGGAAAAAAACAAAGGGGAAGAGAAATTGGTCCATCAAACAAATTGCATAAACATTTAAAGACACACTTGAATAGGAGGGCAGAAGTAGGAGGCCACTGTCTGAGAATTGGAACCACTCCAGAATTAAACAGTTTCTTCTCTCTCCCCCATGCCACGCCCATCAACAAGCTTCATAAAACTCGGGATTGGTAGATTTTGCACACAGACACACAAAGAGATTAATGTCACGCTAATCTCGACCATCTAACACAAAACCTTAGTGGCAGTAGTGATGGGAGATTAAAAGAAAGAGTAAAGAACAATAAAGGAATTTAAAATACATTTGCTATACAGTAATTTCCTGTGCATTAGCCACATTTTGTATAAGCTGCGGGACAAGTTCAAAGAAACAAACTCATATTAATACCATATTAGCTGCTCACGTGTATTAACCTCATGGCTTTTTAATAAGAAATTTTGCAAAATCAATGTATATGCGGCGGTTAATAGTTCAAATTACGGATAAAGCAACAAAGCAATTCATATCAATTCAATTTCATATCTCTTCTTCTTAATCTACTAGGGCAGCGGTGAGATGTAAATGTACCGGTTAAGGGAGTGAACCTTTCTTACCAGAGAGCTTGATCCCCTCTGCCAGGCCGTAGGGGAGGTAGGCAAAGATGATCATCATCCCAAACTCCAGAGACGGAGTCTTTCTCAGGTCAAAGTGCTTCAGACTCTGAGCACAGAACAGTCAAGGACCACACTCAAAAACAGACACACTTATCGCACACTCATGATGTGTACTGGTGTATTAAACATGTATATGCATGTGTATGCAAATTGCCATTGTTTAAAATATTACTTTAGTTATGCAAACTGTGGGTCCAGGAGGAGCATTATTACATTGTACACAAGCACAGTACACACAAAACAGTGAACCTTTGACCCTCACATACACACAGTGTATTCACACACAGACACACACCCAGAGACTCAGTCTCCACAACACAAACACACACACACACATACAGAGACTCAGTCTCCACAAGAGACACACACACACACACACACACAGACACAGACACACATAGACACACACACACACACAGACACACACACACACACAGACACACACACACACACACACACACACACAGACTCAGTCTCCACAAGACACACACACACACACACACACACACACACACACACACACACACACACACACACACACACAGACACAGAGACACACACACACACAGACACAGAGACAGAGACACACACACACACACACACACACACACACACAGACACAGAGACACACACACACACACACACACACAGACACACACACACACACATACACAGAGAGGATACGACGGCCGAGATGAGGCCTGTGAGTGTGCCCAGTGCGGCCGAGCCAAAGAACATCTTGAGGAAGTAGCCCAGTGCCTGGAGGAAGGTCTCCCAGCCTGTCACCGACGAGTTGTCAGAGCCAGCGAAGCCCTCGGCAGTGCTGCGTGGAACAGAAATAACACCAACAACATGAACGCTGCAGTCATACAGTATGTAGGACACCACTGTAAATGCTATGCATGATAATGGATGTATACAACAAGATGTATTGAAATAAAAACAACACAATATTGAGTTGTTCGTCATCCCAGAGCATTACAGATCAACAACACCATGAGCAACTCCTCCATATGTACTGTAGAACACCATTATAAATGGGCAATTCCATGGTTTTCAAGTTTTTTGTAACATCCATGACGCCAATAAAATGTGATGGTATGGTATGATGTGAATGATTACATGAAATTTGAGCATTTGCAATTTTTGGCTGAAGAATGTACATGAGAAAAAATGCACAAAAAATGAATGTCATCATTCACATCATACAAATGCCAAGGCATTTCACTGGTGTTATGGATGTGACAAAAAGTCAATTTTCCGTGGAATTGCCCAAATACAAAACATGACATGTTATTGAAAAACACATAATAGTGACTCACCACTGTATGACATATATTTACATGAGGGGGACAAAAATGGAAAATACGGGAAAATAAGCTAATTTCCATATAAAAATTAATTCTGTTGTCAAAAACTAATTTTCTACATAATTCCTTAAACTACACATGGATTCTACTGTAGCTCTGTTTCCCTTCATCTGTAAAGAGATATGGTCATGGATCCCTGCACTCTTCCCACACTTCCAGACTGTGCCCAGCAGAGGGCACACAAGCGTCATCAGACAGCCTACAAACATGAGCCTGACACACCTCAGCCAATGCCTGATAAACCCAAAACAGCGTGCTGCTCATTCACTTCCTTCAAATGTTCCTAGAGGGATACATGCCCGTAATCATGATAGTATAATGTCATCAACAAGGCAAGACAAAATACTATTTTATCTCACATGCCAATATAGAACATTATATCAGATAACACAGTCTTTACGAATACAAGTAATTTTCTCATGATACCACATCTAAGCAAATATGCTGAGGAACAAGGTGTGTATGTGTGTTTCACAGAGAGCTCGCTAAGAAAAACATGTCACCCATGTGACAGTATAGAGAGAGAGAGACACACACACAGGCTTCCCAAAGCTTCTACTATTGTTGCTGCTGTTACTGATGGCGATGCCGTGCTTCAGGCAGTTAAGTGTGGGTGAACTAGTGCATGAATAAGTAATATTAGGAGTGATCTGACCGTTGCTGTGTGGAAACCAGGGGTGTGTATGTGTGTGTGTGTGTGTGTGTGTATGTGTGTGGGCGGAGAGTAGTGCATCGGGTGATCGTGTGGACAGACAATGCGAGACAGAAACTGGAGAAGACGCTCTCCAGGAACCGAGGCACGGTTATCAGGGCAGGAGACGGGAAGGGTACTGCTACGGCTACAGTGACGGTTGCTTAAGAGGCGCTAACAGCAGCAAACCACCGCAGCACCAGGGCCCATTCATTATGAATGGGCATCGCATTCCCCTCAGGGACGGCAGGCAGGGCAGCTGCCAAGGGGTGTGTGTTATGAGTGCTGTTTAAATTAGCCAAGGGTGTTAGTACTACAGGCTGTAAACACTAGTGTTAATTTTGTCACCTATTTTTAATTTAGTCTTAGTCTTGTGACGAAATGTCCTTTTTAGTCTATGTCATATTTAGTCATTCAAATATCATTTTTGTTAGTCAAGTTTTAGTCAACTAAAAGTCTCGTCATTTTAGTCTAGTTTAGTCAAAAGAAAACTAAAGCTATCTTAGTCTTAGTCGGTTTTAGTCAAAACATTTTAGTCTTTTTTTTATAACAAATTATTTCTGATGACCATTTCAGTCAAATAGTGTTTCACACATCTCAATTTTGTAACAATATTGTGTGTCCACAGGGCTACTCGTCTGTTATAATTACTCATTCTGATTTTTTGTCAGTCAGTATGTTTACATGCACAGGTAAGTCGAGCTACAGTTATAGCTCGGCTGGGATTTGACCATAGACAGTAAAAGATTTGACTGGACCATTGTCATGATCTTCGTAGACCAGTGTTTCACAAAGTGTGGTCCGGGGACCACTGGTGGTCCGCAAGCTATCCCAAGTGGTCCGCGAGCAGACGTGGTAAAATATAATATAGATGAGTTGTTTGCAATATTAAACCAACTTGTATGTAAATTCAAACAGTTCTACAACACTGTCTATGTCAGATATGCCAGTTTAAATCATATAGTCCTCTGACACAATTAAGCAAAGTGCAAAGACAATAAGCAAGAGTATTGTGTAGGCTAATATACTGCTAGGTCTATTTTAAAAAACATTTTAGCTAGGTGGTCCGTGCGTTTCTTTTTTATTGATTAGTTAAGTGGTCCTTCATCTGAAAAAGTTTGAGAAACACTGTCTTAGACCCAAGTATAAATGTTTTACTCCGCCACACTAGATGGCGATATGCGCCCAAACGCAACACAAACTCTCCATCTTAGCTAACTTGCTAGCAAACTTTCCATATTAGCTTACTTGCTAGCAAACTTTGCATCATCAGTGTAACTAAATAAAGAGTTGACATTACTTGCTGAACATTTTCGTATGGACATTCTGGGGGATGTTAATTTGTATATGTATGAGAGAAGCTTCAACTTCTGGGTATGTAGCATTGTGGCATAAAGCCTAGGTAGTTAGCTTGCTAATTGGCATAAATCTCGTGTTCTTGTTCCATGTAGTTTCGTGCTGCAGCCACAGGGTTGCAGCAACAGCACGTAGACTAGCCTACAGGAAAGCTGCTGTGCATGAACCATGAACTCATTCGGAATATTTTGAACACGTAACAGCTATTCTGTCTTCTCATTTTGTAGATGAAAATTAAGAGAGATTTTATCTTAGTTTTTATTTCATGCAAAACATTTTAGTCTTGTCTTTTTTCGTCAACAATAATGCATCTTAAGATAGTCTTAGTCAGTGTTTCAGGACATGTGCAGTCTCGTCATCGTCTCGTCTTAGTCATGGAAAAAAAGGTTGTTGACGAACATTTTACCTCTCGTCTCGTCTGATGAAATGAACACTAGTAAACACACACACACACACACACACACACACACACACACACACACACACAAGCATAAACTTGCAAAAACGCCACACATACCTGCATGCACACTCCCAGAATCCTTAGAATAGCTGTTAATTCTATAATATCATGCATTGGGAACACTGCACATTCAATTTCAAATCAAAAATTGATCAAGTTTGTGTTATACCTTTACAGAAAGTGAAGAAAAAGGAATGTTAGGCTTTTCAAAAAAAATAACAGCATTTTCGATATCACTCCACAAGTTTTCTAAAGAAAAATGCAAACACTGCTATTTTTTTGAACAGTTTAACATTCCTTTTTCTTCACTTTCTGGATGGAAACTGGCATGAGTAGGCTTTCGGTAAGGTAAAAGCAACGAACGGAATGCAGTGTTGAAACGTGTATGAAACATGTTAAATATGCAAACACTGACACAAGCTCTGAGGCCTGACTTGATCGTCCAGCCTGACCAGTCCGCCTGCATCTAATGAAGCGGCACAGCTTACTCAAGGCAGATAGTGTGTCAATTTACCAGGAATCTCTACACACCCTACAAACGCACACGGACACAATCCTGGATCCTATATGATTACTACGACATTCCAAGTAAAGTGAAACTCTACCTCAGGGGCAATTATCCTAACCTGACTCTCGCCAGATGAATTTCGTTCTGCCTAGCTCCACTCATCCATCTGGGACCAATCCATTGGAGTGTTGCTTCAGAAGGCTGGGCCTAATCAAAAAATGCTTGCATATGATTGAATAAGCCACTTGTCCGTCATCTATTGACGTGCTACTTCAACCACTCACATCGAAGCCAACCCGTGACGCTGATAACAGTCTCACAGTCGCTTCTACGCTATGTCGCATCTATGACACTCCCGCCCTGCGTCCTGATTGGCTGTACCATAAAATCTGGTGCAGAAATCACTCTCAATGGAAGAGGTCCCAGATGGATGTGAGTGAAGCTAGGCGGAGCTAGCGGAACGAAATTCATCTGGCGAGTCAGGTTACAATTATCCTGAGAGCTGCAATCAAAATGCTCAACGCGATGCCTTTGTAGCAACAAACTCTGATTCCCTCTTGTCTCCACAGACCAGGTTGTGAGGGAAGGCCACTTTAAGTTTATTCAAACATGGTAAATCCTGCGGTTCAGGCTCCTGGGCTGTAGCCCGTAGGCCTCAGAGAGCTCAATGACATAAGCTTGGCCTGAGCTTGAGTGAAAAGCTAATGCAAACAAATGGAAAGCCTATAGTTAACGCTCGCTAACTAGCCACACAGGTTCCGGACACAGAGTCCACAGAGGTATGGAGGCAGCCTATGATGGGGCAGAGACCTGACGCTAATGCTAACAGGCCACAGATGGTCCTGTCTGACATTACCTTACACTGAGTATGCAACAGCAAACAGGAAGCCTGTGTTGGGGGTCATCCCTATGTTCCCCAGGTCCTATGTTCCCCGGGTCCTATGTTTCCCGCTCGGGGTTAGGGTTAGGATGAGGGTTAGAGTTATGGTTAGGGTTTTAAAAAAAGGGTCCTATGTTCCCCGGTCCCATACAAAGCGGGGAACATAGGATCCAGGGAACATAGGACCCGGGGAACATAGGTACGCTCCCCTGTGTTGGAGCAGGGCGCTAATGCTAGCGTTCCTGTTTTAAAGCAAGCCATTAAGTGTACAGTGCAGTGACATGCTGTCTTAGAGCCTGTGGTATGTGGAGCGTTCAGCATCATGAAAGTAGCATGTGCTGGGGTAGCAAGCTAATGCTAACACTGAGAAGGCCTAAAGCATAAAAGCACCTTTTTTAGCTTCTCCTGCCGTGCATTTCACCACAGACAGAAAGAAAGAAAGAAAGAAAGAAAGAAAGATTATGAAATAGAGAAAGGGAAGGAAAAGAGATGGATGGAGAGATGAAGTGAGAAAAGAGGGAAAGAAAAAGGGCAAGAAGAGCGGAAACAAAAGGGCAAATGCTGAACCAGAATAGAGGAGAAAGTGACATTTACAATACATGTGTGCGCTACAGGAATGTTGTACGCAGGTCTGAGTGAGTGTGTGTGTGTGTGTGTGTGTGTGTGTGTGTGTGTGTGTGTGTGTGTGTGTGTGTGTGTGTGTGTGTGTGTGGTATCGTCTTAGCTTGTTACCTTGTTGCCCCAGAAAATAACATCTACCCCAAAAAGCAAATGCAAATGCAAATACCAATGTATGCAGATGCATGCAAGTGAGCAACTGTGTGTGTCTGAGTGTGTCCATCTGTGTGTATGCATAGTTTACAGCACGGGCTATAGTTTTGCACAATTTGAAGCAGAAATATACACCAAATGTTAAAACAAGTTGGTGAGGTCTTGGGTAGGCTATGTTATTCACCTATTCAGATTCTGTAGAATATCTGCCTTTTGGAGATTATGATCGATCGTCTATTGACAGTGATAGTCACGGTTTGTCTGTGAATGGAGGTGCGTCTCTGCGTGTATACGACGGTGCCCACTATAGCATACCATGCTTATTTCGACCCTCTGCCCAACATAGCTGGAGGTGGCAGTGCTAATCGTGATGATAGTGTCCGTAATGGACGTGGTACAGACAGCAGAGGTAGTAAAAATAGGGCTCTGAAGAACTACAAAGTCACCCGCGATAGGAACTGATTTGACCAGGCTACTTTATTGAGTGCCTATAATAACGGTTTGTGGTTATAGTAATAGTTTACTTTTGTTGGCTTACATCTTAGGCCTACTGTTTTCCTGTTCATTTGTTATGTGGGTAATATGACAAAAAAGAAGGTAAACCTGCTCAAATATGTTCAACATATGGGAATTGAGATGATAAAAATGCCCAGGAGGGGGGGCAATATTGACAACTTACTTCTCAAACGTGAACTATATTGGATTTACACCCTGGACACTATGGCACCAAGGGGTATGAATGAGGACTTTAATATCAGACCGTTCCTGTAACTATTTTAATGACTATGTGGTGGCTAACTGAAAATCTTTAAATAATGGTACTTCTGTTTGGTGTTCTTCTGTTTTCCCTTTGGAAGTGAGTAAAGAATGTAGCAAAAGTTTTTAACATGATGCTGTATTGTAGTCTCCTGGATAAAAATAGTAACCTTGTGATTATATAGACACCTTATCATGCTTACTTGAAATTATGATGGCGATAGGGCCTGATGCTATGTCAAGTACTCTGAATAGACTTCTTTGTACACTCTAAGACGTGTTTTAGAAAGAACTTCAAAATATGTACTTATGTTTGTATGTATGTATATATGTGTATATGTATCTATTTTCTGTATATTTTTTGTATATTTGGTAGAGACTGGTGTAGTGTGGTGAAAAATATTTGTGGATGTCTGTTGGTACCTTGGGATGCACCTCTCTGCAGTGGGTGTGCCTTCCAATCAGAACTTGATTGATATATCATGTGACCCTTTCTACCTAATAAGTATGAATAAGTACGTGTGTCTATCTTGATTCAAGTCTGATGAAGAGCGTGTAGCTCGAAAAACGTTCACTTGGTGACATTAAAAGATAAAGCAAAACGGGAGCAAGTGTGCGGACATTCAATTTTGTTTTTTTGACCCTCTGAATGCACGCCAAGTTTCGTGGAATTCCGTTCATGGGGGGCCACACAATAAATTAATTTATGTTACTGTACCCCAACTGGCCTGTAGGTGGCCGGAGACAGTTTTCTGTGAATATCTCGAGAACCGTAGGGCCTAGGAGGACCACCTTTTTTTGTATGTTGGACTTAAGGGGCCATGTCAACCCATCCCATTTCCACTTATTTCATATATAGCGCCACCTATTTAAAAATTAAAAAGCAAAGAATTAGGTGTTTTAATCACAATATCTCTGGCTGACATGGTCAAAACTGCACGAAATTGAAAGTGTAGGATCATTATGACACCCTCCGAATGCATGCCAAGTTTCGTGAACTTTCGTTCATGGGGGGCCATACAATAAAATAATTTATGTGTACATTTAGTGACCGTACACCAACAGTGTTTTCTGTAAATATATCTTGAGAACCGTAGGGCCTAGGATGACCATTTTTTTGCGTATGTTTGCCTCCAGGGGTCATGTTAACCAATTCCATATGCACACATGTGCATAAACAGATATTCACACACATACATTCACAGTAATCATGCCAGGGCTCCAGAGTGCGACCAATTTGGTCGCATATGCGACCCAATTTTTCAAAAGTGCGACTAAAAAAAATCGGAGGTCGCACCGGTGCAACCAGCTATTCGAGAGAGGAAAAAGTGTCCGCATTGAAACTCTACCTTTGGTTCAATAACAGACACATATTTGGCCAATATCGTGGTTTAAACAAATCACAGATAGTGAAGGGTGGGACCTCCCCTCTGATTGGCCGTGGCCCAGTGCCTGTGTGTAAATTTGAAAATGTGTGTGCTGCAGAGAGAGAGAGAGAGAGAGAGGTCAGAGACCCGTCAGATAAACAGAGTGGATGCAGTTGCATTACAGTGTGGTCACATAGGCCGAGATAAATGTCCCCTCTCCCCACTGCCTTTCGGCGGCTGGCTTTAGTTTATCGTTGCCTACGATAGGCCTAGTGAAACTTCCCTTCACCAAGTTCAGTCCGAAATAATTATTTACCAGAAAAATAGTTTGAACGTAAACCCGACGTACAGGAATGCCACTTGCGCCAAATTTATAGGAGTCATTGCAGATAAAAGATGTCTTAAAATTGCGAATAATGCATACAAGGCCTTCCCGAACGACAGAGATACAGATATCGCCGAAAAGGAGTGCGTCATTGACCGCAGTTACATGCAGGGAGTAACCCGGTTTTCAACAGCAATATTCGTTTTGCGCGCGAGTTGTGTAAACTCATTCTGATGGCATCAATCAATTTAATCCGGTATTTGGCGCAAACCAAATATCGCTGCTACATTTAAAGCCCAAATATTCCCTGCATGTATAACTGTGGTCATTGTGTACGGTGAATTGAATGGACACATTTAGATCGAGCATGGCAAGTCATTGCAATAGCCTATAATAATAAGCCTACCATTTCGTTACTGCATTAACCATAGTGATGTTCTTATTGAAAATTTAAAAATACTAAAATTAAAAAGTAAATTGCATTGTGGGGTTGTCAAATTATTATTGCAATCATTATTGCAAAATCACATAAAAATCCCCCAGGCTACTTGGAACATCTCTTTAAATTGTGCTCAAATACATTTCTATGGAAGATGCTAGCCTGACGAGCTGGTTTAGCCAAGGCCTAAAGATCATGAAGGATAGTATGTAAGACATTGAGCCATGAGATGTGCAGTTTGAAGCCCTTAAAAGACACTGTTCATTTACTCACTGTTATTTTTATTTAATTCATCTTGAGATGTTTTAAGTTTCAATTTCAGCTCAGTGGAGCACTTAAAGCACCAACACTTCATTAAGTTACTTTTCTTGTAGAATTGTAAATCATAAGTCATAGGACAACCTATATAGGACAGTAATTAAGGAAGAAAAGTGAACCTGCTGCGGTGTTAAATGCGATGTGGTTGAAAATTTGGGTGCACCTAACTTTTGTGCTGGTGCACCTAAGAAAAAAAGTTAGGCGCACCAGTGCAACCAGTGCAAAAAGTTAGTCTGGAGCCCTGCATGCGTATGCCACATACACACACAGTAGATGTACGCATGCATGCACATGCACACACACAGGCACATCCACAAGCACATGCACGCACGCATACACACACACACACACATACACAAACACGTACACACACAAATGCACACAATTCAACAATTTCTCTAAATTATGAACAGGAAAGATGGGGATGGGGTTATATAAAATGTATTTCTAAAATGTAAATCTATGAACTAATCATGTTTTGGTACTTGTTGTCTAGCAGATACCAGTGAGAATTGAGTGTGCATAATCCAATTCAGTGAGACAGTTAGAATCATATACCGTACGCCTTTCACCTTTTGTTTTTAGCCAGCAGCCAGACCAGCAGATACCCTGACTTTGCTGAATTACTGAAGCTAAGCAGGAACAAAGGAGGAAATGAACACAATTTGCCAAGTGTGACTTATGGAAAAAATGTGCCGGACTGGGCGGTAGTCATATTTTGTACCGCTCTGCGGTACATCTAGTTTATCATTATTTTATTTATAAGCTAAGGTTGCTAGCACAGGTGTCTAAAAAGAGATAAAAGACTTGCACTTTCTGTTTGCAGTTTTGTGTTATAGTATTTTTTTATTTTATTTTTTTGGGGGGGGGGGGTATTGCATTTTCATAAATAGACATTCTTTTTTTGTATTATTCTTGAACACTGACGTGGCCCTCCAATCAGTTGACATTGGCAGAAGTGGCCCTCAGCTCATTTGAGTTTGAGACCCCTGACATAATCCCTTAGAAAGAGAGGAAAAAGTCCGCAACACCAGTATATGCTCCCAATAGTTATGTTTTTATTACCGTTACGTTTCGCCACATCTGATGAAGGGCTTGAGCTGGCCCGAAACGTCACGGTAATAAACACTATTGGGAGCATATACTGGTGTTGTGGACTTTTTCCTCTCTTTCTCATTGTCATTTTTTTGTCCAGCATCCAGGATCAGACTTGGATGTGTGTGTGTTTTATCCTCTTTACACTACATAATCCCTTAAACTATACATGGATTCTACTGTAGCTGTTTCCCTTCATCTGTTAAGAGATACGGTCATGGATCCCTGCACTTCCAGCAGAGGGCACACAAGCGATATCAGACAGCCTACAAACATGAGCCTGACACACCTCAGCCAATGCCTGATAAACTCGTTCCCCAGCATGCTGCTCCTTCACTTCCTTCAAATGTTCCTATAAGGATACATGCCCGTAATCATGATAGTAATATGTCATCAACAAGGCAAGACAAAATACTATTTTATCTCACATGCCAATATAGAACATTAGATCAGATAACACAGTCTTTACGAATACAAGTAATTTTCTCATGATACCACATCTAAGCAAATATGCTGAGGAACAAGGTGTGTATGAGTGTTTCACAGAGAGCTCGCTAAGAAAAACATGTCACCCATGTGACAGTATAGAGAGAGAGAGAGAGACACACACACACACACACACACAGGCTTCCCAAAGCTTCTACTAGTGTTGCTGCTGTTACTGATGGCGATGCATGAATAAGTAATGTTAGGAGTTGTCTGACTGTTGCTGTGTGGAAACCAGGGGTGTGTATGTGTGTGTGTGTGTGTGTGTGTGTATGTGTGTGGGCGGAGAGTAGTGCATCGGGTGACCGTGTGGACAGACAATGCGAGACAGAAACTGGAGAAGACGCTCTCCAGGAACCGAGGCACGGTTATCAGGGCAGGAGACGGGAAGGGTACTGCTACGGCTACAGTGACGGTTGCTTAAGAGGCGCTAACAGCAGCAAACCACCGCAGCACCAGGGCCCATTCATTATGAATGGGCATCGCATTCCCCTCAGGGACGGCAGGCAGGGCAGCTGCCAAGGGGTGTGTGTTATGAGTGCTGTGTAAATTAGCCAAGGGTGTTAGTACTACAGGCTGCACACACACACACACACACACACACACACACACACACACACACACACACACACACACACACACACATAAACTTGCAAAAACGCCACACATACCTGCATGCACACTCCCAGACCTAAACACACACACACACACACACACACACAATACATGTGCACATACATACAGTTGTGTGCAGAATAAAAGCAGTGTGTTTTAAAAAATTTAATAAAGCTCAAAATCCTTAGAATAGCTGTTAATTCCATAATATCAATGCATTGGGAACACGGCACATTCAATTTCAAATCAAAAATTGATCAAGTTTGTGTTATACCTTTACAGAAAGTGAAGAAAAAGGAATGTTAGGCTTTTCAAAAAAATAACAGCATTTTCGATGTCACCCCACAAGTTTTCTAAAGAAAAATGCAAACACTGCTATTTTTTTGAACAGCTTAACATTCCTTTTTCTTCACTTTCTGGATGGAAACTGACATGCGTAGGCTTTCGGTAAGGTAAAAGCAACGACCAAAATGCAGTGTTGAAACATGTGTATAAAACATGACACAAGCTCTGAGGCCTGACTTGATCGTCCAGCCTGACCAGTCCGCCTGCATCTAATGAAGCGGCACAGCTTACTCAAGGCAGATAGTGTGTCGACTTACCAGGAAACTCTACACACCCTAAAAACGCACATGGACACAGTCCTGGATCCTATGTGATTACTACGACATTCCAAGTAAAGTGAAACTCTACCTCAGGGGCAATTATCCTGAGAGCTGCAATCAAAATGCTCAACGCGATGCCTTTGTAGCAACAAACTCTGATTCCCTCTTGTCTCCACAGACCAGGTTGTGAGGGAAGGCCACTTTAAGTTTATTCAAACGTGGTAAATCCTGCGGCTCAGGCTCCTGGGCTGTAGCCCGTAGGCCTCAGAGAGCTCAATGACATAAGCTTGGCCTGAGCTTGAGTGAAAAGCTAATGCAAACAAATGGAAAGCCTAAAGTTAACGCTCGCTAACTAGCCACACAGGTTCTGGACACAGAGTCCACAGAGGTATGGAGGCAGCCTATGATAGGGCAGAGACCTGACGCTAATGCTAACAGGCCACAGATGGTCCTGTCTGACATTACCTTACATTGAGTATGCAACAGCAAACAGGAAGCCTGTGTTGGGGGTCATCCCTATGTTCCCCAGGTCCTATGTTCCCCGGGTCCTATGTTTCCCGCTCGGGGTTAGGGTTAGGATGAGGGTTAGAGTTATGGTTAGGGTTTTAAAAAAAGGGTCCTATGTTCCCCGGTCCCATACAAAGCGGGGAACATAGGATCCAGGGAACATAGGACCCGGGGAACATAGGTACGCTCCCCTGTTTTGGAGCAGGGCGCTAATGCTAGCGTTCCTGTTTTAAAGCAAGCCACTAAGTGTACAGTGCAGTGACATGCTGTCTTAGAGCCTGTGGTATGTGGAGCGTTCAGCATCATGAAAGTAGCATGTGCTGGGGTAGCAAGCTAATGCTAACACTGAGAAGGCCTAAAGCATAAAAGCACCTTTTTTAGCTTCTCCTGCCGTGCATTTCACCACAGACAGAAAGAAAGAAAGAAAGAAAGAAAGAAAGATTATGAAATAGAGAAAGGGAAGGAAAAGAGATGGATGGAGAGATGAAGTGAGAAAAGAGGGAAAGAAAAAGGGCAAGAAGAGCGGAAACAAAAGGGCAAATGCTGAACCAGAATAGAGGAGAAAGTGACATTTACAATACATGTGTGCGCTACAGGAATGTTGTACGCAGGTCTGAGTGAGTGTGTGTGTGTGTGTGTGTGTGTGTGTGTGTGTGTGTGTGTGTGTGTGTCTTGTCTTAGCTTGTTACCTTGTTGCCCCAGAAAATAACATCTACCCCAAAAAGCAAATGCAAAAGCAAATACCAATGTATGCAGATGCATGCAAGTGAGCAACTGTGTGTGTCTGAGTGTGTCCATCTGTGTGTATGCATGCATGTGTGTGGATGTGCATGTGTGTGTGTGTGTGTGCATGCGTGCGTGCGTGCGTGCGTGCGTGCGTGCGTGTGAGAGAGAGAGAGAGAGAGAGAGAGAGAGAGGGAGAGAGAATAGTTCAATACAGATAACATACTTAAAAGACAAAACAGAGGGAAAGAGAGAGAGAGCTACCGAGAGAGAGAGAGAGAGAGAGAGGGGGAGAGAGATGTCATGGTTATGCCAATAATGCATACTGAATAGAACTGAGAAAGACAGCATGAGAAAGAGAGAGAGAGAGAGAGAGAGAGAGAGAGAGAGAGAGAGAGAGAGAGAGAGTCTTACTTGGTGAGGACGATGGAAACAGCGTCGTTGAGGATGCTCTCTCCGAACACCAGCATGTTGAGCACAGGGTCCACGTTGAGGGCATTGAAGATGGCAATGGTGGCCACAGGGTCCACTGCTGAGATGAGCGATCCAAAGGCAAAACTACAGACAAGGGAAATAATAATTGCATACATAAACACACACATACAGACGCACACACACACATAGGTATGAATGTTGAATATATTATTTCTAATAATAGCAGTACACAAATACACTATGAAAGGCTATTTATGCACTATACAGGATGTACTGTTAGCATTAGCAGGGCATTCTAATGAGGGTTTCAGTTTTGCCTATAACCAGCTTGTTTTCTCCTGGGTGACTTGCAGCTTACTGAAGGCAGACATTGGTGCAGTAGTCCTCATAATCTCTTTGCATGACCTTGGCACAGTTTGGCACGATTGGCACAATTTCTGCTAAGCTTCACATGGGAAATAAGAAGGACTAGAGACTGGTATGCTAGGAAGTTAGTGTGCGTGTGACTTCACAAACCCGGAACTTGAGTGTGTCTGCACTCTGCAGACTCCTTTTTCTTTCTTTCACTCACTCACTCACTCGCTCACTCACTCGCTCACTCACTCAAGCATTAATTCCCTTACATGTGAATTCACAAACGTGTTCATTAATCATGCATTCATGAATTCATCTATTCACAAATCACCTGTCAGTCATGGTCATCTTGTAGATCACATCCGCCTGTGAAAGAAATGGAGAAGAGAAGACATTTAAAAAAAATATCTCATCAACATGTTCTTTTTTGTGAAGTTCTTAAAATTGGGTTAAACTCTTAAGGTGATGATACATTGGGCCATGTTTTTAGCAGTGTTGCTGGGCAACCACATAACCAGTTCCTGACGATTTGCCTACTGATGATTAAAGTTCTCCAGAAAAGAAGTTGTTGCCCAATATCAATGGGAACATGCCAGAACCACAATAATGAGGAACATTGCCTAGCAACACAGTTCAAAAAGTTGCCCCTTTAGCTTTAGCGTTAAGTTGTGCTTGGGCTGTGTGCTTGTGAGGTCACCTGGCCCAGGAAATAGATTCCACCTCCCACAATGAAGGCAGAGATGGCAGTTCCAAACACGGCGAAAAGTGTAAT